>NW_027182488.1:4800000-5127580 GCF_040938575.1 Ambystoma mexicanum
TATAGCATATGTGATATCCAACTCCTTCCCATTCTAAACATGAGACCCTTCCTATAGCAAGAATGTAATATCCAACTCCTTCCCATTCCAATCCTGAGACCATTCCTATAGCATGAGATGTGATATCTCAATGCTTCTAATACCAAACCTGAGATCCTTCCTATGACATGAGATGTGATATCCAATTCCTCCCCATTCCAATCCTGAGACACTTCCTATAGCATGAGATGTGATATCTCAATGCTTATACCAAACCTGAGACCCTTCCTATAGCATGAGATGTGATATCCAACTCCTTCCCATTCCAATCCTGAGACCCTTCCTATAGCATGAGATGTGATGTCTCAATGCTTCTAATACCAAACCTGAGATCCTTCCTATAACATGAGATGTGATATCCAACTCCTTCCCATTCCAATCCTGAGACCCTTCCAATAGCAGAGATGTGATATCTCAATGCTTATACCAAACCTAAGACCCTTCCTATGGCATGAGATGTGATATCCAACTCCTTCCCATTCCAATCCCGAGACCCTTCCTATAGCATGAGATGTGATATCTCGATGCATATACCAAATCTGAGACCCTTCCTATAGCATGAGATGTGATATCCAACTCCTTCCCATTCCAATCCTGAGGCCCTTCCTATAGCATGAGATGTGATGTCTCAATGCTTCTAATACCAAACCTGAGATCCTTCCTATAACATGAGATGTGATATCCAACTCCTTCCCATTCCAATCCTGAGACCCTTCCTATAGCATGAGATGTGATGTCTCAATGCTTCTAATACCAAACCTGAGAACCTTCCTACAGCATGCGATGTGATATCTCAATGCTTCTAATACCAAACCTGAGACCCGTCCTATAACATGAGATGTGATATCCAACTCCTTCCCGTTTCAAACCTGAGACCCTTCCTATAACATGAGATGTGATATCCAACTCCTTCCCGTTTCAAACCTGAGACCATTCCTATAGCATATGTGATATCCAACTCCTTCCCATTCCAAACATGAGACCCTTCCTATAGCAAGAATGTAATATCCAACTCCTTCCCATTCCAATCCTGAGACCATTCCTATAGCATGAGATGTGATATCTCAATGCTTCTAATACCAAACCTGAGATCCTTCCTATGACATGAGATGTGATATCCAATTCCTCCCCATTCCAAACCTGAGAACCTTCCTACAGCATGCGATGTGATATCTCAATGCTTCTAATACCAAACCTGAGACCAGTCCTATAACATGAGATTGGATATCCAACTCCTTCCCCTTCCAAACCTGAGACCCTTCCTATAGCATGAGATGTGATATCCAACTCCTTCCCATTCCAATCCTGAGGCCCTTCCTATAGCATGAGATGTGATGTCTCAATGCTTCTAATACCAAACCTGAGATCCTTCCTATAACATGAGATGTGATATCCAACTCCTTCCCATTCCAATCCTGAGACCCTTCCTATAGCATGAGATGTGATGTCTCAATGCTTCTAATACCAAACCTGAGAACCTTCCTACAGCATGCGATGTGATATCTCAATGCTTCTAATACCAAACCTGAGACCCGTCCTATAACATGAGATGTGATATCCAACTCCTTCCCGTTTCAAACCTGAGACCCTTCCTATAACATGAGATGTGATATCCAACTCCTTCCCGTTTCAAACCTGAGACCCTTCCTATAGCATATGTGATATCCAACTCCTTCCCATTCTAAACATGAGACCCTTCCTATAGCAAGAATGTAATATCCAACTCCTTCCCATTCCAATCCTGAGACCATTCCTATAGCATGAGATGTGATATCTCAATGCTTCTAATACCAAACCTGAGATCCTTCCTATGACATGAGATGTGATATCCAATTCCTCCCCATTCCAAACCTGAGAACCTTCCTACAGCATGCGATGTGATATCTCAATGCTTCTAATACCAAACCTGAGACCAGTCCTATAACATGAGATTGGATATCCAACTCCTTCCCCTTCCAAACCTGAGACCCTTCCTATAGCATGAGATGTGATATCCAACTTCTTCCCATTCCAATCCTGAGACCCTTCCTATAACATGAGATGTGATGTCTCAATGCTTCTAATACCAAACCTGAGATCTTTCCTATAACATGAGATGTGATATCCAACTCCTTCCCATTCCAATCCTGAGACCCTTCCTATAGCATGAGATGTGCTATCTCAATGCTTATACCAAACCTGAGACCCTTCCTAAAGCTTGAGATGTGATATCCAACTCCTTCCCATTCCAATCCTGAGACCCTTCCTATAGCATGAGATGTGATATCTCAATGCCTCTAATACCAAACCTGAGATCCTTCCTCTAACATGAAATGTGATATCCAACTCCTTCCCTTTCCAAACATGAGAGCCTACCTATAGCATGAGATGTGATATCCAAGTCCTTCCCATTCCAATCCTTAGACCCTTCCTACAGCATGCAATATGATATCTCAATGATTCTAATAACAAACCTGAGACCCATCCTATAACATGAGATGGGATATCCAACTCCTTCCCATTCCAATCCTGAGACACTTCCGATAGCAGAGATGTGATATCTCAATGCTTATACCAAACCTGAGACCCTTCCTATAACATGAGATGTGATATCCAACTCCTTCCCGGTCCAAACCTGAGACCCTTACTATAGCATATGTGATATCCAACTCCTTCCCATTCCAAACATGAGACCCTTCCTATAGCAAGAATGTAATATCCAACTCCTTCCCATTCCAATCCTGAGACCATTCCTATAGCATGAGATGTGATATCTCAATGCTTCTAATACCAAACCTGAGATCCTTCCTATAACATGAGATGTGATATCCAACTCCTTCCCATTCCAATCCTGAGACCCTTCCTATAGCATGAGATGTGATGTCTCAATGCTTCTAATACCAAACCTATGAACCTTCCTACAGCATGCGATGTGATATCTCAATGCTTCTAATACCAAACCTGAGACCAGTCCTATAACATGAGATTGGATATCCAACTCCTTCCCCTTCCAAACCTGAGACCCTTCCTATAGCATGAGATGTGATATCCAACTTCTTCCCATTCCAATCCTGAGACCCTTCCTATAACATGAGATGTGATGTCTCAATGCTTCTAATACCAAACCTGAGATCTTTCCTATAACATGAGATGTAATATCCAACTCCTTCCCATTCCAATCCTGAGAACCTTCCTATAGCATGAGATGTGCTATCTCAATGCTTATACCAAACCTGAGACCCTTCCTAAAGCTTGAGATGTGATATCCAACTCCTTCCCATTCCAATCCTGAGACCCTTCCTATAGCATGAGATGTGATATCTCAATGCTTCTAATATCAAACTTGAGACCCTCCCTATAGCATGAGATGTGACACCCAAGTCCTTCCCATTCCAATCCTGAGACACTTCCTATAGCATGAGATGTGATATCTCAATGCTTATACCAACCCTGAGACCCTTCCTATAGCATGAGATGTGATATCCAACTCCTTCCCATTCCAATCCTGAGACCCTTCCTATAGCATGAGATGTGATGTCTCAATGCTTCTAATACCAAACCTGAGATCCTTCCTATAACATGAGATGTGATATCCAACTCCTTCCCATTCCAATCCTGAGACCCTTCCAATAGCAGAGATGTGATATCTCAATGCTTATACCAAACCTAAGACCCTTCCTATGGCATGAGATGTGATATCCAACTCCTTCCCATTCCAATCCCGAGACCCTTCCTATAGCATGAGATGTGATATCTCGATGCATATACCAAATCTGAGACCCTTCCTATAGCATGAGATGTGATATCCAACTCCTTCCCATTCCAATCCTGAGGCCCTTCCTATAGCATGAGATGTGATGTCTCAATGCTTCTAATACCAAACCTGAGATCCTTCCTATAACATGAGATGTGATATCCAACTCCTTCCCATTCCAATCCTGAGACCCTTCCTATAGCATGAGATGTGATGTCTCAATGCTTCTAATACCAAACCTGAGAACCTTCCTACAGCATGCGATGTGATATCTCAATGCTTCTAATACCAAACCTGAGACCCGTCCTATAACATGAGATGTGATATCCAACTCCTTCCCGTTTCAAACCTGAGACCCTTCCTATAACATGAGATGTGATATCCAACTCCTTCCCGTTTCAAACCTGAGACCATTCCTATAGCATATGTGATATCCAACTCCTTCCCATTCCAAACATGAGACCCTTCCTATAGCAAGAATGTAATATCCAACTCCTTCCCATTCCAATCCTGAGACCATTCCTATAGCATGAGATGTGATATCTCAATGCTTCTAATACCAAACCTGAGATCCTTCCTATGACATGAGATGTGATATCCAATTCCTCCCCATTCCAAACCTGAGAACCTTCCTACAGCATGCGATGTGATATCTCAATGCTTCTAATACCAAACCTGCCAGTCCTATAACATGAGATTGGATATCCAACTCCTTCCCCTTCCAAACCTGAGACCCTTCCTATAGCATGAGATGTGATATCCAACTTCTTCCCATTCCAATCCTGAGACCCTTCCTATAACATGAGATGTGATGTCTCAATGCTTCTAATACCAAACCTGAGATCTTTCCTATAACATGAGATGTGATATCCGACTCCTTCCCATTCCAATCCTGAGACCCTTCCTATAGCATGAGATGTGCTATCTCAATGCTTATACCAAACCTGAGACCCTTCCTAAAGCTTGAGATGTGATATCCAACTCCTTCCCATTCCAATCCTGAGACCCTTCCTATAACATGAAATGTGATATCCAACTCCTTCCCATTCCAACCTGAGACCCTTCCTATAGCATGAGATGGGATATCCAACTCCTTCCAAATCCAATACTGATACCCTTCCAATAGCATGAGATGTGATATCCCAATGCTTCTACCAAACCTGAGAACCATACTATGGCATGAGATGTGATATCAAACTCCTTCCCATTCCAATCCTGAGACTCTTCCTATAGCTTGAGATGTGATATCCGAAATCCTTCCCATTCCAATTCTGAGACCCTTCCTATACGAAGAGACTTGATATCTCAATGCTTCTAATACCAAACCTGAGACCCGTCCTATAACATGAGATGTGATATCCAAATCTTTCCCCTTCCAAACCTTAGACCCTTCCTTTATCATGAGATGTGATATCCAACTCCTTCCCATTCCGATCCTGAGACCCTTCCGATATCATGAGATTTGTTATCTCAATGCTTCTTATATCAAAATTGAGACCCGCCTATAACATGAGATGTGATATCCAAATCTTTCCCCTTCCAAACCTTAGACCCTTCCTTTATCATGAGATGGGATATCCAACTCCTTCCCATTCCAATCCTGAGACCCTTCCGATAGCAGAGTTGTGATATCTCAATGGGTAGTCGGTCAAAATCTCGAAACCAAAATCTCGAATTCAAAAAGACCGAAAAAAAAAATATCGAAAAAAAAAATATCGAATTTTTTATTTATTTATTTATATATGTTTTTGGGGTCAGGTAAGTATAAAAAAGGGGTAAAATAAAAAAAAAATGAAAAAAAGGGGGGTTGGGGGGGAACCCCCCCATTTAAAAAAAAAAACACATTTAAAAAAAAATTCGATATTTTTTTTTTCGGCCTTTTGTATTCGAGATTTTGGTTTTCGAGATTATTGAATTCGAGATTATCACTATAAACCATCTCAATGCTTATACCAATCCTGAGACCCTTCCTATGGCCTGAGATGTCATATACAACTCCTTCCCAATCCAATCCTGAGACCCTTCCTATAGCATGAGATGTGATATCTCAATGCTTATACCAAATCTGAGACCCTTCCTATAGCATGAGATGTGATATCCAACTCCTTCCCATTCCAATCCTGAGACCCTTCCTATAGCATGAGATGTGATGTCTCAATGCTTCTGATACCAAACCTGAGATCCTTCCTATAACATGAGATGTGATATCCAACTCCTTCCCATTCCAATCCTGAGACCCTTCCTATAGCATGAGATGTGATGTCTCAATGCTTCTAATACCAAACCTGAGAACCTTCCTACAGCATGGAATGTGATATCTCAATGCTTCTAATACCAAACCTGAGACCAGTCCTATAACATGAGATTGGATATCCAACTCCTTCCCCTTCCAAACCTGAGACCCTTCCTATAGCATGAGATGTGATATCCAACTTCTTCCCATTCCAATCCTGAGACCCTTCCTATAACATGAGATGTGATGTCTCAATGCTTCTAATACCAAACCTGAGAACCTTCCTACAGCATGCGATGTGATATCTCAATGCTTCTAATACCAAACCTGAGACCCGTCCTATAACATGAGATGTGATATCCAACTCCTTCCCGTTTCAAACCTGAGACCCTTCCTATAACATGAGATGTGATATCCAACTCCTTCCCGTTTCAAACCTGAGACCCTTCCTATAGCATATGTGATATCCAACTCCTTCCCATTCCAAACATGAGACCCTTCCTATAGCAAGAATGTAATATCCAACTCCTTCCCATTCCAATCCTGAGACCATTCCTATAGCATGAGATGTGATATCTCAATGCTTCTAATACCAAACCTGAGATCCTTCCTATGACATGAGATGTGATATCCAATTCCTCCCAATTCCAAACCTGAGAACCTTCCTACAGCATGCGATGTGATATCTCAATGCTTCTAATACCAAACCTGAGACCAGTCCTATAACATGAGATTGGATATCCAACTCCTCCCCCTTCCAAACCTGAGACCCTTCCTATAGCATGAGATGTGATATCCAACTTCTTCCCATTCCAATCCTGAGACCCTTCCTATAACATGAGATGTGATGTCTCAATGCTTCTAATACCAAACCTGAGATCTTTCCTATAACATGAGATGTGATATCCGACTCCTTCCCATTCCAATCATGAGACCCTTCCTATAGCATGAGATGTGCTATCTCAATGCTTATACCAAACCTGAGACCCTTCCTAAAGCTTGAGATGTGATATCCAACTCCTTCCCATTCCAATCCTGAGACCCTTCCTATAACATGAAATGTGATATCCAACTCCTTCCCATTCCAACCTGAGACCCTTCCTATAGCATGAGATGGGATATCCAACTCCTTCCAAATCCAATACTGATACCCTTCCAATAGCATGAGATGTGATATCCCAATGCTTCTACCAAACCTGACAACCATACTATGGCATGAGATGTGATATCAAACTCCTTCCCATTCCAATCCTGAGACTCTTCCTATAGCATGAGATGTGATATCTCAATGCTTATACCAAATCTGAGACCCTTCCTATAGCATGAGATGTGATATCCAACTCCTTCCCATTCCAATCCTGAGACCCTTCCTATAGCATGAGATGTGATGTCTCAATGCTTCTAATACCAAACCTGAGATCCTTCCTATAACATGAGATGTGATATCCAACTCCTTCCCATTCCAATCCTGAGACCCTTCCTATAGCATGAGATGTGATGTCTCAATGCTTCTAATACCAAACCTGAGAACCTTCCTACAGCATGCGATGTGATATCTCAATGCTTCTAATACCAAACCTGAGACCAGTCCTATAACATGAGATTGGATATCCAACTCCTTCCCCTTCCAAACCTGAGACCCTTCCTATAGCATGAGATGTGATATCCAACTTCTTCCCATTCCAATCCTGAGACCCTTCCTATAACATGAGATGTGATGTCTCAATGCTTCTAATACCAAACCTGAGATCTTTCCTATAACATGAGATATAATATCCAACTCCTTCCCATTCCAATCCTGAGACCCTTCCTATAGCATGAGATGTGCTATCTCAATGCTTATACCAAAACTGAGACCCTTCCTAAAGCTTGAGATGTGATATCCAACTCCTTCCCATTCCAATCCTGAGACCCTTCCTATAGCATGAGATGTGATATCTCAATGCTTCTAATATCAAACTTGAGACCCTCCCTATAGCATGAGATGTGATACCCAAGTCCTTCCCATTCCAATCCTGAGACACTTCCTATAGCATGAGATGTGATGTCTCAATGCTTCTAATACCAAACCTGAGATCCTTCCTATAACATGAGATGTGATACCCAAGTCCTTCCCATTCCAATCCTGAGACACTTCCTATAGCATGAGATGTGATGTCTCAATGCTTCTAATACCAAACCTGAGATCCTTCCTATAACATGAGATGTGATATCCAACTCCTTCCCACTCCAATCCTGAGACCCTTCCTATAGCATGAGATGTGATATCTCAATGCCTCTAATACCAAACCTGAGATCCTTCCTCTAACATGAAATGTGATATCCAACTCCTTCCCTTTCCAAACATGAGAGCCTACCTATAGCATGAGATGTGATATCCAAGTCCTTCCCATTCCAATCCTTAGACCCTTCCTACAGCATGCAATATGATATCTCAATGATTCTAATAACAAACCTGAGACCCATCCTATAACATGAGATGGGATATCAAACTCCTTCCCATTCCAATCCTGAGACACTTCCGATAGCAGAGATGTGATATCTCAATGCTTATACCAAACCTGAGACCCTTCCTATAACATGAGATGTGATATCCAACTCCTTCCTGGTCCCAACCTGAGACCCTTTCTATAGCATATGTGATATCCAACTCCTTCCCATTCCAAACATGAGACCATTCCTATAGCAAGAATGTAATATCCAACTCCTTCCCATTCCAATCCTGAGACCATTCCTATAGCATGAGATGTGATATCTCAATGCTTCTAATACCAAACCTGAGATCCTTCATATGACATGAGATGTGATATCCAATTCCTCCCCATTCCAAACCTGAGAACCTTCCTACAGCATGCGATGTGATATCTCAATGCTTCTAATACCAAACCCGAGACCAGTCCTATAACATGAGATTGGATATCCAACTCCTTCCCCTTCCAAACCTGAGACCCTTCCTATAGCATGAGATGTGATATCCAACTTCTTCCCATTCCATTCCTGAGACCCTTCCTATAACATGAGATGCGATGTCTCAATGCTTCTAATACCAAACCTGAGATCTTTCCTATAACATGAGATGTGATATCCAACTCCTTCCCATTCCAATCCTGAGACCCTTCCTATAGCATGAGATGTGATATCTCAATGCTTATAACAAACCTGAGACCCTTCCTATAGCTTGAGATGTGATATCCAACTCCTTCCCATTCCAATCCTGAGACCCTTCCTATAGCATGAGATGTGATATCTCAAGGCCTCTAATACCAAACCTGAGATCCTTCCTCTAACATGAAATGTGATATCCAACTCCTTCCCTTTCCAAACATGAGAGCCTACCTATAGTGAGATGTGATATCCAAGTCCTTCCCATTCCAATCCTTAGACCCTTCCTACAGCATGCAATATGATATCTCAATGATTCTAATAACAAACCTGAGACCCTTCCTATAGCATGAGATGTGATATCCAACTTCTTCCCATTCCATTCCTGAGACCCTTCCTATAACATGAGATGCGATGTCTCAATGCTTCTAATACCAAACCTGAGATCTTTCCTATAACATGAGATGTGATATCCAACTCCTTCCCATTCCAATCCTGAGACCCTTCCTATAGCATGAGATGTGATATCTCAATGCTTATACCAAACCTGAGACCCTTCCTATAGCTTGAGATGTGATATCCAACTCCTTCCCATTCCAATCCTGAGACCCTTCCTATAGCATGAGATGTGATATCTCAAGGCCTCTAATACCAAACCTGAGATCCTTCCTCTAACATGAAATGTGATATCCAACTCCTTCCCTTTCCAAACATGAGAGCCTACCTATAGTGAGATGTGATATCCAAGTCCTTCCCATTCCAATCCTTAGACCCTTCCTACAGCATGCAATATGATATCTCAATGATTCTAATAACAAACCTGAGACCCATCCTATAACATGAGATGGGATATCCAACTCCTTCCCATTCCAATCCTGAGACACTTCTGATAGCAGAGATGTGATATCTCAATGCTTATACCAAACCTGAGACCCTTCCTATAACATGAGATGTGATATCCAACTCCTTCCCGGTCCAAACCTGAGACCCTTACTATAGCATATGTGATATCCAACTCCTTCCCATTCCAAACATGAGACCCTTCCTATAGCAAGAATGTAATATCCAACTCCTTCCCATTCCAATCCTGAGACCACTCCTATAGCATGAGATGTGATATCTCAATGCTTCTAATACCAAACCTGAGATCCTTCCTATAACATGAGATGTGATATCCAACTCCTTCCCATTCCAATCCTGAGACCCTTCCTATAGCATGAGATGTGATGTCTCAATGCTTCTAATACCAAACCTGAGAACCTTCCTACAGCATGCAATGTGATATCTCAATGCTTCTAATACCAAACCTGAGACCAGTTCTATAACATGAGATTGGATATCCAACTCCTTCCCCTTCCAAACCTGAGACCCTTCCTATAGCATGAGATGTGATATCCAACTTCTTCCCATTCCAATCCTGAGACCCTTCCTATAACATGAGATGTGATGTCTCAATGCTTCTAATACCAAACCTGAGATCTTTCCTATAACATGAGATGTAATATCCAACTCCTTCCCATTCCAATCCTGAGACCCTTCCTATAGCATGAGATGTGCTATCTCAATGCTTATACCAAACCTGAGACCCTTCCTAAAGCTTGAGATGTGATATCCAACTCCTTCCCATTCCAATCCTGAGACCCTTCCTATAGCATGAGATGTGATATCTCAATGCTTCTAATATCAAACTTGAGACCCTCCCTATAGCATGAGATGTGACACCCAAGTCCTTCCCATTCCAATCCTGAGACACTTCCTATAGCATGAGATGTGATATCTCAATGCTTATACCAAACCTGAGACCCTTCCTATAGCATGAGATGTGATATCCAACTCCTTCCCATTCCAATCCTGAGACCCTTCCTATAGCATGAGATGTGATGTCTCAATGCTTCTAATACCAAACCTGAGATCCTTCCTATAACATGAGATGTGATATCCAACTCCTTCCCATTCCAATCCTGAGACCCTTCCAATAGCAGAGATGTGATATCTCAATGCTTATACCAAACCTAAGACCCTTCCTATGGCATGAGATGTGATATCCAACTCCTTCCCATTCCAATCCCGAGACCCTTCCTATAGCATGAGATGTGATATCTCGATGCATATACCAAATCTGAGACCCTTCCTATAGCATGAGATGTGATATCCAACTCCTTCCCATTCCAATCCTGAGGCCCTTCCTATAGCATGAGATGTGATGTCTCAATGCTTCTAATACCAAACCTGAGATCCTTCCTATAACATGAGATGTGATATCCAACTCCTTCCCATTCCAATCCTGAGACCCTTCCTATAGCATGAGATGTGATGTCTCAATGCTTCTAATACCAAACCTGAGAACCTTCCTACAGCATGCGATGTGATATCTCAATGCTTCTTCTACCAAACCTGAGACCCGTCCTATAACATGAGATGTGATATCCAACTCCTTCCCGTTTCAAACCTGAGACCCTTCCTATAACATGAGATGTGATATCCAACTCCTTCCCGTTTCAAACCTGAGACCCTTCCTATAGCATATGTGATATCCAACTCCTTCCCATTCCAAACATGAGACCCTTCCTATAGCAAGAATGTAATATCCAACTCCTTCCCATTCCAATCCTGAGACCATTCCTATAGCATGAGATGTGATATCTCAATGCTTCTAATACCAAACCTGAGATCCTTCCTATGACATGAGATGTGATATCCAATTCCTCCCCATTCCAAACCTGAGAACCTTCCTACAGCATGCGATGTGATATCTCAATGCTTCTAATACCAAACCTGAGACCAGTCCTATAACATGAGATTGGATATCCAACTCCTTCCCCTTCCAAACCTGAGACCCTTCCTATAGCATGAGATGTGATATCCAACTTCTTCCCATTCCAATCCTGAGACCCTTCCTATAACATGAGATGTGATGTCTCAATGCTTCTAATACCAAACCTGAGATCTTTCCTATAACATGAGATGTGATATCCAACTCCTTCCCATTCCAATCCTGAGACCCTTCCTATAGCATGAGATGTGCTATCTCAATGCTTATACCAAACCTGAGACCCTTCCTAAAGCTTGAGATGTGATATCCAACTCCTTCCCATTCCAATCCTGAGACCCTTCCTATAACATGAAATGTGATATCCAACTCCTTCCCATTCCAACCTGAGACCCTTCCTATAGCATGAGATGGGATATCCAACTCCTTCCAAATCCAATACTGATACCCTTCCAATAGCATGAGATGTGATATCCCAATGCTTCTACCAAACCTGAGAACCATACTATGGCATGAGATGTGATATCAAACTCCTTCCCATTCCAATCCTGAGACTCTTTCTATAGCTTGAGATGTGATATCCGAAATCCTTCCCATTCCAATTCTGAGACCCTTCCTATACGATGAGACTTGATATCTCAATGCTTCTAATACCAAACCTGAGACCCGTCCTATAACATGAGATATGATATCCAAATCTTTCCCCTTCCAAACCTTAGACCCTTCCTTTATCATGAGATGTGATATCCAACTCCTTCCCATTCCTATCCTGAGACCCTTCCGATATCATGAGATTTGTTATCTCAATGCTTCTTATATCAAAATTGAGACCCGCCTATAACATGAGATGTGATATCCAAATCTTTCCCCTTCCAAACCTTAGACCCTTCCTTTATCATGAGATGGGATATCCAACTCCTTCCCATTCCAATCCTGAGACCCTTCCGATAGCAGAGATGTGATATCTCAATGCTTATACCAATCCTGAGACCCTTCCTATGGCCTGAGATGTCATATACAACTCCTTCCCAATCCAATCCTGAGACCCTTCCTTTAGCATGAGATGTGATATCTCAATGCTTATACCAAATCTGGGACCCTTCCTATAGCATGAGATGTGATATCCAACTCCTTCCCATTCCAATCCTGAGACCCTTCCTATAGCATGAGATGTGATGTCTCAATGCTTCTAATACCAAACCTGAGATCCTTCGTATAACATGAGATGTGATATCCAACTCCTTCCCATTCCAATCCTGAGACCCTTCCTATAGCATGAGATGTGATGTCTCAATGCTTCTAATACCAAACCTGAGAACCTTCCTACAGCATGCGATGTGATATCTCAATGCTTCTAATACCAAACCTGAGACCAGTCCTATAACATGAGATTGGATATCCAACTCCTTCCCCTTCCAAACCTGAGACCCTTCCTATAGCATGAGATGTGATATCCAACTTCTTCCCATTCCAATCCTGAGACCCTTCCTATAACATGAGATGTGATGTCTCAATGCTTCTAATACCAAACCTGAGATCTTTCCTATAACATGAGATGTAATATCCAACTCCTTCCCATTCCAATCCTGAGACCCTTCCTATAGCATGAGATGTGCTATCTCAATGCTTATACCAAACCTGAGACCCTTCCTAAAGCTTGAGATGTGATATCCAACTCCTTCCCATTCCAATCCTGAGACCCTTCCTATAGCATGAGATGTGATATCTCAATGCTTCTAATATCAAACTTGAGACCCTCCCTATAGCATGAGATGTGATACCCAAGTCCTTCCCATTCCAATCCTGAGACACTTCCTATAGCATGAGATGTGATGTCTCAATGCTTCTAATACCAAACCTGAGATCCTTCCTATAACATGAGATGTGATATCCAACTCCTTCCCATTCCAATCCCGGGACCCTTCCTATAGCATGAGATGTGATATCTCGATGTTTATACCAAACATGAGACCCTTCCTATAGCATGAGATGTGATATCCAACTCCTTCCCATTCCAATCCTGAGACCCTTCCTATAGCATGAGATGTGATATCTCAATGCCTCTAATACCAAACCTGAGATCCTTCCTCTAACATGAAATGTGATATCCAACTCCTTCCCTTTCCAAACATGAGAGCCTACCTATAGCATGAGATGTGATATCCAAGTCCTTCCCATTCCAATCCTTAGACCCTTCCTACAGCATGCAATAGGATATCTCAATGATTCTAATAACAAACCTGAGACCCATCCTATAACATGAGATGGGATATCAAACTCCTTCCCATTCCAATCCTGAGACACTTCCGATAGCAGAGATGTGATATCTCAATGCTTATACCAAACCTGAGACCCTTCCTATAACATGAGATGTGATATCCAACTCCTTCCTGGTCCCAACCTGAGACCCTTACTATAGCATATGTGATATCCAACTCCTTCCCATTCCAAACATGAGACCCTTCCTATAGCAAGAATGTAATATCCAACTCCTTCCCATTCCAATCCTGAGACCATTCCTATAGCATGAGATGTGATATCTCAATGCTTCTAATACCAAACCTGAGATCCTTCCTATGACATGAGATGTGATATCCAATTCCTCCCCATTCCAAACCTGAGAACCTTCCTACAGCATGCGATGTGATATCTGAATGCTTCTAATACCAAAGCCGAGACCAGTCCTATAACATGAGATTGGATATCCAACTCCTTCCCCTTCCAAACCTGAGACCCTTCCTATAGCATGAGATGTGATATCCAACTTCTTCCCATTCCATTCCTGAGACCCTTCCTATAACATGAGATGCGATGTCTCAATGCTTCTAATACCAAACCTGAGATCTTTCCTATAACATGAGATGTGATATCCAACTCCTTCCCATTCCAATCCTAAGACCCTTCCTATAGCATGAGATGTGATATCTCAATGCTTATACCAAACCTGAGACCCTTCCTATAGCGTGAGATGTGATATCCAACTCCTTCCCATTCCAATCCTGAGACCCTTCCTATAGCATGAGATGTGATATCTCAAGGCCTCTAATACCAAACCTGAGATCCTTCCTCTAACATGAAATGTGATATCCAACTCCTTCCCCTTCCAAACCTGAGAGCCTTCCTATAGCATGAGATATGATATCCAAGTCCTTCCCATCCAATCCTGAGACCCTTCCTATAACATGAAATGTGATATCCAACTCCTTCCCATTCCAACCTGAGACCCTTACTATAGCATGAGATGGGATATCCAACTCCTTCCAAATCCAATGCTGATACCCTTCCGATAGCATGAGATGTGATATCCCAATGCTTCTACCAAACCTGAGACCCATACTATGGCATGAGATGTGATATCAAACTCCTTCCCATTCCAATCCTGAGACCCTACCTATAGCTTGAGATGTGATATCCAACTCCTTCCCATTCCAATTCTGAGACCCTTCCTATACCATGAAACTTGATATCTCAATGCTTCTAATACAAAACCTGAGACCCGTCCTATAACATGAGATGTGATATCCAAATCCTTCCCCTTCCAAACCTTAGACCCTTCCTTTATCATGAGATGTGATATCCAATTCCTTCCCATTCCAATCCTGACACCCTTCCGATATCATGAGATTTGTTATCTCAATACTTCTAATATCAAACTTGAGACCCTCCCTATAGCATGAGATGTGACATCCAAGTCCTCCCCATTCTAATCCTGAGACTCTTCCTATAGCATGAGATGTGATATCTCAATGCTTCTAATACCAAACCTGAGACCCTTCCTATAACATGAGATGGGATATCCAACTCCTTCCCATTCCAATCCTGAGAGACCCTTCCGATAGCAGAGATGTGATATCTCAATGCTTATACCAAACCTGAGACCCTTCCTATGGCCTGATTTGTCATATACAACTCCTTCCCATTCCAATCCTGAGACCCTTCCTATAGCATGAGATGTGATATCTCAATGCTTATACCAAATCCGAGACCCTTCCTATAGCATGAGATGTGATATCCAACTCCTTCCCATTCCAATCCTGAGACCCTTCCTATAGCATGAGATGTGATGTCTCAATGCTTCTAATACCAAACCTGAGATCCTTCCTATAATATGAGATGTGATATCCAACCCCTTCCCATTCCAATCCTGAGACCCTTATGATAGCATGAGATGTGATATCTCAATGCCTCTAATACCAAACCTGAGATACTTCTGATAGCATGAGATGTGATATCTCAATGCTTCTAGTACCAAACCTGAGATCCTTCCTATAACATGAGATGTGATTTTTCAAATCCTTCCACTTCCAAACCTGAGACACTCCCTTTAGCATGAGATGTGATATCCAACTCCTTCCCATTCCAATCCTGAGACCCTTCTGATAGCATGAGATGTGATATTTCAATGCCTCTAATACCAAACCTGAGATCCTACCTCTAACATGAAATGTGATATCCATCTCCTTCCCTTTCCAAACATGAGACCCTGCCTATAGCATGAGATGTGATATCAAAAGTCCTTCCCATTCCAATCCTGAGACCCTTCCTATAGCATGTGATGTGATATCTCAATGCTTATACCAAACCTGAGACCCTTCCTATGGCATGAGATGTCATATACAACTCCTTCCCATTCCAATCCTGAGACCCTTCCTATAGCATGAGATGTGATATCTCAATGCTTATACCAAACCTGAGACCCTTCCTATAGCATGAGATGTGATATCCAACTTCTTCCCATTCCAATCCTGAGACCCTTCCTATAACATGAGATGTGATGTCTCAATGCTTCTAATACCAAACCTGAGACCCTTCCTATAACATGAGATGGGATATCCAACTCCTTCCCATTCCAATCCTGAGACCCTTCCGATAGTAGAGATGTGATATCTCAATGCTTATACCAAACCTGAGACCCTTCCTATGGCCTGAGATGTCATATACAACTCCTTCCCATTCCAATCCTGAGACCGTTCCTATAGCATGAGATGTGATATCTCAATGCTTATACCAAATCTGAGACCCTTCCTATAGCATGAGATGTGATATCCAACTCCTTCCCATTCCAATCCTGAGACCCTTCCTATAGCATGAGATGCGATGTCTCAATGCTTCTAATACCAAACCTGAGATCCTTCCTATAACATGAGATGTGATATCCAACTCCTTCCCATTCCAATCCTGAGACCCTTCTGATAGCATGAGATGTGATATTTCAGTGCCTCTAATACAAAACCTGAGATCCTACCTCTAACATGAAATGTGATATCCATCTCCTTCCCTTTCCAAACCTGAGACCCTGCTTACAGCATGAGATGTGATATCCAAGTCCTTCCCATTACAATCCTGAGACCCTTCCTATAGCATGTGATGTGATATCTCAATGCTTATACCAAACCTGAGACCCTTCCTATGGCATGAGATGTCATATACAACTCCTTCCCATTCCAATCCTGAGACCCTTCCTATAGCATGAGATGTGATATCTCAATGCTTATACCAAACCTGAGACCCTTCCTATAGCATGAGATGTGATATCCAACCTCTTCCCATTCCAATCCTGAGACCCTTCCTATAACATGAGATGTGATGTCTCAATGCTTCTAATACCAAACCTGAGATCTTTCCTATAACATGAGATGTGATATCCAACTCCTTCCAATTCCAATCCTGAGACCCTTCCTATAGCATGAGATGTGATATCACAATGCTTATACCAAACCTGAGACCGTTCCTATAGCTTGAGATGTGATATCCAACTCCTTCCCATTCCAATCCTGAGACCCTTCCTATAGCATGAGATGTGATATCTCAAGGCCTCTAATACCAAACCTGAGATCGTTCCTCTAACATGAAATGTGATATCCAACTCCTTCCCCTTCCAAACCTGAGAGCCTTCCTATAGCATGAGATATGATAGCCAAGTCCTTCCAATTCCAATCCTGAGACCCTTCCTATAACATGAAATGTGATATCCAACTCCTTCCCATTCCAACTGAGACCCTTCCTATAGCATGAGATGGGATATCACAATGCTTCTAATACCAAACCTGAGACTCTTCCTATAACATGAGATGGGATATCCAACTCCTTCCCATTCCAATCCTGAGACCCTTCCGATAGCAGAGATGTGATATCTCAATGCTTATACCAAACCTGAGACCGTTCCTATGGCCTGAGATGTGATATCCAACTGCTTCCCATTCCAATCCTGAGACCCTTCCTATAGCATGAGATGTGATATCTCAATGCTTATACCAAATCTGAGACCCTTCCTATAGCATGAGATGTGATATCCAACTTCTTCCCATTCCAATCCTGAGACCCTTCCTATAACATGAGATGTGATGTCTCAATGCTTCTAATACCAAACCTGAGATCTTTCCTATAACATGAGATGTGATATCCAACTCCTTCCCATTCCAATCCTGAGACCCTTCCTATAGCATGAGATGTGATATCTCAATGCTTATACCAAACCTGAGACCCTTCCTAAGGCCTGAGATGTCATATACAACTCCTTCCCATTCCAATCCTGAGACCCTTCCTATAGCATGAGATGTGATATCTCAAGGCCTCTAATACCAAACCTGAGATCGTTCCTCTAACATGAAATGTGATATCCAACTCCTTCCCCTTCCAAACCTGAGAGCCTTCCTATAGCATGAGATATGATAGCCAAGTCCTTCCAATTCCAATCCTGAGACCCTTCCTATAACATGAAATGTGATATCCAACTCCTTCCCATTCCAACCTGAGACCCTTCCTATAGCATGAGATGGGATATCTCACTGCTTCTAATACCAAACCTGAGACTCTTCCTATAACATGAGATGGGATATCCAACTCCTTCCCATTCCAATCCTGAGACCCTTCCGATAGCAGAGATGTGATATCTCAATGCTTATACCAAACCTGAGACCCTTCCTATGGCCTGAGATGTGATATCCAACTGCTTCCCATTCCAATCCTGAGACCCTTCCTATAGCATGAGATGTGATATCCAACTCCTTCCCATTCCAATCCTGAGACCCTTCCTATAGCATGAGATGTGATGTC
Source organism: Ambystoma mexicanum (assembly GCF_040938575.1). Lineage (NCBI taxonomy): Eukaryota > Metazoa > Chordata > Amphibia > Caudata > Ambystomatidae > Ambystoma > Ambystoma mexicanum. The sequence continues at coordinate 4,818,934 of NW_027182488.1, forward strand.
TCAATGCTTCTAATACCAAACCTGAGATCCTTCCTATAACATGAGATGTGATTTCCAAATCCTTCCCCTTCCAAACCTGAGACCCTCCCTTTAGCATGAGATGTGATATCCAACTCCTTCCCATTCCAATCCTGAGACCCTTCTGATAGCATGAGATGTGATATCTCAATGCCTCTAATACCAAACCTGAGATCCTACCTCTAACATGAAATGTGATATCCATCTCCTTCCCTTTCCAAACCTGAGACCCTGTCTATAGCATGAGATGTCATATACAACTCCTTCCCATTCCAATCCTGAGACCCTTCCTATAGCACGAGATGTGATATCTCAATGCTTATACCAAACCTGAGACCCTTCCTATAGCATGAGATGTGATATCCAACTCCTTCCCATTCCAATCCTGAGACCCTGCCTATAGCATGAGATGTGATATCCAACTCCTTCCCATTCCAATCCTGAGACCCTTCCTATAGCCTGAGATGTGATATCTCAATGCCTCTAATACCAAACCTGAGATCCTTCCTCTAACATGAAATGTGATATCCAACTCCTTCCCCTTCCAAACCTGAGAGCCTATCTATAGCATGAGATGTGATATCCAAGTCCTTCCCATTCCAATCTTGAGACACTTCCGATAGCAGAGATGTGATATCTCAATGCTTATACCAAACCTGAGACCCTTCCTATAACATGAGATGTGATATCCAACTCCTTCCCGTTCCAAACCTGAGACCCTTCCTTTAGCATGAGATGTGATATCTCAATGCTTCTAATACCAAACCTGAGACCAGTCCTATAACATGAGATTGGATATCCAACTCCTTCCCCTTCCAAACCTGAGACCCTTCCTATAGCATGAGATGTGATATCCAACTTCTTCCCATTCCAATCCTGAGACCCTTCCTATAACATGAGATGTGATGTCTCAATGCTTCTAATACCAAACCTGAGACCCTTCCTATAACATGAGATGTGATATCCAACTCCTTCCCGTTTCAAACCTGAGACCCTTCCTATAGCATATGTGATATCCAACTCCTTCCCATTCCAAACATGAGACCCTTTCTATAGCAAGAATGTAATATCCAACTCCTTCTAATTCCAATCCTGAGACCATTCCTATAGCATGAGATGTGATATCTCAATGCTTGTAATACCAAACCTGAGATCCTTCCTATGACATGAGATGTGATATCCAATTCCTCCCCATTCCAAACCTGAGAACCTTCCTACAGCATGCGATGTGATATCTCAATGCTTCTAATACCAAACCTGAGACCAGTCCTATAACATGAGATTGGATATCCAACTCCTTCCCCTTCCAAACCTGAGACCCTTCCTATAGCATGAGATGTGATATCCAACTTCTTCCCATTCCAATCCTGAGACCCTTCCTATAACATGAGATGTGATGTCTCAATGCTTCTAATACCAAACCTGAGATCTTTCCTATAACATGAGATGTGATATCCAACTCCTTCCCATTCCAATCCTGAGACCCTTCCTATAACATGAAATGTGATATCCAACTCCTTCCCATTCCAACCTGAGACCCTTCCTATAGCATGAGATGTGATATCCCAATGCTTCTACCAAACCTGAGAACCATACTATGGCATGAGATGTGATATCAAACTCCTTCCCATTCCAATCCTGAGACTCTTCCTATAGCTTGAGATGTGATATCCAAATCCTTCCCATTCCAATTCTGAGACCCTTCCTATACCATGAGACTTGATATCTCAATTCTTCTAATGCCAAACCTGAGACCCGTCCTATAACATGAGATGTGATATCCAAATCTTTCCCCTTCCAAACCTTAGACCCTTCCTTTATCATGAGATGTGATATCCAACTCCTTCCCATTCCAATCCTGAGACCCTTCCGATATCATGAGATTTGTTATCTCAATGCTTCTAATATCAAAATTGAGACCCGTCCTATAACATGAGATGTGATATCCAAATCTTTCCCCTTCCAAACCTTAGACCCTTCCTTTATCATGAGATGGGATATCCAACTCCTTTCCATTCCAATCCTGAGACCCTTCCGATAGCAGAGATGTGATATCTCAATGCTTATACCAATCCTGAGACCCTTCCTATGGCCTGAGATGTCATATACAACTCCTTCCCAATCCAATCCTGAGACCCTTCCTATATCATGAGATGTGATATCTCAATGCTTATACCAAATCTGAGACCCTTCCTATAGCATGAGATGTGATATCCAACTCCTTCAAATTCCAATCCTGAGACCCTTCCTATAGCATGAGATGTGATGTCTCAATGCTTCTAATACCAAACCTGAGATCCTTCCTATAACATGAGATGTGATATCCAACTCCTTCCCATTCCAATCCTGAGACCCTTCCTATAGCATGAGATGTGATGTCTCAATGCTTCTAATACCAAACCTGAGAACCTTCCTACAGCATGCGATGTGATATCTCAATGCTTCTAATACCAAACCTGAGACCAGTCCTATAACATGAGATTGGATATCCAACTCCTTCCCCTTCCAAACCTGAGACCCTTCCTATAGCATGAGATGTGATATCCAACTTCTTCCCATTCCAATCCTGAGACCCTTCCTATAACATGAGATGTGATGTCTCAATGCTTCTAATACCAAACCTGAGATCTTTCCTATAACATGAGATGTAATATCCAACTCCTTCCCATTCCAATCCTGAGACCCTTCCTATAGCATGAGATGTGCTATCGCAATGCTTATACCAAACCTGAGACCCTCCCTTTAGCATGAGATGTGATATCCAACTCCTTCCCATTCCAATCCTGAGACCCTTCTGATAGCATGAGATGTGATATTTCAGTGCCTCTAATACCAAACCTGAGATCCTACCTCTAACATGAAATGTGATATCCATCTCCTTCCCTTTCCAAACCTGAGACCCTGCTTACAGCATGAGATGTGATATCCAAGTCCTTCCCATTACAATCCTGAGACCCTTCCTATAGCATGTGATGTGATATCTCAATGCTTATACCAAACCTGAGACCCTTCCTATGGCATGAGATGTCATATACAACTCCTTCCCATTCCAATCCTGAGACCCTTCCTATAGCATGAGATGTGATATCTCAATGCTTATACCAAACCTGAGACCCTTCCTATAGCATGAGATGTGATATCCAACTTCTTCCCATTCCAATCCTGAGACCCTTCCTATAACATGAGATGTGATGTCTCAATGCTTCTAATACCAAACCTGAGATCTTTCCTATAACATGAGATGTGATATCCAACTCCTTCCCATTCCAATCCTGAGACCCTTCCTATAGCATGAGATGTGATATCACAATGCTTATACCAAACCTGAGACCGTTCCTATAGCTTGAGATGTGATATCCAACTCCTTCCCATTCCAATCCTGAGACCCTTCCTATAGCATGATATGTGATATCTCAAGGCCTCTAATACCAAACCTGAGATCGTTCCTCTAACATGAAATGTGATATCCAACTCCTTCCCCTTCCAAACCTGAGAGCCTTCCTATAGCATGAGATATGATAGCCAAGTCCTTCCAATTCCAATCCTGAGACCCTTCCTATAACATGAAATGTGATATCCAACTCCTTCCCATTCCAACCTGAGACCCTTCCTATAGCATGAGATGGGATATCTCAATGCTTCTAATACCAAACCTGAGACTCTTCCTATAACATGAGATGGGATATCCAACTCCTTCCCATTCCAATCCTGAGACCCTTCCGATAGCAGAGATGTGATATCTCAATGCTTATACCAAACCTGAGACCCTTCCTATGGCCTGAGATGTGATATCCAACTGCTTCCCATTCCAATCCTGAGACCCTTCCTATAGCATGAGATGTGATATCTCAATGCTTATACCAAATCTGAGACCCTTCCTATAGCATGAGATGTGATATCCAACTTCTTCCCATTCCAATCCTGAGACCCTTCCTATAACATGAGATGTGATGTCTCAATGCTTCTAATACCAAACCTGAGATCTTTCCTATAACATGAGATGTGATATCCAACTCCTTCCCATTCCAATCCTGAGACCCTTCCTATAGCATGAGATGTGATATCTCAATGCTTATACCAAACCTGAGACCCTTCCTAAGGCCTGAGATGTCATATACAACTCCTTCCCATTCCAATCCTGAGACCCTTCCTATAGCATGAGATGTGATATCTCAAGGCCTCTAATACCAAACCTGAGATCGTTCCTCTAACATGAAATGTGATATCCAACTCCTTCCCCTTCCAAACCTGAGAGCCTTCCTATAGCATGAGATATGATAGCCAAGTCCTTCCAATTCCAATCCTGAGACCCTTCCTATAACATGAAATGTGATATCCAACTCCTTCCCATTCCAACCTGAGACCCTTCCTATAGCATGAGATGGGATATCTCAATGCTTCTAATACCAAACCTGAGACTCTTCCTATAACATGAGATGGGATATCCAACTCCTTCCCATTCCAATCCTGAGACCCTTCCGATAACAGAGATGTGATATCTCAATGCTTATACCAAACCTGAGACCCTTCCTATGGCCTGAGATGTGATATCCAACTGCTTCCCATTCCAATCCTGAGACCCTTCCTATAGCATGAGATGTGATATCTCAATGCTTATACCAAATCTGAGACCCTTCCTATAGCATGAGATGTGATATCCAACTCCTTCCCATTCCAATCCTGAGACCCTTCCTATAGCATGAGATGTGATGTCTCAATGCTTCTAATACCAAACCTGAGATCCTTCCTATAACATGAGATGTGATTTCCAAATCCTTCCCCTTCCAAACCTGAGACCCCCCCTTTAGCATGAGATGTGATATCCAACTCCTTCCCATTCCAATCCTGAGACCCTTCTGATAGCATGAGATGTGATATCTCAATGCCTCTAATACCAAACCTGAGATCCTACCTCTAACATGAAATGTGATATCCATCTCCTTCCCTTTCCAAACCTGAGACCCTGTCTATAGCATGAGATGTCATATACAACTTCTTCCCATTCCAATCCTGAGACCCTTCCTATAACATGAGATGTGATGTCTCAATGCTTCTAATACCAAACCTGAGATCTTTCCTATAACATGAGATGTGATATCCAACTCCTTCTCATTCCAATCCTGAGACCCTTCCTATAGCATGAGATGTGCTATCTCAATGCTTATACCAAACCTGAGACCCTTCCTAAAGCTTGAGATGTGATATCCAACTCCTTCCCATTCCAATCCTGAGACCCTTCCTATAACATGAAATGTGATATCCAACTCCTTCCCATTCCAACCTGAGACCCTTCCTATAGCATGAGATGGGATATCCAACTCCTTCCAAATCCAATACTGATACCCTTCCAATAGCATGAGATGTGATATCCCAATGCTTCTACCAAACCTGAGAACCATACTATGGCATGAGATGTGATATCAAACTCCTTCCCATTCCAATCCTGAGACTCTTCCTATAGCTTGAGATGTGATATCCAAATCCTTCCCATTCCAATTCTGAGACCCTTCCTATACCATGAGACTTGATATCTCAATGCTTCTAATACCAAACCTGAGACCCGTCCTATAACATGAGATGTGATATCCAAATCTTTCCCCTTCCAAACCTTAGACCCTTCCTTTATCATGAGATGTGATATCCAACTCCTTCCCATTCCAATCCTGAGACCCTTCCGATATCATGAGATTTGTTATCTCAATGCTTCTAATATCAAAATTGAGACCCGTCCTATAACATGAGATGTGATATCCAAATCTTTCCCCTTCCAAACCTTAGACCCTTCCTTTATCATGAGATGGGATATCCAACTCCTTTCCATTCCAATCCTGAGACCCTTCCGATAGCAGAGATGTGATATCTCAATGCTTATACCAATCCTGAGACCCTTCCTATGGCCTGAGATGTCATATACAACTCCTTCCCAATCCAATCCTGAGACCCTTCCTATAACATGAGATGTGATATACAACTCCTTCCCAATCCAATCCTGAGATCCTTCCTATAACATGAGATGTGATATCCAACTCCTTCCCATTCCAATCCTGAGACCCTTCCTATAGCATGAGATGTGATGTCTCAATGCTTCTAATACCAAACCTGAGAACCTTCCTACAGCATGCGATGTGATATCTCAATGCTTCTAATACCAAACCTGAGACCAGTCCTATAACATGAGATTGGATATCCAGCTCCTTCCCCTTCCAAACCTGAGACCCTTCCTATAGCATGAGATGTGATATCCAACTTCTTCCCATTCCAATCCTGAGACCCTTCCTATAACATGAGATGTGATGTCTCAATGCTTCTAATACCAAACCTGAGATCTTTCCTATAACATGAGATGTAATATCCAACTCCTTCCCATTCCAATCCTGAGACCCTTCCTATAGCATGAGATGTGCTATCGCAATGCTTATACCAAACCTGAGACACTTCCTAAAGCTTGAGATGTGATATCCAACTCCTTCCCATTCCAATCCTGAGACCCTTCCTATAGCATGATATGTGATATCTCAATGCCTCTAATACCAAACCTGAGATCCTTCCTCTAACATGAAATGTGATATCGAACTCCTTCCCTTTCCAAACCTGAGAGCCTACCTATAGCATGAGATGTGATATCCAAGTCCTTCCCATTCCAATCCTTAGACCCTTCCTACAGCATGCAATATGATATCTCAATGATTCTAATAACAAACCTGAGACTCGTCCTATAACATGAGATGGGATATCCAACACCTTCCCATTCCAATCCTGAGACACTTCCGATAGCAGAGATGTGATATCTCAATGCTTATAACAAACCTGAGACCCTTCCTATAACATGAGATGTGATGTCTCAATGCTTCTAATACCAAACCTGAGATCTTTCCTATAACATGAGATGTAATATCCAACTCCTTCCCATTCCAATCCTGAGACCCTTCCTATAGCATTAGATGTGATATCTCAATGCGTATACCAAACCTGAGACCCTTCCTATAGCTTGAGATGTGATATCCAACTCCTTCCCATTCCAATCCTGAGACCCTTCCTATAGCATGAGATGTGATATCTCAAGGCCTCTAATACCAAACCTGAGATCCTTCCTCTAACATGAAATGTGATATCCAACTCCTTCCCCTTCCAAACCTGAGAGCCTTCCTATAGCATGAGATATGATATCCAAGTCCTTCCCATCCAATCCTGAGACCCTTCCTATAACATGAAATGTGATATCCAACTCCTTCCCATTCCAACCTGAGACCCTTACTATAGCATGAGATGGGATATCCAACTCCTTCCAAATCCAATACTGATACCCTTCCGATAGCATGAGATGTGATATCCCAATGCTTCTACCAAACCTGAGACCCATACTATGGCATGAGATGTGATATCAAACCCCTTCCCATTCCAATCCTGAGACCCTACCTATAGCTTGAGATGTGATATCCAACTCCTTCCCATTCCAATTCTGAGACCCTTCCTATACCATGAGACTTGATATCTCAATGCTTCTAATACAAAACCTGAGACCCGTCCTATAACATGAGATGTGATATCCAAATCCTTCCCCTTCCAAACCTTAGACCCTTCCTTTATCATGAGATGTGATATCCAATTCCTTCCCATTCCAATCCTGAGACCCTTCCGATATCATGAGATTTGTTATCTCAATACTTCTAATATCAAACTTGAGACCCTCCCTATGGCATGAGATGTCATATACAACTCCTTCCCATTCCAATCCTGAGACCCTTCCTATAGCATGAGATGTGATATCTCAATGCTTATACCAAACCTGAGACCCTTCCTATGGCATGAGATGTCATATACAACTCCTTCCCATTCCAATCCTGAGACCCTTCCTATAGCATGAGATGTGATATCTCAATGCTTATACCAAACCTGAGACCCTTCCTATAGCATGAGATGTGATATCCAACTTCTTCCCATTCCAATCCTGAGACTCTTCCTATAACATGAGATGTGATGTCTCAATGCTTCTAATACCAAACATGAGACCCTTCCTATAACATGAGATGGGATATCCAACTCCTTCCCATTCCAATCCTGAGACCCTTCCGATAGTAGAGATGTGATATCTCAATGCTTATAACAAACCTGAGACCCTTCCTATGGCCTGAGATGTCATATACAACTCCTTCCCATTCCAATCCTGAGACCGTTCCTATAGCATGAGATGTGATATCTCAATGCTTATACCAAATCTGAGACCCTTCCTATAGCATGAGATGTGATATCCAACTCCTTCCCATTCCAATCCTGAGACCCTTCCTATAGCATGAGATGCGATGTCTCAATGCTTCTAATACCAAACCTGAGATCCTTCCTATAACATGAGATGTGATATCCAACTCCTTCCCATTCCAATCCTGAGACCCTTATGATAGCATGAGATGTGATATCTCAATGCCTCTAATACCAAACCTGAGATACTTCCGATAGCATGAGATGTGATATCTCAATGCTTCTAATACCAAACCTGAGATCCTTCCTATAACATGAGATGTGATTTCCAAATCCTTCCCCTTCCAAACCTGAGACCCTCCCTTTAGCATGAGATGTGATATCCAACTCCTTCCCATTCCAACCCTGAGACCCTTCTGATAGCATGAGATGTGATATTTCAGTGCCTCTAATACCAAACCTGAGATCCTACCTCTAACATGAAATGTGATATCCATCTCCTTCCCTTTCCAAACCTGAGACCCTGCTTATAGCATGAGATGTGATATCCAAGTCCTTCCCATTACAATCCTGAGACCCTTCCTATAGCATGTGATGTGATATCTCAATGCTTATACCAAACCTGAGACCCTTCCTATGGCATGAGATGTCATATACAACTCCTTCCCATTCCAATCCTGAGACCCTTCCTATAGCATGAGATGTGATATCTCAATGCTTATACCAAACCTGAGACCCTTCCTATAACATGAGATGTGATATCCAACTTCTTCCCATTCCAATCCTGAGACCCTTCCTATAGCATGAGATGTGATATCACAATGCTTATACCAAACCTGAGACCGTTCCTATAGCTTGAGATGTGATATCCAACTCCTTCCCATTCCAATCCTGAGACCCTTCCTATAGCATGAGATGTGATATCTCAAGGCCTCTAATACCAAACCTGAGATCGTTCCTCTAACATGAAATGTGATATCCAACTCCTTCCCCTTCCAAACCTGAGAGCCTTCCTATAGCATGAGATATGATAGCCAAGTCCTTCCAATTCCAATCCTGAGACCCTTCCTATAACATGAAATGTGATATCCAACTCCTTCCCATTCCAACCTGAGACCCTACCTATAGCATGAGATGGGATATCTCAATGCTTCTAATACCAAACCTGAGACTCTTCCTATAACATGAGATGGGATATCCAACTCCTTCCCATTCCAATCCTGAGACCCTTCCGATAGCAGAGATGTGATATCTCAATGCTTATACCAAACCTGAGACCCTTCCTATGGCCTGAGATGTGATATCCAACTGCTTCCCATTCCAATCCTGAGACCCTTCCTATAGCATGAGATGCGATATCTCAATGCTTATACCAAATCTGAGACCCTTCCTATAGCATGAGATGTGATATCCAACTTCTTCCCATTCCAATCCTGAGACCCTTCCTATAACATGAGATGTGATGTCTCAATGCTTCTAATACCAAACCTGAGATCTTTCCTATAACATGAGATGTGATATCCAACTCCTTCCCATTCCAATCCTGAGACCCTTCCTATAGCATGAGATGTGATATCTCAATGCTTATACCAAACCTGAGACCCTTCCTAAGGCCTGAGATGTCATATACAACTCCTTCCCATTCCAATCCTGAGACCCTTCCTATAGCATGAGATGTGATATCTCAAGGCCTCTAATACCAAACCTGAGATCGTTCCTCTAACATGAAATGTGATATCCAACTCCTTCCCCTTCCAAACCTGAGAGCCTTCCTATAGCATGAGATATGATAGCCAAGTCCTTCCAATTCCAATCCTGAGACCCTTCCTATAACATGAAATGTGATATCCAACTCCTTCCCATTCCAACCTGAGACCCTTCCTATAGCATGAGATGGGATATCTCAATGCTTCTAATACCAAACCTGAGACTCTTCCTATAACATGAGATGGGATATCCAACTCCTTCCCATTCCAATCCTGAGACCCTTCCGATAGCAGAGATGTGATATCTCAATGCTTATACCAAACCTGAGACCCTTCCTATGGCCTGAGATGTGATATCCAACTGCTTCCCATTCCAATCCTGAGACCCTTCCTATAGCATGAGATGTGATATCTCAATGCTTATACCAAATCTGAGACCCTTCCTATAGCATGAGATGTGATATCCAACTCCTTCCCATTCCAATCCTGAGACCCTTCCTATAGCATGAGATGTGATGTCTCAATGCTTCTAATACCAAACCTGAGATCCTTCCTATAACATGAGATGTGATTTCCAAATCCTTCCCCTTCCAAACCTGAGACCCTCCCTTTAGCATGAGATGTGATATCCAACTCCTTCCTATTCCAATCCTGAGACCCTTCTGATAGCATGAGATGTGATATCTCAATGCCTCTAATACCAAACCTGAGATCCTACCTCTAACATGAAATGTGATATCCATCTCCTTCCCTTTCCAAACCTGAGACCCTGTCTATAGCATGAGATGTCATATACAACTCCTTCCCATTCCAATCCTGAGACCCTTCCTATAGCACGAGATGTGATATCTCAATGCTTATACCAAACCTGAGACCCTTCCTATAGCATGAGATGTGATATCCAACTCCTTCCCATTCCAATCCCGAGACCCTGCCTATAGCATGAGATGTGATATCCAACTCCTTCCCATTCCAATCCTGAGACCCTTGCTATAGCCTGAGATGTGATATCTCAATGCCTCTAATACCAAACCTGAGATCCTTCCTCTAACATGAAATGTGATATCCAACTCCTTCCCTTTCCAAACCTGAGAGCCTATCTATAGCATGAGATGTGATATCCAAGTCCTTCCCATTCCAATCTTGAGACACTTCCGATAGCAGAGATGTGATATCTCAATGCTTATACCAAACCTGAGACCCTTCCTATAACATGAGATGTGATATCCAACTCCTTCCCGTTCCAAACCTGAGACCCTTCCTTTAGCATGAGATGTGAAATCTCAATGCTTCTTATACCAAACCTGAGACCAGTCCTATAACATGAGATTGGATATCCAACTCCTTCCCCTTCCAAACCTGAGACCCTTCCTATAGCATGAGATGTGATATCCAACTTCTTCCCATTCCAATCCTGAGACCCTTCCTATAACATGAGATGTGATGTCTCAATGCTTCTAATACCAAACCTGAGACCCTTCCTATAACATGAGATGTGATATCCAACTCCTTCCCGTTTCAAACCTGAGACCCTTCCTATAGCATATGTGATATCCAACTCCTTCCCATTCCAAACATGAGACCCTTCCTATAGCAAGAATGTAATATCCAACTCCTTCCAATTCCAATCCTGAGACCATTCCTATAGCATGAGATGCGATATCTCAATGCTTGTAATACCAAACCTGAGATCCTTCCTATGACATGAGATGTGATATCCAATTCCTCCCCATTCCAAACCTGAGAACCTTCCTACAGCATGCGATGTGATATCTCAATGCTTCTAATACCAAACCTGAGACCAGTCCTATAACATGAGATTGGATATCCAACTCCTTCCCCTTCCAAACCTGAGACCCTTCCTATAGCATGAGATGTGATATCCAACTTCTTCCCATTCCAATCCTGAGACCATTCCTATAACATGAGATGTGATGTCTCAATGCTTCTAATACCAAACCTGAGATCTTTCCTATAACATGAGATGTGATATCCAACTCCTTCCCATTCCAATCCTGAGACCCTTCCTATAGCATGAGATGTGCTATCTCAATGCTTATACCAAACCTGAGACCCTTCCTTAAGCTTGAGATGTGATATCCAACTCCTTCCCATTCCAATCCTGAGACCCTTCCTATAACATGAAATGTGATATCCAACTCCTTCCCATTCCAACCTGAGACCCTTCCTATAGCATGAGATGGGATATCCAACTCCTTCCAAATCCAATACTGATACCCTTCCAATAGCATGAGATGTGATATCCCAATGCTTCTACCAAACCTGAGAACCATACTATGGCATGAGATGTGATATCAAACTCCTTCCCATTCCAATCCTGAGACTCTTCCTATAGCTTGAGATGTGATATCCAAATCCTTCCCATTCCAATTCTGAGACCCTTCCTATACCATGAGACTTGATATCTCAATGCTTCTAATACCAAACCTGAGACCCGTCCTATAACATGAGATGTGATATCCAAATCTTTCCCCTTCCAAACCTTAGACCCTTCCTTTATCATGAGATGTGATATCCAACTCCTTCCCATTCCAATCCTGAGACCCTTCCGATATCATGAGATTTGTTATCTCAATGCTTCTAATATCAAAATTGAGACCCGTCCTATAACATGAGATGTGATATCCAAATCTTTCCCCTTCCAAACCTTAGACCCTTCCTTTATCATGAGATGGGATATCCAACTCCTTCCCATTCCAATCCTGAGACCCTTCCGATAGCAGAGATGTGATATCTCAATGCTTATACCAATCCTGAGACCCTTCCTATGGCCTGAGATGTCATATACAACTCCTTCCCAATCCAATCCTGAGACCCTTCCTATATCATGAGATGTGATATCTCAATGCTTATACCAAATCTGAGACCCTTCCTATAGCATGAGATGTGATATCCAACTCCTTCAAATTCCAATCCTGAGCCCCTTCCTATAGCATGAGATGTGATGTCTCAATGCTTCTAATACCAAACCTGAGATCCTTCCTATAACATGAGATGTGATATCCAACTCCTTCCCATTCCAATCCTGAGACCCTTCCTATAGCATGAGATGTGATGTCTCAATGCTTCTAATACCAAACCTGAGAACCTTCCTACAGCATGCGATGTGATATCTCAATGCTTCTAATACCAAACCTGAGACCAGTCCTATAACATGAGATTGGATATCCAACTCCTTCCCCTTCCAAACCTGAGACCCTTCCTATAGCATGAGATGTGATATCCAACTTCTTCCCATTCCAATCCTGAGACCCTTCCTATAACATGAGATGTGATGTCTCAATGCTTCTAATACCAAACCTGAGATCTTTCCTATAACATGAGATGTAATATCCAACTCCTTCCCATTCCAATCCTGAGACCCTTCCTATAGCATGAGATGTGCTATCGCAATGCTTATACCAAACCTGAGACCCTCCCTTTAGCATGAGATGTGATATCCAACTCCTTCCCATTCCAATCCTGAGACCCTTCTGATAGCATGAGATGTGATATTTCAGTGCCTCTAATACCAAACCTGAGATCCTACCTCTAACATGAAATGTGATATCCATCTCCTTCCCTTTCCAAACCTGAGACCCTGCTTACAGCATGAGATGTGATATCCAAGTCCTTCCCATTACAATCCTGAGACCCTTCCTATAGCATGTGATGTGATATCTCAATGCTTATACCAAACCTGAGACCCTTCCTATGGCATGAGATGTCATATACAACTCCTTCCCATTCCAATCCTGAGACCCTTCCTATAGCATGAGATGTGATATCTCAATGCTTATACCAAACCTGAGACCCTTCCTATAGCATGAGATGTGATATCCAACTTCTTCCCATTCCAATCCTGAGACCCTTCCTATAACATGAGATGTGATGTCTCAATGCTTCTAATACCAAACCTGAGATCTTTCCTATAACATGAGATGTGATATCCAACTCCTTCCCATTCCAATCCTGAGACCCTTCCTATAGCATGAGATGTGATATCACAATGCTTATACCAAACCTGAGACCGTTCCTATAGCTTGAGATGTGATATCCAACTCCTTCCCATTCCAATCCTGAGACCCTTCCTATAGCATGATATGTGATATCTCAAGGCCTCTAATACCAAACCTGAGATCGTTCCTCTAACATGAAATGTGATATCCAACTCCTTCCCCTTCCAAACCTGAGAGCCTTCCTATAGCATGAGATATGATAGCCAAGTCCTTCCAATTCCAATCCTGAGACCCTTCCTATAACATGAAATGTGATATCCAACTCCTTCCCATTCCAACCTGAGACCCTTCCTATAGCATGAGATGGGATATCTCAATGCTTCTAATACCAAACCTGAGACTCTTCCTATAACATGAGATGGGATATCCAACTCCTTCCCATTCCAATCCTGAGACCCTTCCGATAGCAGAGATGTGATATCTCAATGCTTATACCAAACCTGAGACCCTTCCTATGGCCTGAGATGTGATATCCAACTGCTTCCCATTCCAATCCTGAGACCCTTCCTATAGCATGAGATGTGATATCTCAATGCTTATACCAAATCTGAGACCCTTCCTATAGCATGAGATGTGATATCCAACTTCTTCCCATTCCAATCCTGAGACCCTTCCTATAACATGAGATGTGATGTCTCAATGCTTCTAATACCAAACCTGAGATCTTTCCTATAACATGAGATGTGATATCCAACTCCTTCCCATTCCAATCCTGAGACCCTTCCTATAGCATGAGATGTGATATCTCAATGCTTATACCAAACCTGAGACCCTTCCTAAGGCCTGAGATGTCATATACAACTCCTTCCCATTCCAATCCTGAGACCCTTCCTATAGCATGAGATGTGATATCTCAAGGCCTCTAATACCAAACCTGAGATCGTTCCTCTAACATGAAATGTGATATCCAACTCCTTCCCCTTCCAAACCTGAGAGCCTTCCTATAGCATGAGATATGATAGCCAAGTCCTTCCAATTCCAATCCTGAGACCCTTCCTATAACATGAAATGTGATATCCAACTCCTTCCCATTCCAACCTGAGACCCTTCCTATAGCATGAGATGGGATATCTCAATGCTTCTAATACCAAACCTGAGACTCTTCCTATAACATGAGATGGGATATCCAACTCCTTCCCATTCCAATCCTGAGACCCTTCCGATAACAGAGATGTGATATCTCAATGCTTATACCAAACCTGAGACCCTTCCTATGGCCTGAGATGTGATATCCAACTGCTTCCCATTCCAATCCTGAGACCCTTCCTATAGCATGAGATGTGATATCTCAATGCTTATACCAAATCTGAGACCCTTCCTATAGCATGAGATGTGATATCCAACTCCTTCCCATTCCAATCCTGAGACCCTTCCTATAGCATGAGATGTGATGTCTCAATGCTTCTAATACCAAACCTGAGATCCTTCCTATAACATGAGATGTGATTTCCAAATCCTTCCCCTTCCAAACCTGAGACCCCCCCTTTAGCATGAGATGTGATATCCAACTCCTTCCCATTCCAATCCTGAGACCCTTCTGATAGCATGAGATGTGATATCTCAATGCCTCTAATACCAAACCTGAGATCCTACCTCTAACATGAAATGTGATATCCATCTCCTTCCCTTTCCAAACCTGAGACCCTGTCTATAGCATGAGATGTCATATACAACTTCTTCCCATTCCAATCCTGAGACCCTTCCTATAACATGAGATGTGATGTCTCAATGCTTCTAATACCAAACCTGAGATCTTTCCTATAACATGAGATGTGATATCCAACTCCTTCTCATTCCAATCCTGAGACCCTTCCTATAGCATGAGATGTGCTATCTCAATGCTTATACCAAACCTGAGACCCTTCCTAAAGCTTGAGATGTGATATCCAACTCCTTCCCATTCCAATCCTGAGACCCTTCCTATAACATGAAATGTGATATCCAACTCCTTCCCATTCCAACCTGAGACCCTTCCTATAGCATGAGATGGGATATCCAACTCCTTCCAAATCCAATACTGATACCCTTCCAATAGCATGAGATGTGATATCCCAATGCTTCTACCAAACCTGAGAACCATACTATGGCATGAGATGTGATATCAAACTCCTTCCCATTCCAATCCTGAGACTCTTCCTATAGCTTGAGATGTGATATCCAAATCCTTCCCATTCCAATTCTGAGACCCTTCCTATACCATGAGACTTGATATCTCAATGCTTCTAATACCAAACCTGAGACCCGTCCTATAACATGAGATGTGATATCCAAATCTTTCCCCTTCCAAACCTTAGACCCTTCCTTTATCATGAGATGTGATATCCAACTCCTTCCCATTCCAATCCTGAGACCCTTCCGATATCATGAGATTTGTTATCTCAATGCTTCTAATATCAAAATTGAGACCCGTCCTATAACATGAGATGTGATATCCAAATCTTTCCCCTTCCAAACCTTAGACCCTTCCTTTATCATGAGATGGGATATCCAACTCCTTTCCATTCCAATCCTGAGACCCTTCCGATAGCAGAGATGTGATATCTCAATGCTTATACCAATCCTGAGACCCTTCCTATGGCCTGAGATGTCATATACAACTCCTTCCCAATCCAATCCTGAGACCCTTCCTATAACATGAGATGTGATATACAACTCCTTCCCAATCCAATCCTGAGATCCTTCCTATAACATGAGATGTGATATCCAACTCCTTCCCATTCCAATCCTGAGACCCTTCCTATAGCATGAGATGTGATGTCTCAATGCTTCTAATACCAAACCTGAGAACCTTCCTACAGCATGCGATGTGATATCTCAATGCTTCTAATACCAAACCTGAGACCAGTCCTATAACATGAGATTGGATATCCAGCTCCTTCCCCTTCCAAACCTGAGACCCTTCCTATAGCATGAGATGTGATATCCAACTTCTTCCCATTCCAATCCTGAGACCCTTCCTATAACATGAGATGTGATGTCTCAATGCTTCTAATACCAAACCTGAGATCTTTCCTATAACATGAGATGTAATATCCAACTCCTTCCCATTCCAATCCTGAGACCCTTCCTATAGCATGAGATGTGCTATCGCAATGCTTATACCAAACCTGAGACACTTCCTAAAGCTTGAGATGTGATATCCAACTCCTTCCCATTCCAATCCTGAGACCCTTCCTATAGCATGATATGTGATATCTCAATGCCTCTAATACCAAACCTGAGATCCTTCCTCTAACATGAAATGTGATATCGAACTCCTTCCCTTTCCAAACCTGAGAGCCTACCTATAGCATGAGATGTGATATCCAAGTCCTTCCCATTCCAATCCTTAGACCCTTCCTACAGCATGCAATATGATATCTCAATGATTCTAATAACAAACCTGAGACTCGTCCTATAACATGAGATGGGATATCCAACACCTTCCCATTCCAATCCTGAGACACTTCCGATAGCAGAGATGTGATATCTCAATGCTTATAACAAACCTGAGACCCTTCCTATAACATGAGATGTGATGTCTCAATGCTTCTAATACCAAACCTGAGATCTTTCCTATAACATGAGATGTAATATCCAACTCCTTCCCATTCCAATCCTGAGACCCTTCCTATAGCATTAGATGTGATATCTCAATGCGTATACCAAACCTGAGACCCTTCCTATAGCTTGAGATGTGATATCCAACTCCTTCCCATTCCAATCCTGAGACCCTTCCTATAGCATGAGATGTGATATCTCAAGGCCTCTAATACCAAACCTGAGATCCTTCCTCTAACATGAAATGTGATATCCAACTCCTTCCCCTTCCAAACCTGAGAGCCTTCCTATAGCATGAGATATGATATCCAAGTCCTTCCCATCCAATCCTGAGACCCTTCCTATAACATGAAATGTGATATCCAACTCCTTCCCATTCCAACCTGAGACCCTTACTATAGCATGAGATGGGATATCCAACTCCTTCCAAATCCAATACTGATACCCTTCCGATAGCATGAGATGTGATATCCCAATGCTTCTACCAAACCTGAGACCCATACTATGGCATGAGATGTGATATCAAACCCCTTCCCATTCCAATCCTGAGACCCTACCTATAGCTTGAGATGTGATATCCAACTCCTTCCCATTCCAATTCTGAGACCCTTCCTATACCATGAGACTTGATATCTCAATGCTTCTAATACAAAACCTGAGACCCGTCCTATAACATGAGATGTGATATCCAAATCCTTCCCCTTCCAAACCTTAGACCCTTCCTTTATCATGAGATGTGATATCCAATTCCTTCCCATTCCAATCCTGAGACCCTTCCGATATCATGAGATTTGTTATCTCAATACTTCTAATATCAAACTTGAGACCCTCCCTATGGCATGAGATGTCATATACAACTCCTTCCCATTCCAATCCTGAGACCCTTCCTATAGCATGAGATGTGATATCTCAATGCTTATACCAAACCTGAGACCCTTCCTATGGCATGAGATGTCATATACAACTCCTTCCCATTCCAATCCTGAGACCCTTCCTATAGCATGAGATGTGATATCTCAATGCTTATACCAAACCTGAGACCCTTCCTATAGCATGAGATGTGATATCCAACTTCTTCCCATTCCAATCCTGAGACTCTTCCTATAACATGAGATGTGATGTCTCAATGCTTCTAATACCAAACATGAGACCCTTCCTATAACATGAGATGGGATATCCAACTCCTTCCCATTCCAATCCTGAGACCCTTCCGATAGTAGAGATGTGATATCTCAATGCTTATAACAAACCTGAGACCCTTCCTATGGCCTGAGATGTCATATACAACTCCTTCCCATTCCAATCCTGAGACCGTTCCTATAGCATGAGATGTGATATCTCAATGCTTATACCAAATCTGAGACCCTTCCTATAGCATGAGATGTGATATCCAACTCCTTCCCATTCCAATCCTGAGACCCTTCCTATAGCATGAGATGCGATGTCTCAATGCTTCTAATACCAAACCTGAGATCCTTCCTATAACATGAGATGTGATATCCAACTCCTTCCCATTCCAATCCTGAGACCCTTATGATAGCATGAGATGTGATATCTCAATGCCTCTAATACCAAACCTGAGATACTTCCGATAGCATGAGATGTGATATCTCAATGCTTCTAATACCAAACCTGAGATCCTTCCTATAACATGAGATGTGATTTCCAAATCCTTCCCCTTCCAAACCTGAGACCCTCCCTTTAGCATGAGATGTGATATCCAACTCCTTCCCATTCCAACCCTGAGACCCTTCTGATAGCATGAGATGTGATATTTCAGTGCCTCTAATACCAAACCTGAGATCCTACCTCTAACATGAAATGTGATATCCATCTCCTTCCCTTTCCAAACCTGAGACCCTGCTTATAGCATGAGATGTGATATCCAAGTCCTTCCCATTACAATCCTGAGACCCTTCCTATAGCATGTGATGTGATATCTCAATGCTTATACCAAACCTGAGACCCTTCCTATGGCATGAGATGTCATATACAACTCCTTCCCATTCCAATCCTGAGACCCTTCCTATAGCATGAGATGTGATATCTCAATGCTTATACCAAACCTGAGACCCTTCCTATAACATGAGATGTGATATCCAACTTCTTCCCATTCCAATCCTGAGACCCTTCCTATAGCATGAGATGTGATATCACAATGCTTATACCAAACCTGAGACCGTTCCTATAGCTTGAGATGTGATATCCAACTCCTTCCCATTCCAATCCTGAGACCCTTCCTATAGCATGAGATGTGATATCTCAAGGCCTCTAATACCAAACCTGAGATCGTTCCTCTAACATGAAATGTGATATCCAACTCCTTCCCCTTCCAAACCTGAGAGCCTTCCTATAGCATGAGATATGATAGCCAAGTCCTTCCAATTCCAATCCTGAGACCCTTCCTATAACATGAAATGTGATATCCAACTCCTTCCCATTCCAACCTGAGACCCTACCTATAGCATGAGATGGGATATCTCAATGCTTCTAATACCAAACCTGAGACTCTTCCTATAACATGAGATGGGATATCCAACTCCTTCCCATTCCAATCCTGAGACCCTTCCGATAGCAGAGATGTGATATCTCAATGCTTATACCAAACCTGAGACCCTTCCTATGGCCTGAGATGTGATATCCAACTGCTTCCCATTCCAATCCTGAGACCCTTCCTATAGCATGAGATGCGATATCTCAATGCTTATACCAAATCTGAGACCCTTCCTATAGCATGAGATGTGATATCCAACTTCTTCCCATTCCAATCCTGAGACCCTTCCTATAACATGAGATGTGATGTCTCAATGCTTCTAATACCAAACCTGAGATCTTTCCTATAACATGAGATGTGATATCCAACTCCTTCCCATTCCAATCCTGAGACCCTTCCTATAGCATGAGATGTGATATCTCAATGCTTATACCAAACCTGAGACCCTTCCTAAGGCCTGAGATGTCATATACAACTCCTTCCCATTCCAATCCTGAGACCCTTCCTATAGCATGAGATGTGATATCTCAAGGCCTCTAATACCAAACCTGAGATCGTTCCTCTAACATGAAATGTGATATCCAACTCCTTCCCCTTCCAAACCTGAGAGCCTTCCTATAGCATGAGATATGATAGCCAAGTCCTTCCAATTCCAATCCTGAGACCCTTCCTATAACATGAAATGTGATATCCAACTCCTTCCCATTCCAACCTGAGACCCTTCCTATAGCATGAGATGGGATATCTCAATGCTTCTAATACCAAACCTGAGACTCTTCCTATAACATGAGATGGGATATCCAACTCCTTCCCATTCCAATCCTGAGACCCTTCCGATAGCAGAGATGTGATATCTCAATGCTTATACCAAACCTGAGACCCTTCCTATGGCCTGAGATGTGATATCCAACTGCTTCCCATTCCAATCCTGAGACCCTTCCTATAGCATGAGATGTGATATCTCAATGCTTATACCAAATCTGAGACCCTTCCTATAGCATGAGATGTGATATCCAACTCCTTCCCATTCCAATCCTGAGACCCTTCCTATAGCATGAGATGTGATGTCTCAATGCTTCTAATACCAAACCTGAGATCCTTCCTATAACATGAGATGTGATTTCCAAATCCTTCCCCTTCCAAACCTGAGACCCTCCCTTTAGCATGAGATGTGATATCCAACTCCTTCCTATTCCAATCCTGAGACCCTTCTGATAGCATGAGATGTGATATCTCAATGCCTCTAATACCAAACCTGAGATCCTACCTCTAACATGAAATGTGATATCCATCTCCTTCCCTTTCCAAACCTGAGACCCTGTCTATAGCATGAGATGTCATATACAACTCCTTCCCATTCCAATCCTGAGACCCTTCCTATAGCACGAGATGTGATATCTCAATGCTTATACCAAACCTGAGACCCTTCCTATAGCATGAGATGTGATATCCAACTCCTTCCCATTCCAATCCCGAGACCCTGCCTATAGCATGAGATGTGATATCCAACTCCTTCCCATTCCAATCCTGAGACCCTTCCTATAGCCTGAGATGTGATATCTCAATGCCTCTAATACCAAACCTGAGATCCTTCCTCTAACATGAAATGTGATATCCAACTCCTTCCCTTTCCAAACCTGAGAGCCTATCTATAGCATGAGATGTGATATCCAAGTCCTTCCCATTCCAATCTTGAGACACTTCCGATAGCAGAGATGTGATATCTCAATGCTTATACCAAACCTGAGACCCTTCCTATAACATGAGATGTGATATCCAACTCCTTCCCGTTCCAAACCTGAGACCCTTCCTTTAGCATGAGATGTGAAATCTCAATGCTTCTTATACCAAACCTGAGACCAGTCCTATAACATGAGATTGCATATCCAACTCCTTCCCCTTCCAAACCTGAGACCCTTCCTATAGCATGAGATGTGATATCCAACTTCTTCCCATTCCAATCCTGAGACCCTTCCTATAACATGAGATGTGATGTCTCAATGCTTCTAATACCAAACCTGAGACCCTTCCTATAACATGAGATGTGATATCCAACTCCTTCCCGTTTCAAACCTGAGACCCTTCCTATAGCATATGTGATATCCAACTCCTTCCCATTCCAAACATGAGACCCTTCCTATAGCAAGAATGTAATATCCAACTCCTTCCAATTCCAATCCTGAGACCATTCCTATAGCATGAGATGCGATATCTCAATGCTTGTAATACCAAACCTGAGATCCTTCCTATGACATGAGATGTGATATCCAATTCCTCCCCATTCCAAACCTGAGAACCTTCCTACAGCATGCGATGTGATATCTCAATGCTTCTAATACCAAACCTGAGACCAGTCCTATAACATGAGATTGGATATCCAACTCCTTCCCCTTCCAAACCTGAGACCCTTCCTATAGCATGAGATGTGATATCCAACTTCTTCCCATTCCAATCCTGAGACCATTCCTATAACATGAGATGTGATGTCTCAATGCTTCTAATACCAAACCTGAGATCTTTCCTATAACATGAGATGTGATATCCAACTCCTTCCCATTCCAATCCTGAGACCCTTCCTATAGCATGAGATGTGCTATCTCAATGCTTATACCAAACCTGAGACCCTTCCTTAAGCTTGAGATGTGATATCCAACTCCTTCCCATTCCAATCCTGAGACCCTTCCTATAACATGAAATGTGATATCCAACTCCTTCCCATTCCAACCTGAGACCCTTCCTATAGCATGAGATGGGATATCCAACTCCTTCCAAATCCAATACTGATACCCTTCCAATAGCATGAGATGTGATATCCCAATGCTTCTACCAAACCTGAGAACCATACTATGGCATGAGATGTGATATCAAACTCCTTCCCATTCCAATCCTGAGACTCTTCCTATAGCTTGAGATGTGATATCCAAATCCTTCCCATTCCAATTCTGAGACCCTTCCTATACCATGAGACTTGATATCTCAATGCTTCTAATACCAAACCTGAGACCCGTCCTATAACATGAGATGTGATATCCAAATCTTTCCCCTTCCAAACCTTAGACCCTTCCTTTATCATGAGATGTGATATCCAACTCCTTCCCATTCCAATCCTGAGACCCTTCCGATATCATGAGATTTGTTATCTCAATGCTTCTAATATCAAAATTGAGACCCGTCCTATAACATGAGATGTGATATCCAAATCTTTCCCCTTCCAAACCTTAGACCCTTCCTTTATCATGAGATGGGATATCCAACTCCTTCCCATTCCAATCCTGAGACCCTTCCGATAGCAGAGATGTGATATCTCAATGCTTATACCAATCCTGAGACCCTTCCTATGGCCTGAGATGTCATATACAACTCCTTCCCAATCCAATCCTGAGACCCTTCCTATATCATGAGATGTGATATCTCAATGCTTATACCAAATCTGAGACCCTTCCTATAGCATGAGATGTGATATCCAACTCCTTCAAATTCCAATCCTGAGCCCCTTCCTATAGCATGAGATGTGATGTCTCAATGCTTCTAATACCAAACCTGAGATCCTTCCTATAACATGAGATGTGATATCCAACTCCTTCCCATTCCAATCCTGAGACCCTTCCTATAGCATGAGATGTGATGTCTCAATGCTTCTAATACCAAACCTGAGAACCTTCCTACAGCATGCGATGTGATATCTCAATGCTTCTAATACCAAACCTGAGACCAGTCCTATAACATGAGATTGGATATCCAACTCCTTCTCGTTCCAAACCTGAGACCCTTCCTATAGCATGAGATGTGATATCCAACTTCTTCCCATTCCAATCCTGAGACCCTTCCTATAACATGAGATGTGATGTCTCAATGCTTCTAATACCAAACCTGAGATCTTTCCTATAACATGAGATGTAATATCCAACTCCTTCCCATTCCAATCCTGAGACCCTTCCTATAGCATGAGATGTGCTATCGCAATGCTTATACCAAACCTGAGACCCTTCCTAAAGCTTGAGATGTGATATCCAACTCCTTCCCATTCCAATCCTGAGACCCTTCCTATAGCATGATATGTGATATCTCAATGCCTCTAATACCAAACCTGAGATCCTTCCTCTAACATGAAATGTGATATCGAACTCCTTCCCTTTCCAAACCTGAGAGCCTACCTATAGCATGAGATGTGATATCCAAGTCCTTCCCATTCCAATCCTTAGACCCTTCCTACAGCATGCAATATGATATCTCAATGATTCTAATAACAAACCTGAGACTCGTCCTATAACATGAGATGGGATATCCAACACCTTCCCATTCCAATCCTGAGACACTTCCGATAGCAGAGATGTGATATCTCAATGCTTATAACAAACCTGAGACCCTTCCTATAACATGAGATGTGATATCCAACTCCTTCCCTTTTCAAACCTGAGACCCTTCCTATAGCATATGTGATATCCAACTCCTTCCCATTCCAAACATGAGACCCTTCCTATAGCAAGAATGTAATATCCAACTCCTTCCCATTCCAATCCTGAGACCATTCCTATAGCATGAGATGTGATATCTCAATGCTTCTAATACCAAAACTGAGATCCTTCCTATGACATGAGATGTGATATCCAATTCCTCCCCATTCCAAACCTGAGAACGTTCCTACAGCATGCGATGTGATATCTCAATGCTTCTAATACCAAACCTGAGACCAGTCCTATAACATGAGATTGGATATCCAACTCCTTCCCCTTCCAAACCTGAGACCCTTCCTATAGCATGAGATGTGATATCCAACTTCTTCCCATTCCAATCCTGAGACCCTTCCTATAACATGAGATGTGATGTCTCAATGCTTCTAATACCACACCTGAGATCTTTCCTATAACATGAGATGTGATATCCAACTCCTTCCCATTCCAATCCTGAGACCCTTCCTATAGCATGAGATGTGCTATCTCAATGCTTATACCAAACCTGAGACCCTTCCTAAAGCTTGAGATGTGATATCCAACTCTTTCCCATTCCAATCCTGAGACCCTTCCTATAACATGAAATGTGATATCCAACTCCTTCCCATTCCAACCTGAGACCCTTCCTATAGCATGAGATGGGATATCCAACTCCTTCCAAATCCAATACTGATACCCTTCCAATAGAAGAGATGTGATATCTCAATGCTTATAACAAACCTGAGACCCTTCCTATAACATGAGATGTGATATCCAACTCCTTCCCTTTTCAAACCTGAGACCTTTCCTATAGCATATGTGATATCCAACTCCTTCCCATTCCAAACATGAGACCCTTCCTATAGCAAGAATGTAATATCCAACTCCTTCCCATGCCAATCCTGAGACCATTCCTATAGCATGAGATGTGATATCTCAATGCTTCTAATACCAAAACTGAGATCCTTCCTATGACATGAGATGTGATATCCAATTCCTCCCCATTCCAAACCTGAGAACCTTCCTACAGCATGCGATGTGATATCTCAATGCTTCTAATACCAAACCTGAGACCAGTCCTATAACATGAGATTGGATATCCAACTCCTTCCCCTTCCAAACCTGAGACCCTTCCTATAGCATGAGATGTGATATCCAACTTCTTCCCATTCCAATCCTGAGACCCTTCCTATAACATGAGATGTGATGTCTCAATGCTTCTAATACCACACCTGAGATCTTTCCTATAACATGAGATGTGATATCCAACTCCTTCCCATTCCAATCCTGAGACCCTTCCTATAGCATGAGATGTGCTATCTCAATGCTTATACCAAACCTGAGACCCTTCCTAAAGCTTGAGATGTGATATCCAACTCTTTCCCATTCCAATCCTGAGACCCTTCCTATAACATGAAATGTGATATCCAACTCCTTCCCATTCCAACCTGAGACCCTTCCTATAGCATGAGATGGGATATCCAACTCCTTCCAAATCCAATACTGATACCCTTCCAATAGCATGAGATGTGATATCCCAATGCTTCTACCAAACCTGAGAACCATACTATGGCATGAGATGTGATATCAAACTCCTTCCCATTCCAATCCTGAGACTCTTCCTATAGCTTGAGATGTGATATCCGAAATCCTTCCCATTCCAATTCTGAGACCCTTCCTATACCATGAGACTTGATATCTCAATGCTTCTAATACCAAACCTGAGACCCGTCCTATAACATGAGATGTGATATCCAAATCTTTCCCCTTCCAAACCTTAGACCCTTCCTTTATCATGAGATGTGATATCCAACTCCTTCCCATTCCAATCCTGAGACCCTTCCGATATCATGAGATTTGTTATCTCAATGCTTCTAATATCAAAATCCTTCCCATTCCAATTCTGAGACCCTTCCTATACCATGAGACTTGATATCTCAATGCTTCTAATACCAAACCTGAGACCCGTCCTATAACATGAGATGTGATATCCAAATCTTTCCCCTTCCAAACCTTAGACCCTTCCTTTATCATGAGATGTGATATCCAACTCCTTCCCATTCCAATCCTGAGACCCTTCCGATATCATGAGATTTGTTATCTCAATGCTTCTAATATCAAAATTGAGACCCGTCCTATAACATGAGATGTGATATGCAAATCTTTCCCCTTCCAAACCTTAGACCCTTCCTTTATCATGAGATGGGATATCCAACTCCTTCCCATTCCAATCCTGAGACCCTTCCGATAGCAGAGATGTGATATCTCAATGCTTATACCAATCCTGAGAACCTTCCTATGGCCTGAGATGTCATATACAACTCCTTCCGAATCCAATCCTGAGACCCTTCCTATAGCATGAGATGTGATATCTCAATGCTTATACCAAATCTGAGACCCTTCCTATAGCATGAGATGTGATATCCAACTCATTCCCATTCCAATCCAGAGACCCTTCCTATAGCATGAGATGTGATGTCTCAATGCTTCTAATACCAAACCTGAGATCCTTCCTATAACATGAGATGTGATATCCAACTCCTTCCCATTCCAATCCTGAGACCCATCCTATAGCATGAGATGTGATGTCTCAATGCTTCTAATACCAAACCTGAGAACCTTCCTACAGCATGCGATGTGATATCTCAATGCTTCTAATACCAAACCTGAGACCAGTCCTATAACATGAGATTGGATATCCAACTCCTTCCCCTTCCAAACCTGAGACCCTTCCTATAGCATGAGATGTGATATCCAACTTCTTCCCATTCCAATCCTGAGACCGTTCCTATAACATGAGATGTGATGTCTCAATGCTTCTAATACCAAACCTGAGAACCTTCCTATAACATGAGATGTAATATCCTACTCCTTCCCATTCCAATCCTGAGACCCTTCCTATAGCATGAGATGTGCTATCTCAATGCTTATACCAAACCTGAGACCCTTCCTAAAGCTTGAGATGTGATATCCAACTCCTTCCCATTCCAATCCTGAGACCCTTCCTATAGCATGATATGTGATATCCCAAGGCCTCTAATACCAAACCTGAGATCCTTCCTCTAACATGAAATGTGATATCCAACTCCTTCCCCTTCCAAACCTGAGAGCCTTCCTATAGCATGAGATATGATATCCAAGTCCTTCCCATTCCAATCCTGAGACCCTTCCTATAACATGAAATGTGATATCCAACTCCTTCCCATTCCAACCTGAGACCCTTCCTATAGCATGAGATGGGATATCCAACTCCTTCCAAATCCAATACTGATACCCTTCCAATAGCATGAGATGTGATATCCCAATGCTTCTACCAAACCTGAGACCCATACTATGGCATGAGATGTGATATCAAACTCCTTCCCATTCCAATCTTGAGACTCTTCCTATAGCTTGAGATGTGATATCCAACTCCCTCCCATTCCAATTCTGAGACCGTTCCTATGCCATGAGACTTGATATCTCAATGCTTCTAATACCAAACCTGAGACCCGTCCTATAACATGAGATGTGATATCCAAATCTTTCCCCTTCCAAACCTTAGACCCTTCCTTTATCATGAGATGTGATATCCAACTCCTTCCCATTCCAATCGTGAGACCCTTCCGATATCATGAGATTTGTTATCTCAATGCTTCTAATATCAAACTTGAGACCCTCCCTATAGCATGAGATGTGACATCCAAGTCCTCCCCATTCCAATCCTGAGACCCTTCCTATAGCATGAGATGTCATATCTCAATGCTTCTAATACCAAACCTGAGACCCTTCCTATAACATGAGATGGGATATCCAACTCCTTCCCATTCCAATCCTGAGACCCTTCCGATAGCAGAGATGTGATATCTCAATGCTTATACCAATCCTGAGACCCTTCCTATGGCCTGAGATGTCATATACAACTCCTTCCCAATCCAATCCTGAGACCCTTCCTATAGCATGAGATGTGATATCTCAATGCTTATACCAAATCTGAGACCCTTCCTATAGCATGAGATGTGATATCCAACTCCTTCCCATTCCAATCCTGAGACCCTTCCTATAGCATGAGATGTGATGTCTCAATGCTTCTAATACCAAACCTGAGACCAGTCCTATAACATGAGATTGGATATCCAACTCCTTCCCCTTCCACACCTGAGACCCTTCCTATAGCATGAGATGTGATATCCAACTTCTTCCCATTCCAATCCTGAGACCCTTCCTATAACATGAGATGTGATGTCTCAATGCTTCTAATACCAAACCGGAGATCTTTCCTATAACATGAGATGTGATATCCAACTCCTTCCCATTCCAATCCTGAAACCCTTCCTATAGCATGAGATGTGCTATCTCAATGCTTATACCAAACATGAGACCCTTCCTAAAGCTTGAGATGTGATATCCAACTCCTTCCCATTCCAATCCTGAGACCCTTCCTATAGCATGAGATGTGATATCTCAAGGCCTCTAATACCAAACCTGAGATCCTTCCTCTAACATGAAATGTGATATCCAACTCCTTCCCCTTCCAAACCTGAGAGCCTTCCTATAGCATGAGATATGATATCCAAGTCCTTCCCATTCCAATCCTGAGACCCTTCCTATAACATGAAATGTGATATCCAACTCCTTCCCATTCTAACCTGAGACCCTTCCTATAGCATGAGATGGGATATCCAACTCCTTCCAAATCCTATACTGATACCCTTCCAATAGCATGAGATGTGATATCCCAATGCTTCTACCAAACCTGAGACCCATACTATGGCATGAGATGTGATATCAAACTCCTTCCCATTCCAATCCTGAGACTCTTCCTATAGCTTGAGATGTGATATCCAACTCCTTCCCATTCCAATTCTGAGACCCTTCCTATGCCATGAGACTTGATATCTCAATGCTTCTAATACCAAACCTGAGACCCGTCCTATAACTTGAGATGTGATATCCAAATCTTTCCCCTTCCAAACCTTAGACCCTTCCTTTATCATGAGATGTGATATCCAACTCCTTCCCATTCCAATCCTGAGACCCTTCCGATATCATGAGATTTGTTATCTCAATGCTTCTAATATCAAACTTGAGACCCTCCCTATAGCATGAGATGTGACATCCAAGTCCTCCCCATTCCAATCCTGAGACCCTTCCTATAGCATGAGATGTGATATCTCAATGCTTCTAATACCAAACCTGAGACTCTTCCTATAACATGAGATGGGATATCCAACTCCTTCCCATTCCAATCCTGAGACCCTTCCGATAGCAGAGATGTGATATCTCAATGCTTATACCAATCCTGAGACCCTTCCTATGGCCTGAGATGTCATATACAACTCCTTCCCAATCCAATCCTGAGACCCTTCCTATAGCATGAGATGTGATATCCCAATATTTATACCAAATCTGAGACCCTTCCTATAGCATGAGATGGGATATCCAACTCCTTCCAAATCCAATACTGATACCCTTCCAATAGCATGAGATGTGATATCCCAATGCTTCTACCAAACCTGAGACCCATACTATAGCATGAGATGGGATATTCAACTCCTTCCAAATCCAATACTGATACCCTTCCAATAGCATGTGATGTGATATCCCAATGCTTCTACCAAACCTGAGACCCATACTATGGCATGAGATGTGATATCAAACTCATTCCCATTCCAATCCTGAGATTCTTCCTATAGCTTGAGATGTGATATCCAACTCCTTCCAATTCCAATTCTGAGACCCTACCTATGCCATGATACTTGATATCTCAATGCTTCTAATACCAAACCTGAGACCCGTCCTATAACATGAGATGTGATATCCAAATCTTTCCCCTTCCAAACCTTAGACCCTTCCATTATCATGAGATGTGATATCCAACTCCTTCCCATTCCAATCCTGAGACCCTTCTGATAGCATGAGATGCGATATCTCAATGCCTCTAATACCAAACCTGAGATCTTATCTCTAACATGAAATGTGATATCCATCTCCTTCCCTTTCCAAACCTGAGACCCTGCCTATAGCATGAGATGTGATATCCAAGTCCTTCCCATTCCAATCCTGAGACCCTTTCTATAGCATGTGATGTGATATCTCAATGCTTATACCAAACCTGAGACCCTTCCTATGGCATGAGATGTCATATACAACTCCTTCCCATTCCAATCCTGAGACCCTTCCTATAGCATGAGATGTGATATCTCAATGCATATACCAACCCTGAGACCCTTCCTATAGCATGAGATGTGATATCCAACTTCTTCCCATTCCAATCCTGAGACCCTTCCTATAACATGAGATGTGATGTCTCAATGCAATACCAAACCTGAGATATTTCCTATAATATGAGATGTGATATCCAACTCCTTCCCATTCCAATCCTGAGACCCTTCCTATAGCATGAGATGTGATATCTCAATGCTTCTAATACCAAACCTGAGACCCTTCCTATAACATGAGATGTGATTTCCAAATCCTTCCCCTTCCAAACCTGAGACCCTCCCTTTAGCATGAGATGTGATATACAACTCCTTCACATTCCAATCCTGAGACCCTTCTGATAGCATGAGATGTGATATCTCAATGCCTCTAATACCAAACCTGAGATCTTATCTCTAACATGAAATGTGATATCCATCTCCTTCCCTTTCCAAACCTGAGACCCTGCCTATAGCATGTGATGTGATATCTAAGTCCTTCCCATTCCAATCCTGAGACCCTTTCTATAGCATGTGATGTGATATCTCAATGCTTATACCAAACCTGAGACCCTTCCTATGGCATGAGATGTCATATACAACTCCTTCCCATTCCAATCCTGAGACCCTTCCTATAGCATGAGATGTGATATCTCAATGCATATACCAACCCTGAGACCCTTCCTATAGCATGAGATGTGATATCCAACTTCTTCCCATTCCAATCCTGAGACCCTTCCTATAACATGAGATGTGATGTCTCAATGCTTCTAATACCAAACCTGAGATATTTCCTATAATATGAGATGTGATATCCAACTCCTTCCCATTCCAATCCTGAGAACCTTCCTAAAGCATGCAATGTGATATCTCAATGCTTCTAATACCAAACCTGAGACCAGTCCTATAACATGAGATTGGATATCCAACTCCTTCCCCTTCCAAACCTGAGACCCTTCCTATAGCATGAGATGTGATATCCAACTTTTTCCCATTCCAATCCTGAGACCCTTCCTATAACATGAGATGTGATGTCTCAATGCTTCTAATACCAAACCGGAGATCTTTCCTATAACATGAGATGTGATATCCAACTCCTTCCCATTCCAATCCTGAAACCCTTCCTATAGCATGAGATGTGCTATCTCAATGCTTATACCAAACATGAGACCCTTCCTAAAGCTTGAGATGTGATATCCAACTCCTTCCCATTCCAATCCTGAGACCCTTCCTATAGCATGAGATGTGATATCTCAAGGCCTCTAATACCAAACCTGAGATCCTTCCTCTAACATGAAATGTGATATCCAACTCCTTCCCCTTCCAAACCTGAGAGCCTTCCTATAGCATGAGATATGATATCCAAGTCCTTCCCATTCCAATCCTGAGACCCTTCTTATACCATGAGACTTGATATCTCAATGCTTCTAATACCAAACCTGAGACCCGTCCTATAACATGAGATGTGATATCCAAATCCTTCCCCTTCCAAACCTCAGACCCTTCCTTTATCATGAGATGTGATATCCAACTCCTTCCCATTCCAATCCTGAGACCCTTCCGATATCATGAGATTTGTTATCTCAATGCTTTTAATATCAAACTTGAGACCCTCCCTATAGCATGAGATGTGACATCCAAGTCCTTCCCATTCCAATCCTGAGACCCTTCCTATAGCATGAGATGTGATATCTCTATGCTTCTAATACCAAACCTGAGACCCTTCCTATAACATGAGATGGGATATCCAACTCCTTCCCATTCCAATCCTGAGACCCTTCCGATAGCAGAGATGTGATATCTCAATGCTTATACCAAACCTGAGACCCTTCCTATGGCCTGGGATGTCATATACAACTCCTTCCCATTCCAATCCTGAGACCCTTCCTATAGCATGAGATGTGATATCTCAATGCCTATACCAAATCTGAGACCCTTCCTATAGCATGAGATGTGACATCCAATTCCTTCCCATTCCAATCCTGAGACCCTTCCTATAGCATGAGATGTGATATCTCAATGCTTATACCAAACCTGAGAGCCTACCTATAGCATGAGATGTGATATCCAAGTCCATCCCATTCCAATCCTTAGACCCTTCCTACAGCATGCGATGTGATATCTCAATGATTCTAATACCAAACCAGAGACTCGTCCTATAACATGAGATGGGATATCCAACTCCTTCCCATTCCAATCCTAAGCCACTTCCGATAGCAGAGATGTGATATCTCAATGCTTATACCAAATCTGAGACCCTTCCTATAACATGAGATGTGATATCCAACTCCTTCCCGTTCCAAACCTGAGACACTAACTATAGCATATGTGATATCCAACTCCTTCCCATTCCAAACATGAGACCCTTCCTATAGCAAGAAAGTAATATCCAACTCCTACCCATTCCAATCCTGAGACCCTTCCTATAGCAAGAGATGTGATATCCAAATCCTTCCCATTCCAATCCTGAGACCCTTCCTATAACATGAGATGTGATATCCAACTCCTTCCCATTCCAACCTGAGACACTTCCTATAGCATGAGAAGGGATATCCAACTCCTTCCCAATCCAATCCTGAGACCCTTCCGATAGCAGAGATGTGATATCTCAATGCTTATACCAAACCTGAGACCCTTCCTATAGCATGAGAAGGGATATCCAACTCCTTCCCAATCCAATCCATCCTGAGACCTTCCGATAGCAGAGACGTGATATCTCAATGCTTCTACCAAACCTGAGACCCTTCCTTTAGCATGAGATGGGATATCA
Source organism: Ambystoma mexicanum (assembly GCF_040938575.1). Taxonomy (NCBI): domain Eukaryota; kingdom Metazoa; phylum Chordata; class Amphibia; order Caudata; family Ambystomatidae; genus Ambystoma; species Ambystoma mexicanum. The sequence continues at coordinate 4,852,286 of NW_027182488.1, forward strand.
AACTCCTTCCAAATCCAATACTGATACCCTTCCAATAGCATGAGATGTGATATCCCAATGCTTCTACCAAACCTGAGAACCATACTATGGCATGAGATGTGATATCAAACTCCTTCCCATTCCAATCCTGAGACTCTTCCTATAGCTTGAGATGTGATATCCAAATCCTTCCCATTCCAATTCTGAGACCCTTCCTATACCATGAGACTTGATATCTCAATGCTTATACCAATCCTGAGACCCTTCCTATGGCCTGAGATGTCATATACAACTCCTTCCCAATCCAATCCTGAGACCCTTCCTATATCATGAGATGTGATATCTCAATGCTTATACCAAATCTGAGACCCTTCCTATAGCATGAGATGTGATATCCAACTCCTTCAAATTCCAATCCTGAGACCCTTCCTATAGCATGAGATGTGATGTCTCAATGCTTCTAATACCAAACCTGAGATCCTTCCTATAACATGAGATGTGATATCCAACTCCTTCCCATTCCAATCCTGAGACCCTTCCTATAGCATGAGATGTGATGTCTCAATGCTTCTAATACCAAACCTGAGAACCTTCCTACAACATGCGATGTGATATCTCAATGCTTCTAATACCAAACCTGAGACCAGTCCTATAACATGAGATTGGATATCCAACTCCTTCCCCTTCCAAACCTGAGACCCTTCCTATAGCATGAGATGTGATGTCTCAATGCTTCTAATACCAAACCTGAGATCTTTCCTATAACATGAGATGTGATTTCCAACTCCTTCCCATTCCAATCCTGAGACCCTTCCTATAGCATGAGATGTGCTATCTCAATGCTTATACCAAACCTGAGACCCTTCCTAAAGCTTGAGATGTGATATCCAACTCCTTCCCATTCCAATCCTGAGACCCTTCCTATAACATCAAATGTGATATCCAACTCCTTCCCATTCCAACCTGAGACCCTTCCTATAGCATGAGATGGGATATCCAACTCCTTCCAAATCCAATACTGATACCCTTCCAATAGCATGAGATGTGATATCCCAATGCTTCTACCAAACCTGAGAACCATACTATGGCATGAGATGTGATATCAAACTCCTTCCCATTCCAATCCTGAGACTCTTCCTATAGCTTGAGATGTGATATCCAAAATCCTTCCCATTCCAATTCTGAGACCCTTCCTATACCATGAGACTTGATATCTCAATGCTTCTAATACCAAACCTGAGACCCGTCCTATAACATGAGATGTGATATCCAAATCTTTCCCCTTCCAAACCTTAGACCCTTCCTTTATCATGAGATGTGATATCCAACTCCTTCCCATTCCAATCCTGAGACCCTTCCGATATCATGAGATTTGTTATCTCAATGCTTCTAATATCAAAATTGAGACCCGTCCTATAACATGAGATGTGATATCCAAATCTTTCCCCTTCCAAACCTTAGACCCTTCCTTTATCATGAGATGGGATATCCAACTCCTTCCCATTCCAATCCTGAGACCCTTCCGATAGCAGAGATGTGATATCTCAATGCTTATACCAATCCTGAGACCCTTCCTATGGCCTGAGATGTCATATACAACTCCTTCCCAATCCAATCCTGAGACCCTTCCTATAGCATGAGATGTGATATCTCAATGCTTATACCAAATCTGAGACCCTTCCTATAGCATGAGATGTGATATCCAACTCCTTCCCATTCCAATCCTGAGACCCTTCCTATAACATGAGATGTGATGTCTCAATGCTTCTAATACCAAACCTGAGATCCTTCCTATAACATGAGATGTGATATCCAACTCCTTCCCATTCCAATCCTGAGACCCTTCCTATAGCATGAGATGTGATGTCTCAATGCTTCTAATACCAAACCTGAGAACCTTCCTAGAGCATGCGATGTGATATCTCAATGCTTCCAATACCAAACCTGAGACCAGTCCTATAACATGAGATTGGATATCCAACTCCTTCCCCTTCCAAACCTGAGACCCTTCCTATAGCATGAGATGTGATATCCAACTTCTTCCCATTCCAATCCTGAGACCGTTCCTATAACATGAGATGTGATGTTTCAATGCTTCTAATACCAAACCTGAGATCTTTCCTATAACATCAGATGTAATATCCAACTCCTTCCCATTCCAATCCTGAGACCCTTCCTATAGCATGGGATGTGCTATCTCAATGCTTATACCAAACCTGAGACCCTTCCTAAAGCTTGAGATGTGATATCCAACTCCTTCCCATTCCAATCCTGAGACCCTTCCTATAGCATGATATGTGATATCTCAAGGCCTCTAATACCAAACCTGAGATCCTTCCTCTGACATGAAATGTGATATCCAACTCCTTCCCCTTCCAAACCTGAGAGCCTTCCTATATCATGAGATATGATACCCAAGTCCTTCCCATTCCAATCCTGAGACCCTTCCTATAACATGAAATGTGATATCCAACTCCTTCCCATTCCAACCTGAGACCCTTCCTATAGCATGAGATGGGATATCCAACTCCTTCCAAATCCAATACTGATACCCTTCCAATAGCATGAGATGTGATATCCCAATGCTTCTACCAAACCTGAGACCCATACTATGGCATGAGATGTGATATCAAACTCCTTCCCATTCCAATCTTGAGACTCTTCCTATAGCTTGAGATGTGATATCCAACTCCTTCCCATTCCAATTCTGAGACCCTTCCTATGCCATGAGACTTGATATCTCAATGCTTCTAATACCAAACCTGAGACCCGTCCTATAACATGAGATGTGATATCCAAATCTTTTCCCTTCCAAACCTTAGACCCTTCCTTTATCATGAGATGTGATATCCAACTCCTTCCCATTCCAATCCTGAGACCCTTCCGATATCATGAGATTTGTTATCTCAATGCTTCTAATATCAAACTTGAGAAACTCCCTATAGCATGAGATGTGACATCCAAGTCCTCCCCATTCCAATCCTGAGACCCTTCCTATAGCATGAGATGTGATATCTCAATGCTTCTAATACCAAACCTGAGACCCTTCCTATAACATGAGATGGGATATCCAACTCCTTCCCATTCCAATCCTGAGACCCTTCCGATAGCAGAGATGTGATATCTCAATGCTTATACCAATCCTGAGACCCTTCCTATGGCCTGAGATGTCATATACAACTCCTTCCCAATCCAATCCTGAGACCCTTCCTATAGCATGAGATGTGATATCTCAATGCTTATACCAAATCTGAGACCCTTCCTATAGCATGAGATGTAATATCCAACTCCTTCCCATTCCAATCCTGAGACCCTTCCTATAGCATGAGATGTGATGTCTCAATGCTTCTAATACCAAACCTGAGATCCTTCCTATAACATGAGATGTGATATCCAACTCCTTCCCATTCCAATCCTGAGACCCTTCCTATAGCATGAGATGTGATGTCTCAATGCTTCTAATACCAAACCTGAGAACCTTCCTACAGCATGCAATGTGATATCTCAATGCTTCTAATACCAAACCTGAGACCAGTCCTATAACATGAGATTGGATATCCAACTCCTTCCCCTTCCAAACCTGAGACCCTTCCTATAGCATGAGATGTGATATCCAACTTCTTCCCATTCCAATCCTGAGACCCTTCCTATAACATGAGATGTGATGTCTCAATGCTTCTAATACCAAACCGGAGATCTTTCCTATAACATGAGATGTGATATCCAACTCCTTCCCATTCCAATCCTGAAACCCTTCCTATAGCATGAGATGTGCTATCTCAATGCTTATACCAAACCTGAGACCCTTCCTAAAGCTTGAGATGTGATATCCAACTCCTTCCCATTCCAATCCTGAGACCCTTCCTATAGCATGAGATGTGATATCTCAAGGCCTCTAATACCAAACCTGAGATCCTTCCTCTAACATGAAATGTGATATCCAACTCCTTCCCATTCCAATCCTGAAACCCTTCCTATAGCATGAGATGTGCTATATCAATGCTTATACCAAACCTGAGACCCTTCCTAAAGCTTGAGATGTGATATCCAACTCCTTCCCCTTCCAAACCTGAGAGCCTTCCTATAGCATGAGATATGATATCCAAGTCCTTCCCATTCCAATCCTGAGACCCTTCCTATAACATGAAATGTGATATCCAACTCCTTCCCATTCCAACCTGAGACCCTTCCTATAGCATGAGATGGGATATCCAACTCCTTCCAAATCCAATACTGATACCCTTCCAATAGCATGAGATGTGATATCCCAATGCTTCTACCAAACCTGAGACCCATACTATGGCATGAGATGTGATATCAAACTCCTTCCGATTCCAATCCTGAGACTCTTCCTATAGCTTGAGATGTGATATCCAACTCCTTCCCATTCCAATTCTGAGACCCTTCTTATGCCATGAGACTTGATATCTCAATGCTTCTAATACCAAACCTGAGACCCGTCCTATAACATGAGATGTGATATCCAAATCTTTCCCCTTCCAAACCTTAGACCCTTCCTTTATCATGAGATGTGATATCCAACTCCTTCCCATTCCAATCCTGAGACCCTTCCGATATCATGAGATTTGTTATCTCAATGCTTCTAATATCAAACTTGAGACCCTCCCTATAGCATGAGATGTGACATCCAAGTCCTCCCCATTCCAATCCTGAGACCCTTCCTATAGCATGAGATGTGATATCTCAATGCTTCTAATACCAAACCTGAGACTCTTCCTATAACATGAGATGGGATATCCAACTCCTTCCCATTCCAATCCTGAGACCCTTCCGATAGCAGAGATGTGATATCTCAATGCTTATACCAATCCTGAGACCCTTCCTATGGCCTGAGATGTCATATACAACTCCTTCCCAATCCAATCCTGAGACCCTTCCTATAGCATGAGATGTGATATCTCAATGCTTATACCAAATCTGAGACCCTTCCTATAGCATGAGATGGGATATCCAACTCCTTCCAAATCCAATACTGATACCCTTCCAATAGCATGAGATGTGATATCCCAATGCTTCTACCAAACCTGAGACCCATACTATAGCATGAGATGGGATATTCAACTCCTTCCAAATCCAATACTGATACCCTTCCAATAGCATGTGATGTGATATCCCAATGCTTCTACCAAACCTGAGACCCATACTATGGCATGAGATGTGATATCAAACTCATTCCCATTCCAATCCTGAGACTCTTCCTATAGCTTGAGATGTGATATCCAACTCCTTGCCATTCCAATTCTGAGACCCTACCTATGCCATGAGACTTGATATCTCAATGCTTCTAATACCAAACCTGAGACCCGTCCTATAACATGAGATGTGATATCCAAATCTTTCCCCTTCCAAACCTTAGACCCTTCCATTATCATGAGATATGATATCCAACTCCTTCCCATTCCAATCCTGAGACCCTTCCGATATCATGAGATTTGTTATCTCAATGCTTCTAATATCAAACTTGAGACCCTCCCTATAGCATGAGATGTGACATCCAAGTCCTCCCCATTCCAATCCTGAGACCCTTCCTATAGCATGAGATATGATATCCAACTCCTTGCCATTCAAATCCTGAGACCCTTCCAAACCTGAGACCCTTCCTATGGCATGAGATGTGATATCCAACTCCTTGCCATTCAAATCCTGAGACCCTTCCTATAGCATGAGAAGGGATATCCAACTCCTTCCCAATCCAATCCTGAGACCCCTCCGATAGCAGAGACGTGATATCTCAATGCTTCTACCAATCCTGAGACCCTTCCTTTAGCATGAGATGTGATATCCAAATCCTTCACATTCCAATCCTGAGACCCTTCCTATAGCATGAGATGTGATATCTCAATGCTTCTAATACCAAACCTGAGATCCTTCCTATAACATGAGATGTGATATCCAATTCCTTCCCATTCCAAACCTGAGACCCTTCCTATTGGATGAGATGTGATATCCAACTCCTTCCCATTCCAACCCTGAGACCCTTCCTATAGCATGAGATGTGATGTCTCAATGCTTCTAATACCAAACCTGAGATCCTTCCTATAACATGAGATGTGATATCCAACTCCTTCCATTCCAATCCTGAGACCCGTCCTATAGCATGAGATGTGATATCTCAATGCTTATACCAAACCTGAGACCCTTCCTATAGCATGAGATGTGATATCCAACTACTTCCCATTCCAATCCTGAGACCCTTCCTATAGCATGAGATGTGATATCTCAATGCTTCTAATACCAAACCTGAGCTCCTTCCTCTAACATGAAATGTGATATCCAACTCCTTCCCTTTCCAAACCTAAGAGCCTATCTATAGCATGAGATGTGATATCCAAGTCCTTCCCGTTCCAATCCTTAGACCCTTCCTACAGCATGCAATATGATATCTCAATGATTCTAATAACAAACCTGAGACCTGTCCTATAGCATGAGATATGATATCCAAGTCCTTCCCATTCCAATCCTGAGACCCTTCCTATAACATGAAATGTGATATCCAACTCCTTCCCATTCCAACCTGAGACCCTTCCTATAGCATGAGATGGGATATCCAACTTCTTCCAAATCCAATACTGATACCCTTCCGATAGCATGAGATGTGATATCCCAATGCTTCTACCAAACCTGAGACCCATACTATGGCATGAGATGTGATATCAAACTCCTTCCCATTCCAATCCTGAGACCCTTCCTATAGCTTGAGGTGTGATATCCAACTCCTTCCCATTCCAATTCTGAGACCCTTCTTATACCATGAGACTTGATATCTCAATGCTTCTAATACCAAACCTGAGACCCGTCCTATAACATGAGATGTGATATCCAAATCCTTCCCCTTCCAAACCTTAGACCCTTCCTTTATCATGAGATGTGGTATCCAACTCCTTCCCATTCCAATCCTGAGACCCTTCCGATATCAAGAGATTTGTTATCTCAATGCTTCTAATATCAAACTTGAGACCCTCCCTATAGCATGAGATGTGACATCCAAGTCCTTCCCATTCCAATCCTGAGACCCTTCCTATAGCATGAGATGTGATATCTCTATGCTTCTAATACCAAACCTGAGACCCTTCCTATAACATGAGATGGGATATCCAACTCCTTCCCATTCCAATCCTGAGACCCTTCCGATAGCAGAGATGTGATATCCCAATGCTTATACCAAACATGAGACCCTTCCTATGGCCTGAGATGTCATATACAACTCCTTCCCATTCCAATCCTGAGACCCTTCCTTTAGCATGAGATGTGATATCTCAATGCTTATACCAAATCTGAGACCCTTCCTATAGCATGAGATGTGATATCCAAATCCTTCCCATTCCAATCCTGAGACCCTTCCTATAGCATGAGATGTGATATCTCAATGCTTATATCAAACCTGAGAGCCTACCTATAGCATGAGATGTGATATCCAAGTCCATCCCATTCCAATCCTTAGACCCTTCCTACAGCATGCAATGTGATATCTCAATGATTCTAATACCAAACCAGAGACTCTTACTATAACATGAGATGGGATATCCAACTCCTTCCCATTCCAATCCTGAGCCGCTTCCGATAGCAGAGATGTGATATCTCAATGCTTATAACAAACCTGAGACCCTTCCTATAACATGAGATGTGATATCCAACTCCTTCTCCTTCCCGACACTAACTATAGCATATGTGATATCCAACTCATTCCCATTCCAAACATGAGACCCTTCCTATAGCAAGAAAGTAATATCCAACTCCTACCCATTCCAATCCTGAGACCCTTCCTATAGCAAGAGATGTGATATCCAAATCCTTCCCATTCCAATCCTGAGACCCTTCCTATAACATGAGATGTGATATCCAACTCCTTCCCATTCCAACCTGAGACACTTCCTATAGCATGAGAAGGGATATCCAACTCCTTCCCAATCCAATCCTGAGACCCTTCCGATAGCAGAGATGTGATATCTCAATGCTTATACCAAACCTGAGACCCTTCCTATGGCATGAGATGTGATATCCAACTCCTTGCCATTCAAATCCTGAGACCCTTCCTATAGCATGAGAAGGGATATCCAACTCCTTCCCAATCCAATCCTGAGACCCTTCCGATAGCAGAGACGTGATATCTCAATGCTTCTACCAAACCTGAGACCCTTCCTTTAGCATGAGATGTGATATCCAAATCCTTCACATTCCAATCCTGAGACCCTTCCTATAGCATGAGATGTGATATCTCAATGCTTCTAATACCAAACCTGAGATCCTTCCTATAACATGAGATGTGATATCCAATTCCTTCCCATTCCAAACCTGAGACCCTTCCTATTGGATGAGATGTGATATCCAACTCCTTCCCATTCCAACCCTGAGACCCTTCCTATAGCATGAGATGTGATGTCTCAATGCTTCTAATACCAAACCTGAGATCCTTCCTATAACATGAGATGTGATATCCAACTCCTTCCATTCCAATCCTGAGACCCGTCCTATAGCATGAGATGTGATATCTCAATGCTTATACCAAACCTGAGACACTTCCTATAGCATGAGATGTGATATCCAACTACTTCCCATTCCAATCCTGAGACCCTTCCTATAGCATGAGATGTGATGTCTCAATGCTTCTAATACCAAACCTGAGATCCTTCCTCTAACATGAAATGTGATATCCAACTCCTTCCCTTTCCAAACCTAAGAGCCTATCTATAGCATGAGATGTGATATCCAAGTCCTTCCCATTCCAACCCTTAGACCCTTCCTACAGCATGCAATATGATATCTCAATGATTCTAATAACAAACCTGAGACCCGTCCTATAACATGAGATGGGATATCCAACTCCTTCCCATTCCAATCCTGAGACACTTCCGATAGCAGAGATGTGATATCTCAATGCTTATACCAAACCTGAGACCCTTCCTATAACATGAGATGTGATATCCAAATCCTTCCCGTTCCAAACCTGAGACCCTTCCTTTAGCATGAGATGTGATATCCAGCTCCTTCCCATTCCAATCCTGAGACACTTCCGATAGCATGAGATGTGATATCTCAATGCTTCTAATATCAAAACTGAGACCCTCCCTATAGCATGATATGTGATATCTAAGTCCTTCCCATTCCAATCCTGAGACCCTTCCTATAGCATGAGATATGATATCTCAATACTTCTAATACCAAACGTGAGATCCTTCCGATAACATGAGATGTGATATCCAAATCCTTCCCCTTCCAAACCTGAGACCCTCCCTTTAGCATGAGATGTGATATCCAACTCCTTCCCATTCCAATCCTGAGACCCTTCTGATAGCATGAGATGTGATATCTCAATGCTTCTAATACCAAACCTGAGATCCTTCCGATAGCATGAGATGTGATATCTCAATGGTTCTAATACCAAACCTGAGATCCTTCCTATAACATGAGATGTGATATCCAAATCCTTCCCCTTCCAAACCTGAGACCCTCCCTTTAGCATGAGATGTGATATCCAACTCCTTCCCATTCCAATCCTGAGACCCTTCCTATAGCATGAGATGTGATATCTCAATGCTTCTAATACCAAACCTGAGATCCTTCCTCTAACATGAAATGTGATATCCAACTCCTTCCCTTTCCAAACCTAAGAGCCTATCTATAGCATGAGATGTGATATCCAAGTCCTTCCCATTCCAACCCTTAGACCCTTCCTACTGCATGCAATATGATATCTCAATGATTCTAATAACAAACCTGAGACCCGTCCTATAACATGAGATGGGATATCCAACTCCTTCCCATTCCAATCCTGAGACACTTCCGATAGCAGAGATGTGATATCTCAATGCTTATACCAAACCTGAGACCCTTCCTATAACATGAGATGTGATATCCAAATCCTTCCCGTTCCAAACCTGAGACCCTTCCTTTAGCATGAGATGTGATATCCAGCTCCTTCCCATTCCAATCCTGAGACACTTCCGATAGCATGAGATGTGATATCTCAATGCTTCTAATATCAAAACTGAGACCCTCCCTCTAGCATGATATGTGATATCTAAGTCCTTCCCATTCCAATCCTGAGACCCTTCCTATAGCATGAGATATGATATCTCAATACTTCTAATACCAAACGTGAGATCCTTCCGATAACATGAGATGTGATATCCAAATCCTTCCCCTTCCAAACCTGAGACCCTCCCTTTAGCATGAGATGTGATATCCAACTCCTTCCCATTCCAATCCTGAGACCCTTCTGATAGCATGAGATGTGATATCTCAATGCTTCTAATACCAAACCTGAGATCCTTCCGATAGCATGAGATGTGATATCTCAATGGTTCTAATACCAAACCTGAGATCCTTCCTATAACATGAGATGTGATATCCAAATCCTTCCCCTTCCAAACCTGAGACCCTCCCTTTAGCATGAGATGTGATATCCAACTCCTTCCCATTCCATTCCTGAGACCCTTCTGATAGCATGAGATGTGATATCTCAATGCCTCTAATACCAAACCTGAGATCCTACCTCTAACATGAAATGTGATATCCAACTCTTTCCCCTTCCAAACCTGAGAGCCTTCCTATAGCATGAGATGTGATATCCAAGTCCTTCCCATTCCAATCCTGAGACCCTTCCTATAGCTTGAGATGTGATATCCAACTCCTTCCCATTCCAATTCTGAGACCCTTCCTATACTCTGAGACTTGATATCTCAATGCTTCTAATACCAAACCTGAGACCCGTAATATAACATGAGATGTGATATCCAAATCCTTCCCCTTCCAAACCTTAGACCCTTCCTTTATCATGAGATGTGATATCCAACTCCTTCCCATTCCAATCCTGAGACCCTTCCGATATCATGAGATGTGATATCTCAAAGCTTCTAATATCAAACTTGAGACCCTCCCTATAGCATGAGATGTGATATCCAAGTCCTTCCCATTCCAATCCTGAGACCCTTCCTATAGCATGAGATGTGATATCTCAATGCTTCTAATACCAAACCTGAGACCCTTCCTATAACATGAGATGGGAATATCCAACTCCTTCCCATTCCAATCCTGAGACCCTTCCGATAGCAGAGATGTGATATCTCAATGCTTATACCAAACCTGAGACCCTTCCTATGGCATGAGATGTGATATCCAACTCCTTGCCATTCAAATCCTGAGACCCTTCCTATAGCATGAGAAGGGATATCCAACTCCTTCCCAATCCAATCCTGAGACCCCTCCGATAGCAGAGACGTGATATCTCAATGCTTCTACCAATCCTGAGACCCTTCCTTTAGCATGAGATGTGATATCCAAATCCTTCACATTCCAATCCTGAGACCCTTCCTATAGCATGAGATGTGATATCTCAATGCTTCTAATACCAAACCTGAGATCCTTCCTATAACATGAGATGTGATATCCAATTCCTTCCCATTCCAAACCTGAGACCCTTCCTATTGGATGAGATGTGATATCCAACTCCTTCCCATTCCAACCCTGAGACCCTTCCTATAGCATGAGATGTGATGTCTCAATGCTTCTAATACCAAACCTGAGATCCTTCCTATAACATGAGATGTGATATCCAACTCCTTCCATTCCAATACTGAGACCCGTCCTATAGCATGAGATGTGATATCTCAATGCTTATACCAAACCTGAGACCCTTCCTATAGCATGAGATGTGATATCCAACTACTTCCCATTCCAATCCTGAGACCCTTCCTATAGCATGAGATGTGATATCTCAATGCTTCTAATACCAAACCTGAGATCCTTCCTCTAACATGAAATGTGATATCCAACTCCTTCCCTTTCCAAACCTAAGAGCCTATCTATAGCATGAGATGTGATATCCAAGTCCTTCCCGTTCCAATCCTTAGACCCTTCCTACAGCATGCAATATGATATCTCAATGATTCTTATAACAAACCTGAGACCTGTCCTGTAGCATGAGATATGATATCCAAGTCCTTCCCATTCCAATCCTGAGACCCTTCCTATAACATGAAATGTGATATCCAACTCCTTCCCATTCCAACCTGAGACCCTTCCTATAGCATGAGATGGGATATCCAACTTCTTCCAAATCCAATACTGATACCCTTCCGATAGCATGAGATGTGATATCCCAATGCTTCTACCAAACCTGAGACCCATACTATGGCATGAGATGTGATATCAAACTCCTTCCCATTCCAATCCTGAGACCCTTCCTATAGCTTGAGGTGTGATATCCAACTCCTTCCCATTCCAATTCTGAGACCCTTCTTATACCATGAGACTTGATATCTCAATGCTTCTAATACCAAACCTGAGACCCGTCCTATAACATGAGATGTGATATCCAAATCCTTCCCCTTCCAAACCTTAGACCCTTCCTTTATCATGAGATGTGGTATCCAACTCCTTCCCATTCCAATCCTGAGACCCTTCCGATATCATGAGATTTGTTATCTCAATGCTTCTAATATCAAACTTGAGACCCTCCCTATAGCATGAGATGTGACATCCAAGTCCTTCCCATTCCAATCCTGAGACCCTTCCTATAGCATGAGATGTGATATCTCTATGCTTCTAATACCAAACCTGAGACCCTTCCTATAACATGAGATGGGATATCCAACTCCTTCCCATTCCAATCCTGAGACCCTTCCGATAGCAGAGATGTGATATCTCAATGCTTATACCAAACATGAGACCCTTCCTATGGCCTGAGATGTCATATACAACTCCTTCCCATTCCAATCCTGAGACCCTTCCTTTAGCATGAGATGTGATATCTCAATGCTTATACCAAATCTGAGACCCTTCCTATAGCATGAGATGTGATATCCAAATCCTTCCCATTCCAATCCTGAGACCCTTCCTATAGCATGAGATGTGATATCTCAATGCTTATATCAAACCTGAGAGCCTACCTATAGCATGAGATGTGATATCCAAGTCCATCCCATTCCAATCCTTAGACCCTTCCTACAGCATGCGATGTGATATCTCAATGATTCTAATACCAAACCAGAGACTCTTACTATAACATGAGATGGGATATCCAACTCCTTCCCATTCCAATCCTGAGCCGCTTCCGATAGCAGAGATGTGATATCTCAATGCTTATACCAAACATGAGACCCTTCCTATAACATGAGATGTGATATCCAACTCCTTCCCGTTCCAAACCTGAGACACTAACTATAGCATATGTGATATCCAACTCCTTCCCATTCCAAACATGAGACTCTTCCTATAGCAAGAAAGTAATATCCAAATCCTTCCCATTCCAATCCTGAGACCCTTCCTATAACATGAGATGTGATATCCAACTCCTTCCCATTCAAATCCTGAGACCCTTCCTATAGCATGAGAAGGGATATCCAACTCCTTCCCAATCCAATCCTGAGACCCTTCCGATAGCAGAGATCTGATATCTCAATGCTTCTACCAAACCTGAGACCCTTCCTTTAGCATGAGATGTGATATCCAAATCCTTCACATTCCAATCCTGAGACCCTTCCTATAGCATGAGATGTGATATCTCAATGCCTCTAATACCAAACCTGAGATCCTACCTCTAACATGAAATGTGATATCCAACTCTTTCCCCTTCCAAACCTGAGAGCCTTCCTATAGCATGAGATGTGATATCCAAGTCCTTCCCATTCCAATCCTGAGACCCTTCCTATAGCTTGAGATGTGATATCCAACTCCTTCCCATTCCAATTCTGAGACCCTTCCTATACTCTGAGACTTGATATCTCAATGCTTCTAATACCAAACCTGAGACCCGTAATATAACATGAGATGTGATATCCAAATCCTTCCCCTTCCAAACCTTAGACCCTTCCTTTATCATGAGATGTGATATCCAACTCCTTCCCATTCCAATCCTGAGACCCTTCCGATATCATGAGATGTGATATCTCAAAGCTTCTAATATCAAACTTGAGACCCTCCCTATAGCATGAGATGTGATATCCAAGTCCTTCCCATTCCAATCCTGAGACCCTTCCTATAGCATGAGATGTGATATCTCAATGCTTCTAATACCAAACCTGAGACCCTTCCTATAACATGAGATGGGAATATCCAACTCCTTCCCATTCCAATCCTGAGACCCTTCCGATAGCAGAGATGTGATATCTCAATGCTTATACCAAACCTGAGACCCTTCCTATGGCATGAGATGTGATATCCAACTCCTTGCCATTCAAATCCTAAGACCCTTCCTATAGCATGAGAAGGGATATCCAACTCCTTCCCAATCCAATCCTGAGACCCCTCCGATAGCAGAGACGTGATATCTCAATGCTTCTACCAATCCTGAGACCCTTCCTTTAGCATGAGATGTGATATCCAAATCCTTCACATTCCAATCCTGAGACCCTTCCTATAGCATGAGATGTGATATCTCAATGCTTCTAATACCAAACCTGAGATCCTTCCTATAACATGAGATGTGATATCCAATTCCTTCCCATTCCAAACCTGAGACCCTTCCTATTGGATGAGATGTGATATCCAACTCCTTCCCATTCCAACCCTGAGACCCTTCCTATAGCATGAGATGTGATGTCTCAATGCTTCTAATACCAAACCTGAGATCCTTCCTATAACATGAGATGTGATATCCAACTCCTTCCATTCCAATCCTGAGACCCGTCCTATAGCATGAGATGTGATATCTCAATGCTTATACCAAACCTGAGACCCTTCCTATAGCATGAGATGTGATATCCAACTACTTCCCATTCCAATCCTGAGACCCTTCCTATATCATGAGATGTGATATCTCAATGCTTCTAATACCAAACCTGAGATCCTTCCTCTAACATGAAATGTGATATCCAACTCCTTCCCTTTCCAAACCTAAGAGCCTATCTATAGCATGAGATGTGATATCCAAGTCCTTCCCGTTCCAATCCTTAGACCCTTCCTACAGCATGCAATATGATATCTCAATGATTCTAATAACAAACCTGAGACCTGTCCTATAGCATGAGATATGATATCCAAGTCCTTCCCATTCCAATCCTGAGACCCTTCCTATAACATGAAATGTGATATCCAACTCCTTCCCATTCCAACCTGAGACCCTTCCTATAGCATGAGAAGGGATATCCAACTCCTTCCCAATCCAATCCTGAGACCCCTCCGATAGCAGAGACGTGATATCTCAATGCTTCTACCAATCCTGAGACCCTTCCTTTAGCATGAGATGTGATATCCAAATCCTTCACATTCCAATCCTGAGACCCTTCCTATAGCATGAGATGTGATATCTCAATGCTTCTAATACCAAACCTGAGATCCTTCCTATAACATGAGATGTGATATCCAATTCCTTCCCATTCCAAACCTGAGACCCTTCCTATTGGATGAGATGTGATATCCAACTCCTTGCCATTCCAACCCTGAGACCCTTCCTATAGCATGAGATGTGATGTCTCAATGCTTCTAATACCAAACCTGAGATCCTTCCTATAACATGAGATGTGATATCCAACTCCTTCCATTCCAATCCTGAGACCCGTCCTATAGCATGAGATGTGATATCTCAATGCTTATACCAAACCTGAGACCCTTCCTATAGCATGAGATGTGATATCCAACTACTTCCCATTCCAATCCTGAGACCCTTCCTATAGCATGAGATGTGATATCTCAATGCTTCTAATACCAAACCTGAGATCCTTCCTCTAACATGAAATGTGATATCCAACTCCTTCCCTTTCCAAACCTAAGAGCCTATCTATAGCATGAGATGTGATATCCAAGTCCTTCCCGTTCCAATCCTTAGACCCTTCCTACAGCATGCAATATGATATCTCAATGATTCTAATAACAAACCTGAGACCTGTCCTATAGCATGAGATATGATATCCAAGTCCTTCCCATTCCAATCCTGAGACCCTTCCTATAACATGAAATGTGATATCCAACTCCTTCCCATTCCAACCTGAGACCCTTCCTATAGCATGAGATGGGATATCCAACTTCTTCCAAATCCAATACTGATACCCTTCCGATAGCATGAGATGTGATATCCCAATGCTTCTACCAAACCTGAGACCCATACTATGGCATGAGATGTGATATCAAACTCCTTCCCATTCCAATCCTGAGACCCTTCTTATACCATGAGACTTGATATCTCAATGCTTCTAATACCAAACCTGAGACCCGTCCTATAACATGAGATGTGATATCCAAATCCTTCCCCTTCCAAACCTTAGACCCTTCCTTTATCATGAGATGTGGTATCCAACTCCTTCCCATTCCAATCCTGAGACCCTTCCGATATCATGAGATTTGTTATCTCAATGCTTCTAATATCAAACTTGAGACCCTCCCTATAGCATGAGATGTGACATCCAAGTCCTTCCCATTCCAATCCTGAGACCCTTCCTATAGCATGAGATGTGATATCTCTATGCTTCTAATACCAAACCTGAGACCCTTCCTATAACATGAGATGGGATATCCAACTCCTTCCCATTCCAATCCTGAGACCCTTCCGATAGCAGAGATGTGATATCTCAATGCTTATACCAAACATGAGACCCTTCCTATGGCCTGAGATGTCATATACAACTCCTTCCCATTCCAATCCTGAGACCCTTCCTTTAGCATGAGCTGTGATATCTCAATGCTTATACCAAATCTGAGACCCTTCCTATAGCATGAGATGTGATATCCAAATCCTTCCCATTCCAATCCTGAGACCCTTCCTATAGCATGAGATGTGATATCTCAATGCTTATATCAAACCTGAGAGCCTACCTATAGCATGAGATGTGATATCCAAGTCCATCCCATTCCAATCCTTAGACCCTTCCTACAGCATGCGATGTGATATCTCAATGATTCTAATACCAAACCAGAGACTCTTACTATGACACGAGATGGGATATCCAACTCCTTCCCATTCCAATCCTGAGCCACTTCCGATAGCAGAGATGTGATATCTCAATGCTTATACCAAACATGAGACCCTTCCTATAACATGAGATGTGATATCCAACTCCTTCCCGTTCCAAACCTGAGACACTAACTATAGCATATGTGATATCCAACTCCTTCCCATTCCAAACATGAGACCCTTCCTATAGCAAGAAAGTAATATCCAAATCCTTCCCATTCCAATCCTGAGACCCTTCCTATAACATGAGATGTGATATCCAACTCCTTCCCATTCAAATCCTGAGACCCTTCCTATAGCATGAGAAGGGATATCCAACTCCTTCCCAATCCAATCCTGAGACCCTTCCGATAGCAGAGATCTGATATCTCAATGCTTCTACCAAACCTGAGACCCTTCCTTTAGCATGAGATGTGATATCCAAATCCTTCACATTCCAATCCTGAGACCCTTCCTATAGCATGAGATGTGATATCTCAATGCTTCTAATACCAAACCTGAGATCCTTCCTATAACATGAGATGTGATATCCAATTCCTTCCCATTCCAAACCTGAGACCCTTCCTATTGGATGAAATGCGATATCCAACTCCTTCCCATTCCAACCCTGAGACCCTTCCTATAGCATGAGATGTGATGTCTCAATGCTTCTAATACCAAACCTGAGATCCTTCCTATAACATGAGATGTGATATCCAACTCCTTCCATTCCAATCCTGAGACCCGTCCTATAGCATGAGATGTGATATCTCAATGCTTATACCAAACCTGAGACCCTTCCTATAGCATGAGATGTGATATCCAACTACTTCCCATTCCAATCCTGAGACCCTTCCTATAGCATGAGATGTGATATCTCAATGCTTCTAATACCAAACCTGAGATCCTTCCTGTAACATGAAATGTGATATCCAACTCCTTCCCTTTCCAAACCTTAGACCCTTCCTACAGCATGCAATATGATATCTCAATGATTCTAATAACAAACCTGAGACCCGTCCTATAGCATGAGATATGATATCCAAGTCCTTCCCATTCCAATCCTGAGACCCTTCCTATAACATGAAATGTGATATCCAACTCCTTCCCATTCCAACCTGAGACCCTTCCTATAGCATGAGATGGGATATCCAACTTCTTCCAAATCCAATACTGATACCCTTCCGATAGCATGAGATGTGATGTCCCAATGCTTGTACCAAACCTGAGACCCATACTATGGCATGAGATGTGATATCAAACTCCTTCCCATTCCAATCCTGAGACCCTTCCTATAGCTTGAGGTGTGATATCCAACTCCTTCCCATTCCAATTCTGAGACCCTTCTTATACCATGAGACTTGATATCTCAATGCTTCTAATACCAAACCTGAGACCCGTCCTATAACATGAGATGTGATATCCAAATCCTTCCCCTTCCAAACCTTAGACCCTTCCTTTATCATGAGATGTGGTATCCAACTCCTTCCCATTCCAATCCTGAGACCCTTCCGATATCATGAGATTTGTTATCTCAATGCTTCTAATATCAAACTTGAGACCCTCCCTATAGCATGAGATGTGACATCCAAGTCCTTCCCATTCCAATCCTGAGACCCTTCCTATAGCATGAGATGTGATATCTCTATACTTCTAATACCAAACCTGAGACCCTTCCTATAACATGAGATGGGATATCCAACTCCTTCCCATTCCAATCCTGAGACCCTTCCGATAGCAGAGATGTGATATCTCAATGCTTATACCAAACCTGAGACCCTTCCTATGGCCTGAGATGTCATATACAACTCCTTCCCATTCCAATCCTGAGACCCTTCCTTTAGCATGAGATGTGATATCTCAATGCTTATACCAAATCTGAGACCCTTCCTATAGCATGAGATGTGATATCCAAATCCTTCCCATTCCAATCCTGAGACCCTTCCTATAGCATGAGATGTGATATCTCAATACTTATACCAAACCTGAGAGCATACAATCCTGAGACCCTTCCTTTAGCATGAAATGTGATATCTCAATGCTTATACCAAATCTGAGACCCTTCCTATAGCATGAGATGTGATATCCAAGTCCATCCCATTCCAATCCTTAGACCCTTCCTACAGCATGCGATGTGATATCTCAATGATTCTAATACCAAACCAGAGACTCTTACTATAACATGAGATGGGATATCCAACTCCTTCCCATTCCAATCCTGAGCCGCTTCCGATAGCAGAGATGTGATATCTCAATGCTTATACCAAACCTGAGACCCTTCCTATAACATGAGATGTGATATCCAACTCCTTCCCGTTCCAAACCTGAGACACTAACTATAGCATATGTGATATCCAAATCCTTCCCATTCCAAACATGAGACCCTTCCTATAGCAAGAAAGTAATATCCAACTCCTACCCATTCCAATCCTGAGACCCTTCCTATAGCAAGAGATGTGATATCCAAATCCTTCCCATTCCAATCCTGAGACCCTTCCTATAACATGAGATGTGATATCCAACTCCTTCCCATTCCAACCTGAGACACTTCCTATAGCATGAGAAGGGATATCCAACTCCTTCCCAATCCAATCCTGAGACCCTTCCGATAGCAGAGATGTGATATCTCAATGCTTATACCAAACCTGAGACCCTTCCTATGGCATGAGATGTGATATCCAACTCCTTGCCATTCAAATCCTGAGACCCTTCCTATAGCATGAGAAGGGATATCCAACTCCTTCCCAATCCAATCCTGAGACCCTTCCGATAGCAGAGACGTGATATCTCAATGCTTCTACCAAACCTGAGACCCTTCCTTTAGCATGAGATGTAATATCCAAATCCTTCACATTCCAATCCTGAGACCCTTCCTATAGCATGAGATGTGATATCTCAATGCTTCTAATACCAAACCTGAGACCCTTCCTATAACATGAGATGGGATATCCAACTCCTTCCCATTCCAATCCTGAGACCCTTCCGATAGCAGAGATGTGATATCTCAATGCTTATACCAAACCTGAGAACCTTCCTATGGCCTGAGATGTCATATACAACTCCTTCCCATTCCAATCCTGAGACCCTTCCTTTAGCATGAGATGTGATATCTCAATGCTTATACCAAATCTGAGACCCTTCCTATAGCATGAGATGTGATATCCAAGTCCATCCCATTCCAAACCTGAGACACTAACTATAGCATATGTGATATCCAACTCCTTCCCATTCCAAACATGAGACCCTTCCTATAGCAAGAAAGTAATATCCAACTCCTACCCATTCCAATCCTGAGACCCTTCCTATAGCAAGAGATGTGATATCCAAATCCTTCCCATTACAATCCTGAGACCCTTCCGATAACATGAGATGTGATATCCAACTCCTTCCCATTCCAACCTGAGACACTTCCTATAGCATGAGAAGGGATATGCAACTCCTTCCCAATCCAATCCTGAGACCCTTCCGATAGCAGAGATGTGATATCTCAATGCTTATACCAAACCTGAGACCCTTCCTATACTATGAGACTTGATATCTCAATGCTTCTAATACCAAACCTGAGACCCTTCCTATAGCATGAGATGTGATATCTCTATGCTTCTAATACCAAACCTGAGACCCTTCCTATAACATGAGATGGGATATCCAACTCCTTCCCATTCCAATCCTGAGACCCTTCCGATAGCAGAGATGTGATATCTCAATGCTTATACCAAACCTGAGAACCTTCCTATGGCCTGAGATGTCATATACAACTCCTTCCCATTCCAATCCTGAGACCCTTCCTTTAGCATGAGATGTGATATCTCAATGCTTATACCAAATCTGAGACCCTTCCTATAGCATGAGATGTGATATCCAATTCCTTCCCATTCCAATCCTGAGACCCTTCCTATAGCATGAGATGTGATATCTCAATGCTTATACCAAACCTGAGAGCCTACCTATAGCATGAGATGTGATATCCAAGTCCATCCCATTCCAATCCTTAGACCCTTCCTACAGCATGTGATGTGATATCTCAATGATTCTAATACCAAACCAGAGACTCTTCCTATAACATGAGATGGGATATCCAACTCCTTCCCATTCCAATCCTGAGCCGCTTCTGATAGCAGAGATGTGATATCTCAATGCTTATACCAAACCTGAGACCCTTCCTATAACATGAGATGTGATATCCAACTCCTTCCCGTTCCAAACCTGAGACACTAACTATAGCATATGTGATATCCAACTCCTTCCCATTCCAAACATGAGACCCTTCCTATAGCAAGAAAGTAATATCCAACTCCTACCCATTCCAATCCTGAGACCCTTCCTATAGCAAGAGATGTGATATCCAAATCCTTCCCATTCCAATCCTGAGACCCTTCCTATAACATGAGATGTGATATCCAACTCCTTCCCATTCCAACCTGAGACACTTCCTATAGCATGAGAAGGGATATCCAACTCCTTCCCAATTCAATCCTGAGACCCTTCCGATAGCAGAGATGTGATATCTCAATGCTTATACCAAACCTGAGACCCTTCCTATGGCATGAGATGTGATATCCAACTCCTTGCCATTCAAATCCTGAGACCCTTCCTATAGCATGAGATGTGATATCTCTATGCTTCTAATACCAAACCTGAGACCCTTCCTATAACATGAGATGGGATATCCAACTCCTTCCCATTCCAATCCTGAGACCCTTCCGATAGCAGAGATGTGATATCTCAATGCTTATACCAAACCTGAGAACCTTCCTATGGCCTGAGATGTCATATACAACTCCTTCCCATTCCAATCCTGAGACCCTTCCTTTAGCATGAGATGTGATATCTCAATGCTTATACCAAATCTGAGACCCTTCCTATAGCATGAGATGTGATATCCAATTCCTTCCCATTCCAATCCTGAGACCCTTCCTATAGCATGAGATGTGATATCTCAATGCTTATACCAAACCACCTGAGAGCCTACCTATAGCATGAGATGTGATATCCAAGTCCATCCCATTCCAATCCTTAGACCCTTCCTACAGCATGCGATGTGATATCTCAATGATTCTAATACCAAACCAGAGACTCTTCCTATAACATGAGATGGGATATCCAACTCCTTCCCATTCCAATCCTGAGCCGCTTCCGATAGCAGAGATGTGATATCTCAATGCTTATACCAAACCTGAGACCCTTCCTATAACATGAGATGTGATATCCAACTCCTTCCCGTTGCAAACCTGAGACACTAACTATAGCATATGTGATATCCAACTCCTTCCCATTCCAAACATGAGACCCCTCCTATAGCAAGAAAGTAATATCCAACTCCTACCCATTCCAATCCTGAGACCCTTCCTATAGCAAGAGATGTGATATCCAAATCCTTCCCATTCCAATCCTGAGACCCTTCCTATAACATGAATGAGATGTGATATCCAACTCCTTCCCATTCCAACCTGAGACACTTCCTATAGCATGAGAAGGGATATCCAACTCCTTCCCAATCCAAACCTGAGACCCTTCCGATAGCAGAGATGTGATATCTCAATGCTTATACCAAACCTGAGACCCTTCCTATGGCATGAGATGTGATATCCAACTCCTTCCCAATCCAATCCTGAGACCCTTCCGATAGAAGAGGCGTGATATCTCAATGCTTCTACCAAACCTGAGACCCTTCCTTTAGCATGAGATGTGATATCCAAATCCTTCACATTCCAATCCTGAGACCCTTCCTATAGCATGAGATGTGATATCTCAATGCTTCTAATACCAAACCTGAGATCCTTCCTATAACATGAGATGTGATATCCAACTCCTTCCATTCCAATCCTGAGACCCGTCCTATAGCATGAGATGTGATATCTCAATGCTTATACCAAACCTGAGACCCTTCCTATAGCATGAGATGTGATATCCAATTGCTTCCCATTCCAATCCTGAGACCCTTCCTATAGCATGAGATGTGATATCTCAATGCTTCTAATACCAAACCTGAGATCCTTCCTCTAACATGAAATGTGATATCCAACTCCTTCCCTTTCCAAACCTAAGAGCCTATCTATAGCATGAGATGTGATATCCAAGTCCTTCCCATTCCAACCCTTAGACCCTTCCAACAGCATGCAATATGATATCTCAATGATTCTAATAACAAACCTGAGACCCGTCCTATAACATGAGATGGGATATCCAACTCCTTCCCATTCCAATCCTGAGACACTTCCGATAGCAGAGATGTGATATCTCAATGCTTATACCAAACCTGAGAACCTTCCTATGGCCTGAGATGTCATATACAACTCCTTCCCATTCCAATCCTGAGACCCTTCCTTTAGCATGAGATGTGATATCTCAATGCTTATACCAAATCTGAGACCCTTCCTATAGCATGATGTGATATCCAATTCCTTCCCATTCCAATCCTGAGACCCTTCCTATAGCATGAGATGTGATATCTCAATGCTTATACCAAACCTGAGAGCCTACCTATAGCATGAGATGTGATATCCAAGTCCATCCCATTCCAATCCTTAGACCCTTCCTACAGCATGCGATGTGATATCTCAATGATTCTAATACCAAACCAGAGACTCTTCCTATAACATTAGATGGGATATCCAACTCCTTCCCATTCCAATCCTGAGCCGCTTCCGATAGCAGAGATGTGATATCTCAATGCTTATACCAAACCTGAGACCCTTCCTATAACATGAGATGTGATATCCAACTCCTTCCCGTTCCAAACCTGAGACACTAACTATAGCATATGTGATATCCAACTCCTTCCCATTCCAAACATGAGACCCTTCCAATAGCAAGAAAGTAATATCCAACTCCTACCCATTCCAATCCTGAGACCCTTCCTATAGCAAGGGATGTGATATCCAAATCCTTCCCATTCCAATCCTGAGACCCTTCCTATAACGTGAGATGTGATATCCAACTCCTTCCCATTCCAACCTGAGACACTTCCTATAGCATGAGAAGGGATATCCAACTCCTTCCCAATCCAATCCTGAGACCCTTCCGATAGCAGAGATGTGATATCTCAATGCTTATAACAAACCTGAGACCCTTCCTATGGCATGAGATGTGATATCCAACTCCTTGCCATTCAAATCCTGAGACTCTTCCTATAGCATGAGAAGGGATATCCAACTCCTTCCCAATCCAATCCTGAGACCCTTCCGATAGCAGAGACGTGATATCTCAATGCTTCTACCAAACCTGAGACCCTTCCTTTAGCATGAGATGTGATATCCAAATCCTTCACATTCCAATCCTGAGACCCTTCCTATAGCATGAGATGTGATATCTCAATGCTTCTAATACCAAACCTGAGATCCTTCCTATAACATGAGATGTGATATCCAATTCCTTCCCATTCCAAACCTGAGACCCTTCCTATTGGATGAGATGTGATATCCAACTCCTTCCCATTCCAACCCTGAGACCCTTCCTATAGCATGAGATGTGATGTCTCAATGCTTCTAATACCAAACCTGAGATCCTTCCTTATAACATGAGATGTGATATCCAACTCCTTCCATTCCAATCCTGAGACCCGTCCTATAGCATGAGATGTGATATCTCAATGCTTATACCAAACCTGAGACCCTTCCTATAGCATGAGATGTGATATCCAACTGCTTCCCATTCCAATCCTGAGACCCTTCCTATAGCATGAGATGTGATATCTCAATGCTTCTAATACCAAACCTGAGATCCTTCCTCTAACATGAAATGTGATATCCAATTCCTTCCCTTTCCAAACCTAAGAGCCTATCTATAGCATGAGATGTGATATCCAAGTCCTTCACATTCCAACCCTTAGACCCTTCCTACAGCATGCAATATGATATCTCAATGATTCTAATAACAAACCTGAGACCCGTCCTATAACATGAGATGGGATATCCAACTCCTTCCCATTCCAATCCTGAGACACTTCCGATAGCAGAGATGTGATATCTCAATGCTTATACCAAACCTGAGACCCTTCCTATAACATGAGATGTGATATCCAAATCCTTCCCGTTCCAAACCTGAGACCCTTCCTTTAGCATGAGATGTGATATCCAGCTCCTTCCCATTCCAATCCTGAGACACTTCCGATAGCATGAGATGTGATATCTCAATGCTTCTAATATCAAAACTGAGACCCTCCCTATAGCATGATATGTGATATCTAAGTCCTTCCCATTCCAATCCTGAGACCCTCCCTATAGCATGAGATGTGATATCCAACTCCTTCCCATTCCAATCCTGAGACCCTTCCTATAGCATGAGATATGATATCTCAATACTTCTAATACCAAACGTGAGATCCTTCCGATAACATGAGATGTGATATCCAAATCCTTCCCCTTCCAAACCTGAGACCCTCCCTTTAGCATGAGATGTGATATCCAACTCCTTCCTATTCCAATCCTGAGACTCTTCTGATAGCATGAGATGTGATATCTCAATGCTTCTAATACCAAACCTGAGATCCTTCCGATAGCATGAGATGTGATATCTCAATGCTTCTAATACCAAACCTGAGATCCTTCCTATAACATGAGATGTGATATCCAAATCCTTCCCCTTCCAAACCTGAGACCCTCCCTTTAGCATGAGATGTGATATCCAACTCCTTCCCATTCCAATCCTGAGACCCTTCCGATATCATGAGATGTGATATCTCAAAGCTTCTAATATCAAACTTGAGACCCTCCCTATAGCGTGAGATGTGATATCCAAGTCCTTCCCATTCCAATCCTGAGACCCTTCCTATAGCATGAGATGTGATATCTCAATGCTTCTAATACCAAACCTGAGACCCTTCCTATAACATGAGATGGGAATATCCAACTCCTTCCCATTCCAATCTTGAGACCCTTCCGATAGCAGAGATGTGATATCTCAATGCTTATACCAAACCTAAGATCCTTCCTATAACATGAGATGTCCTGAGACACTTCCTATAGCATGAGATGTGATATCTCACTGCTTATACCAAACCTGAGACCCTTCCCATAGCATGAGATGTGATATCCAAGTCCTTCCCATTCCAATCCTGAGACACTTCCTATAGCATGAGATGTGATATCTCAATGCTTCTAATACCAAACCTGAGACTCTTCCTATAACATGAGATGGGGAATCCAACTCCTTCCCATTCCAATCCTGAGACCCTTTTGATAGCAGAGATGTGATATCTCAATGTTTATACCAAACCTGAGACCCTTCCTACGGCGTGAGTTGTCATATTCAACTCCTTCCCATTCCAATCCTGAGACCCTTCCTATAGCATGAGATGTGATATCCAACTCCTTCCCATTCCAATCCTGAGACCCTTCCTATAGCATGAGATGTGATGTCTCAATGCTTCTAATACCAAACCTGATATCCTTCCTATAACATGAGATGTGATATCCAACTCCTTCCATTCCAATCCTGAGACCCTTCCTATAGCATGAGATG
The DNA here is from genome assembly GCF_040938575.1 of Ambystoma mexicanum. Taxonomy (NCBI): domain Eukaryota; kingdom Metazoa; phylum Chordata; class Amphibia; order Caudata; family Ambystomatidae; genus Ambystoma; species Ambystoma mexicanum. The sequence goes on from NW_027182488.1 coordinate 4,878,612, forward strand.
TGATATCTCAATGGTTCTACCAAACCTGAGACCCTTCCTATAGCATGAGATGTGATATCCAACTCCTTCCCATTCCAATCCTGAGACCCTTCCTATAGCCTGAGATGTGATATCTCAATGCCCCTAATACCAAACCTGAGATCCTTCCTCTAACATGAAATGTGATATCCAACTCCTTCACTTTCCAAACCTGAGAACCTATCTATAGCATGAGATGTGAGATCTAAGTCCTTCCCATTCCAATCCTTAGACCCTTCCTACATCATGCAATATGATATCTCAATGATTCTAATAAAAAACCTGAGACCCATCCTATAACATGAGATGGGATATTCAACTCCTTCCCATTCCAATCTGAGACACTTCCGATAGCAGAGATGTGATATCTCAATGTTTATACCAAACCTGAGACCCTTCCTATAACATGAGATGTGATATCCAACTCCTTCCCGTTCCAAACCTGAGACCCTTCCTTTAGCATGAGATGTTATATCCAGCTCCTTCCCATTCCAATCCTGAGACACTTCCGATAGCATGAGATGTGATATCTCAATGCTTCTAATATCAAAACCGAGACCCTCCCTATAGCATGATATGTGATATCTAAGTCCTTCCCATTCCAATCCTGAGAGCCTTCCTATAGCATGAGATGTGATACCTCAATGCTTCTACCAAACCTGAGACCCTTCCTTTAGCATGAGATGTGATATCCAAAACCTTCCCATTCCAATCCTGAGACCCTTCCTATAGCATGAGATGTGATATCTCAATACTTCTAATACCAAACCTGAGATCCTTCCGATAACATGAGATGTGATATCTCAATACTTCTAATACCAAACCTGAGATCCATCCTATAACATGAGATGTGATATCCAAATCCTTCCCCTTCCAAACCTGAGACCCTTCTGATTGCATAAGATATATCTCAATGCTTCTACACCAAACCTGAGATCCTTCCGATAGCATGAGATGTGATATCTCAATACTTCTAATACCAAACCTGACATCCTTCCTATAACATGAGATGTGATATCCAAATCCTTATCTTCCAAACCTGAGACCCTTCCTTTACCATGAGATGTGATATCCAACTCCTTCCCATTCCAATCCTGAGACTCTTCTGATAGCATAAGATATGATATCTCAATGCTTCTATACCAAACCTGAGATCCTTCTGATAGCATGAGATGTGATATCTCAATACTTCTAGTACCAAACCTGAGATCCTACCTCTAACATGAAATGTGATATCCAACTCTTTCCCCTTGCAAACCTGAGAGCCTTCCTATAGCATGAGATGTGATATCCAAGTCCTTCCCATTCCAATCCTGAGACCCGTCCTATAACATGAGATGTGATATCCAACTCCTTCCCATTCCAACCTGAGACCCTTCCTATAGCATGAGATGGGATATCCAACTCCTTCCAAATCCAATCCTGATAACCTTCCGATAGCATGAGATGTGATATCCCAATGCTTCTACCAAACCTGAGACCCATACTATGGCATGAGATGTGATATCAAACTCCTTCCCATTCTAATCCTGAGACCCTTCCTATAGCTTGAGATGTGATATCCAACTCCTTCCCATTCCAATTCTGAGACCCTTCCTATACCATGAGACTTGATATCTCAATGCTTCTAATACCAAACCTGAGACCCGTCCTATAACATGAGATGTGATATCCAAATCCTTCCCCTTCCAAACCTTAGACCCTTCCTTTATCATGAGATGTGATATCCAACTCCTTCCCATTCCAATCTTGAGACCCTTCCGATATCATGAAATGTGATATCTCAATGCTTCTAATATCAAACTTGAGACCCTCCTTATAGCATGAGATGTGATATCCAAGTCCTTCCCATTCCAATCCTGAGACCCTTCCTATAGCATGAGATGTGATATCTCAATGCTTCTAATACCAAACCTGAGATCCTTCCTATAACATGAGATGGGAATATCCAATGTGATATCCAACTCCTTCCCATTCCAATCCTGAGACCCTTCCTATAGCATGAGATGTGATATCCAACTCCTTCCCATTCCAATCCTGAGACCCTTCCTATAGCCTGAGATGTGATATCTCAATGTTTATACCAAACCTGAGACCCTTCCTATAACATGAGATGTGATATCCAACTCCTTCCCGTTCCAAACCTGAGACCCTTCCTTTAGCATGAGATGTGATATCCAGCTCCTTCCCATTCCAATCCTGAGACCCTTCCGATAGCAGCGACGTGATATCTCAATGCTTCTACCAAACCTGAGACCCTTCCTTTAGCATGAGATGTGATATCCAAATCATTCACATTCCAATCCTGAGACCCTTCCTATAGCATGAGATGTGATATCTAAATACTTCTAATACCAAACCTGAGATCCTTCCGATAACATGAGATGTGATATCTCAATACTTCTAATACCAAACCTGAGATCCATCCTATAACATGAGATGTGATATCCAAATCCTTCCCCTTCCAAACCTGAGACCCTCCCTTTAGCATGAGATGTGATATCCAACTCCTTCCCATTCCAATCCTGAGACCCTTCTGATAGCATAAGATATGATATCTCAATGCTTCTATACCAAACCTGAGATCCTTCCGATAGCATGAGATGTGATATCTCAATACTTCTAATACCAAACCTGAGATCCTTCCTATAACATGAGATGTGATATCCAAATCCTTATCTTCCAAACCTGAGACCCTCCCTTTACCATGAGATGTGATATCCAACTCCTTCCCATTCCAATCCTGAGACTCTTCTGATAGCATAAGATATGATATCTCAATGCTTCTATACCAAACCTGAGATCCTTCTGATAGCATGAGATGTGATATCTCAATGCTTCTAATACCAAACCTGAGATCCTACCTCTAACATGAAATGTGATATCCAACTCTTTCCCCTTGCAAACCTGAGAGCCTTCCTATAGCATGAGATGTGATATCCAAGTCCTTCCCATTCCAATCCTGAGACCCTTCCTATAACATGAGATGTGATATCCAACTCCTTCCCATTCCAACCTGAGACCCTTCCTATAGCATGAGATGGGATATCTAACTCCTTCCAAATCCAATCCCGATACCCTTCCGATAGCATGAGATGTGATAACCCAATGCTTCTACCAAACCTGAGACCCATATTATGGCATGAGATGTGATATCAAACTCCTTCCCATTCTAATCCTGAGACCCTTCCTATAGCTTGAAATGTGATATCCAACTCCTTCCCATTCCAATTCTGAGACCCTTCCTATACCATGAGACTTGATATCTCAATGCTTCTAATACCAAACCTGAGACCCGTCCTATAACATGAGATGTGATATCCAAATCCTTCCCCTTCCAAACCTTAGACCCTTCCTTTATCATGAGATGTGATATCCAACTCCTTCCCATTCCAATCTTGAGACCCTTCCGATATCATGAAATGTGATATCTCAATGCTTCTATCAAACTTGAGACCCTCCCTATAGCATGAGATGTGATATCCAACTCCTTCCCATTCCAATCCTGAGACCCTTCTGATAGCATAAGATATGATATCTCAATGCTTCTATACCAAACCTGAGATCCTTCCGATAGCATGAGATGTGATATCTCAATACTTCTAATACCAAACCTGAGATCCTTCCTATAACATGAGATGTGATATCCAAATCCTTATCTTCCAAACCTGAGACCCTCCCTTTACCATGAGATGTGATATCCAACTCCTTCCCATTCCAATCCTGAGACTCTTCTGATAGCATAAGATATGATATCTCAATGCTTCTATACCAAACCTGAGATCCTTCTGATAGCATGAGATGTGATATCTCAATGCTTCTAATACCAAACCTGAGATCCTACCTCTAACATGAAATGTGATATCCAACTCTTTCCCCTTGCAAACCTGAGAGCCTTCCTATAGCATGAGATGTGATATCCAAGTCCTTCCCATTCCAATCCTGAGACCCTTCCTATAACATGAGATGTGATATCCAACTCCTTCCCATTCCAACCTGAGACCCTTCCTATAGCATGAGATGGGATATCCAACTCCTTCCAAATCCAATCCCGATACCCTTCCGATAGCATGAGATGTGATAACCCAATGCTTCTACCGAACCTGAGACCCATATTATGGCATGAGATGTGATATCAAACTCCTTCCCATTCTAATCCTGAGACCCTTCCTATAGCTTGAAATGTGATATCCAACTCCTTCCCATTCCAATTCTGAGACCCTTCCTATACCATGAGACTTGATATCTCAATGCTTCTAATACCAAACCTGAGACCCGTCCTATAACATGAGATGTGATATCCAAATCCTTCCCCTTCCAAACCTTAGACCCTTCCTTTATCATGAGATGTGATATCCAACTCCTTCCCATTCCAAACACACGTCTAAACCAGAGAGCAGGGAAGCGAGCATTTCAGCAGTATAAATTCAGCCTGTGAACAACACATTTTGACCCTCCCTTGTATGGGAGAAGAGTGGTTCAAAAGACCAGGATTCGACTGAACAAACGCACGAACAGAGTACAAAATGGGAATCCACCAGAATTCGCATTTACCAAAACGCGAGGAAAGTACATGTTCTAGCTGTTTCTGCTCGTTTTTAGCACGTTTCAATACGTCTAGCGGGTTACAGCTATATGTTGAATAATGGGTGTTATAAAGCATTCTGAACACTGTATCTTGTGGAGCTCATTGGAAGGCTGTAGGAAGAGGAGAGAAGGCAGGGAACACGCATCTAAACCAGAGAGCTGGGAAGCGAGTACATGCAACGCGAAACGGTGCAGGGAGCAGGGACAGAAAGGATGAACGCCTATGAGGAGGAGCAGCTGGTAGTCAGCCTGCTCTGGAGAGGAGAATGTGATCACCAGGGGAGTGCAGCCTGTAAAGTAGAAGGGACTATGAACACAGGGCGACTGCATTAACAGATGGCAAATACACGTTCCAAAACAGTCAGGAAAGCTGATAATGCCTTGAAGATTTCAGCCGTATACATTCAGCCTATGAACAGCAGTAGACGTTGACCCCCCCCCTTGTATGGGAGAACAGTGGTTAAAAACTTCAGCATTCGACAACAAACGCACGGACAGTATACATGGGAACCCATCAGAATTAGCATTTACAAAAACGCGAGGAAAGTACATTTTCTAGCTGTTTTTGCTAGTTTACAGCACGTATCAATACGTCTAGCGGGTTACGGCTATATGTTGAATAATGGGTGTTATAGAGCATTCTGAGCACTGTGTATCTTTTGGAGCTCATTTTTTGATTCGAAGGCAGCGGGAAGAGGAGAGAAGGCAGGGAACACGCGTCTAAACCAGAGAGCTGGGAAGCGAGTAATTGCAACGCGAAAAGGGCAGAAAGCAAGAAGGCCTCTGAGAAGGAAAAGCGTCTAAACAAGAGAGCAGGGAAGCGAGTGTTTGCAACGCGAAACGGTGCAGGGAGCAGGGACAGAAAGGGAGAACTCCTCTGAGGAGGAACAGCTGGCAGTTAGCCTTCTTTGAAGATGAGAACTTGATCACCACGGGAGAGGATTGTTGAGAGGGTTACAGAGGGGGAGGTCTGAGATCAGAAAATCCTGAGTATTCCCTGCAGTGTGTAGGGCCAGCGACATGAAGTGTTGCAGATCTCGTAAAAGTCCAGGTCAGGAAGCATACAGGTTCATGTTGAATTCTCCAAGTAGGCGGAGTTGAGTGGTAGGAGGCTAGGACGGAGAAGTCCATCCACTGAGAGAGGAAGGGGGTAGGCAAATAGCCACGGTGAGAGAATGGCCAGGAGAGAATGCATGCAGACAAGGCATTCGTGACAGGAGTCGGCCTGCAAAGGAAATCAATTTACTACAGGAATCAAGGCTAAGCATTGAGATATCACATCTCATGCTATAGGAAGGGTCTCAGGATTGGAATGGGAAGGACTTAGATATCACATATCATGCTATAGGGAGGGTCTCAGTTTAGATATTAGAAGCATTGAGATATCACATCTCATGCTATCGGAAGTGTCTCAGGATTGGAATGGGAAGGAGCTGGATATCACATCTCATGCTAAAGGAAGGGTCTCAGGTTTGGAACGGGAAGGAGTTGGATATCACATCTCATGTTATAGGAAGGGTCTCAGGTTTGGTATAAACATTGAGATATCACATCTCAGGCTATAGGAAGGGTCTCAGGATTGGAATGGGAAGGAGTTGGATATCACATCTCATGCTATAGGAAGGGTCTCAGGATTGGAATGGGAAGGAGTTGGATATCACATTGGATATTCCCATCTCATGTTATAGGAAGGATCTCAGGTTTGGTATTAGAAGCATTGAGATATCACATCTCATGCTTTAGGAAGGGTCTCAGGATTGGAATGGGAAGGACTTGGATATCACATCTCATGCTATAAGGAGGGTCTCAAGTTTGATATTAGAAGCATTGAGATATCACATTTCATGATATCGGAAGGGTCTCAAGATTGGAATGGGAAGGAGTTGGATATCACATCTCATGAAAAAGGAAGGGTCTAAGGTTTGGAAGGGGAAGGATTTGGATATCACATCTCATGTTATAGGACGGGTCTCAGGTTTGGTATTAGAAGCATTGAGATATCAAGTCTCATGGTATAGGAAGGGTCTCAGAATTGGAATGGGAAGGAGTTGGATATCACATCTCAAGCTATAGGAAGGGTCTCAGGATTAGAATGGGAAGGAGTTTGATATCACATCTCATGCCATAGTATGGGTCTCAGGTTTGGTAGAAGCATTGGGATATCACATCTCATGCTATCGGAAGGTTATCAGGATTGGATTTGGAAGGAGTTGGATATCCCATCTCATGCTATAGGAAGGGTCTCAGGTTGGAATGGGAAGGAGTTGGATATCACATCTCATGTTATAGGACGGGTCTCAGGATTGGAATGGGAAGGACTTGGATATCACATCTCATGCTATAGGAAGGCTCTCAGGTTTGCAAGGGGAAAGAGTTGGATATCACATTTCATGTTAGAGGTAGGATCTCAGGTTTGGTATTAGAAGTATTGAGATATCACATCTCATGCTATCAGAAGGATCTCAGGTTTGGTATAGAAGCATTGAGATATCATATCTTATGCTATCAGAAGAGTCTCAGGATTGGAATGGGAAGGAGTTGGATATCACATCTCATGGTAAAGGAAGGGTCTCAGGTTTGGAAGATAAGGATTTGGATATCACATCTCATGTTATAGGAAGGATTTCAGGTTTGGTATTAGAAGTATTGAGATATCACATCTCATGCTATCGGAAGGATCTCAGGTTTGGTATAGAAGCATTGAGATATATCTTATGCTATCAGAAGGGTCTCAGGATTGGAATGGGAAGGAGTTGGATATCACATCTCATGCTAAAGGGAGGGTCTCAGGTTTGGAAGGGGAAGGATTTGGATATCACATCTCATGTTATAGGATGGATCTCAGGTTTGGTATTAGAAGTATTGAGATATCACATCTCATGTTATCGGAAGGATCTCAGGTTTGGTATTAGAAGTATTGAGATATCACATCTCATGCTATACGAAGGGTCTCAGGATTGGAATGGGAAGGAGTTGGATATCACATCTCATGCTAAAGGAAGGGTCTCAGGTTTGGTAGAAGCATTGAGGTATCACATCTCATGCTATAGGAAGGCTCTCAGGATTGGAATGGGAAGGACTTAGATATCACATATCATGCTATAGGGAGGGTCTCGGTTTTGATATTAGAAGCATTGAGATATCACATCTCATGCTATCGGAAGTGTCTCAGGATTGGAATGGGAAGGAGCTGGATATAACATCTCATGCTAAAGGAAGGGTCTCAGGTTTGGAACGGGAAGGAGTTGGATATCACATCTCATGTTATAGGAAGGGTCTCAGGTTTGGTATAAACATTGAGATATCACATCTCTGCTATCGGAAGTGTCTCAGGATTGGAATGGGAAGGAGTTGAATATCCCATCTCATGTTATAGGACGGGTCTCAGGTTTTTTATTAGAATCATTGAGATATCATATTGCATGATGTAGGAAGGGTCTAAGGATTGGAATGGGAAGGACTTAGATCTCACATCTCATGCTATAGATAGGCTCTCAGGTTTGGAAAGTGAAGGAGTTGGATATCACATTTCATGTTAGAGGAAGGATCTCAGGTTTGGTATTAGGGGCATTGAGATATCACATCTCAGGCTATAGGAAGGGTCTCAGGATTGGAATGGGAAGGAGTTGGATATCACATCTCATGCTATAGGAAGGGTCTCAGGTTTGGTAGAACCATTGAGATATCAAATCTCATGCTATAGGAAGGGTCTCAGGATTGGAATGGAAGGAGTTGGATATCACATCTCATGTTATAGGAAGGATATCAGGTTTGGTATTAGAAGCATTGAGACATCACATCTCATGCTATAGGAAGGGTCTCAGGATTGGAATGGGAAGGAGTTGGATATCACATCTCATGCTATAGGAAGGGTCTCAGGATTGGAATGGGAAGGAGTTGAATATGACAACTCATGCCGTAGGAAGGGTCTCAGGTTTGGTATAAACATTGAGATATCACATCTCTGCTATCAAAAGGGTCTCAGGATTGGAATGGGAAGGAGTTGGATTCCCCATCTCATGTTATAGGAAGAGTCTCAGGTTTTTGTTATTAGAAGCATTGAGATATCACATCTCATGCTATAGGAAGTGTCTCAGGATTGGAATGGGAAGGACTTGGATATCACATCTCATGCTATGGGAAGGGTCTCAGGTTTGGTATAAGCAGTGAGATATCACATCTCATGCTATAGGAAGTGTCTCAGGACATCTCATGTTATAGGAAGGATCTCAGGTTTGGTATAAGCATTGAGATATCACATCTCTGCTATCGGAAGGGTCTCAGGATTGGAATGGGAAGGAGTTGGATATTCCCATCTCATGTTATAGGAAGGGTCTCAGGTTTGGTATTAGAAGCATTGAGATATCACATCTCATGCTATAGGAAGGGTCTCAGGATTGGAATGGGAAGGACTTGGATATCACATCTCACGCTATAGGGAGGGTCTCAAGTTTGATATTAGAAGCTTTGAGATATCACATCTCATGATATCGGAAGGGTCTCAGGATTGGAATGGGAAGGAGTTGGATATCACATCTCATGCTAAAGGGAGGATCTCAGGTTTGGAAGGGGAAGGATTTGGATATCACATCTCATGTTATAGGAAGGATCTCAGGTTTGGTATTAGAAGCATTGAGATATCACATCTCATGCTATCGGAAGGATCTCAGGTTTGGTATTAGAAGCATTGAGATATCACATCTCATGCTATCAGAAGAGTCTCAGGATTGGAATAGGAAGGAGTTGGATATCACATCTCATGCTAAAGGGAGGGTCTCAGGTTTGGAAGGGGAAGGATTTGGATATCACATCTCATGTTATCGGAAGGATCTCACGTTTGGTATTAGAAGTATTGAGATATCATATCTCATGCTATAGGAAGGGTCTCAGGATTGGAATGGGAAGGAGTTGGATATCACATCTCATGCTATAGGGAGGGTCTCAGGATTGGAATGGGAAGGACTTAGATATCACATATCATGCTATAGGGAGGGTCTCAGTTTTGATATTAGAAGCATTGAGATATCACATCTCATGATATCGGAAGGGTCTCAGGATTGGAATGGGAAGGAGTTGGATATCACATCTCATGCTAAAGGGAGGGTCTCAGGTTTGGAAGGGGAAGGATTTGGATATCACATCTCATGTTATAGGAAGGATCTCAGGTTTGGTATTAGAAGCATTGAGATATCACATCTCATGCTATCGGAAGGATCTCAGGTTTGGTATTAGAAGCATTGAGATATCACATCTCATGCTATCAGAAGAGTCTCAGGATTGGAATAGGAAGGAGTTGGATATCACATCTCATGCTAAAGGGAGGGTCTCAGGTTTGGAAGGGGAAGGATTTGGATATCACATCTCATGTTATCGGAAGGATCTCACGTTTGGTATTAGAAGTATTGAGATATCATATCTCATGCTATAGGAAGTGTCTCAGGATTGGAATGGGAAGGAGCTGGATATCACATCTCATGCTAAAGGAAGGGTCTCAGGTTTGGAACGGGAAGGATTTGGATATCACATCTCATGTTATAGGAAGGGTCTCAGGTTTGGTATAAGCATTGAGATATCACATCTCTGCTATCGGAAGTGTCTCAGGATTGGAATGGGAAGGAGTTGGATATCCCATCTCATGTTATAGGACGGGTCTCAGGTTTGTTATTAGAATCATTGAGATATCATATTGCATGCTGTAGGAAGGGTCTAAGGGTTGGAATGTGAAGGACTTGGATATCACATCTCATGCTATAGATAGGCTCTTAGGTTTGGAAAGGGAAGGAATTGGATATCACATTTCATGTTAGAGGAAGGATCTCAGGTTTGGTATTAGAAGCATTGAGATATCACATCTCATGCTATAGGAAGGGTCTCAGGATTGGAATGGGAAGCAGTTGGATATCACATCTCATGCTATAGGAAGGGTCTCAGGTTTGGTATAAGCATTGAGATATCACATCTCATGCTATAGGACGGGTCTCAGGATTGGAATGGAAGGAGTTGGATATCACATCTCATGTTATAAGGAAGGATCTCAGGTTTGGTATTAGAAGCATTGAGACATCACATCTCATGCTATCGGAAGGGTCTCAGGGTTGGAATGGGAAGGAGTTGGATATCACATCTCATCCAATAGGAAGGGTCTCAGGTTTGGAATGGGAAGGAATTGGATATCACATCTCATGTTATAGGAAGGATCTCAGGTTTGGTATTAGAAGCATTGAGATATCACATCTCATGCTATAGGAAGGGTCTCAGGATTGGAATGTGAAGGATTTGGATATCACATCTCATGCTAAAGGAAGGGTCTCAGGTTTGGTAGAAGCATTGAGATATCACGTCTCTGCTATCGGAAGGGTCTCAGGATTGGATTGGGAAGGAGTTGGATATCCCTTCTCATGCTATAGGAAGAGTCTCAGGATTTGAATGGCAAGGAGTTGGATATCACATCTCATGCCATAGGAAGGGTCTCAGGTTTGTTATAAGCATTGAGATATCACATCTCTGCTATCGGAAGGGTCTCAGGATTGGATTGGGAAGGAGTTGGATATTCCCATCTCATGTTATAGGAAGGGTCTCAGGTTTGGTATTAGAAGCATTGAGATATCACATCTCATGCTATAGGAAGGGTCTCAGGACATCTCATGTTATAGGAAGGATCTCAGGTTTGGTATAAGCATTGAGATATCACATCTCTGCTATCGGAAGGGTCTCAGGATTGGAATGGGAAGGAGTTGGATATTCCCATCTCATGTTATAGGAAGGGTCTCAGGTTTGGTATTAGAAGCATTGAGATATCACATCTCATGCTATAGGAAGGGTCTCAGGATTGGAATGGGAAGGACTTGGATATCACATCTCACGCTATAGGGAGGGTCTCAAGTTTGATATTAGAAGCTTTGAGATATCACATCTCATGATATCGGAAGGGTCTCAGGATTGGAATGGGAAGGAGTTGGATATCACATCTCATGCTAAAGGGAGGATCTCAGGTTTGGAAGGGGAAGGATTTGGATATCACATCTCATGTTATAGGAAGGATCTCAGGTTTGGTATTAGAAGCATTGAGATATCACATCTCATGCTATCGGAAGGATCTCAGGTTTGGTATTAGAAGCATTGAGATATCACATCTCATGCTATCAGAAGAGTCTCAGGATTGGAATAGGAAGGAGTTGGATATCACATCTCATGCTAAAGGGAGGGTCTCAGGTTTGGAAGGGGAAGGATTTGGATATCACATCTCATGTTATCGGAAGGATCTCACGTTTGGTATTAGAAGTATTGAGATATCATATCTCATGCTATAGGAAGGGTCTCAGGATTGGAATGGGAAGGAGTTGGATATCACATCTCATGCTATAGGGAGGGTCTCAGGATTGGAATGGGAAGGACTTAGATATCACATATCATGCTATAGGGAGGGTCTCAGTTTTGATATTAGAAGCATTGAGATATCACATCTCATGATATCGGAAGGGTCTCAGGATTGGAATGGGAAGGAGTTGGATATCACATCTCATGCTAAAGGGAGGGTCTCAGGTTTGGAAGGGGAAGGATTTGGATATCACATCTCATGTTATAGGAAGGATCTCAGGTTTGGTATTAGAAGCATTGAGATATCACATCTCATGCTATCGGAAGGATCTCAGGTTTGGTATTAGAAGCATTGAGATATCACATCTCATGCTATCAGAAGAGTCTCAGGATTGGAATAGGAAGGAGTTGGATATCACATCTCATGCTAAAGGGAGGGTCTCAGGTTTGGAAGGGGAAGGATTTGGATATCACATCTCATGTTATCGGAAGGATCTCACGTTTGGTATTAGAAGTATTGAGATATCATATCTCATGCTATAGGAAGTGTCTCAGGATTGGAATGGGAAGGAGCTGGATATCACATCTCATGCTAAAGGAAGGGTCTCAGGTTTGGAACGGGAAGGATTTGGATATCACATCTCATGCTATGGGAAGGGTCTCAGGTTTGGTATAAGCAGTGAGATATCACATCTCATGCTATAGGAAGTGTCTCAGGACATCTCATGTTATAGGAAGGATCTCAGGTTTGGTATAAGCATTGAGATATCACATCTCTGCTATCGGAAGGGTCTCAGGATTGGAATGGGAAGGAGTTGGATATTCCCATCTCATGTTATAGGAAGGGTCTCAGGTTTGGTATTAGAAGCATTGAGATATCACATCTCATGCTATAGGAAGGGTCTCAGGATTGGAATGGGAAGGACTTGGATATCACATCTCACGCTATAGGGAGGGTCTCAAGTTTGATATTAGAAGCTTTGAGATATCACATCTCATGATATCGGAAGGGTCTCAGGATTGGAATGGGAAGGAGTTGGATATCACATCTCATGCTAAAGGGAGGATCTCAGGTTTGGAAGGGGAAGGATTTGGATATCACATCTCATGTTATAGGAAGGATCTCAGGTTTGGTATTAGAAGCATTGAGATATCACATCTCATGCTATCGGAAGGATCTCAGGTTTGGTATTAGAAGCATTGAGATATCACATCTCATGCTATCAGAAGAGTCTCAGGATTGGAATAGGAAGGAGTTGGATATCACATCTCATGCTAAAGGGAGGGTCTCAGGTTTGGAAGGGGAAGGATTTGGATATCACATCTCATGTTATCGGAAGGATCTCACGTTTGGTATTAGAAGTATTGAGATATCATATCTCATGCTATAGGAAGGGTCTCAGGATTGGAATGGGAAGGAGTTGGATATCACATCTCATGCTATAGGGAGGGTCTCAGGATTGGAATGGGAAGGACTTAGATATCACATATCATGCTATAGGGAGGGTCTCAGTTTTGATATTAGAAGCATTGAGATATCACATCTCATGATATCGGAAGGGTCTCAGGATTGGAATGGGAAGGAGTTGGATATCACATCTCATGCTAAAGGGAGGGTCTCAGGTTTGGAAGGGGAAGGATTTGGATATCACATCTCATGTTATAGGAAGGATCTCAGGTTTGGTATTAGAAGCATTGAGATATCACATCTCATGCTATCGGAAGGATCTCAGGTTTGGTATTAGAAGCATTGAGATATCACATCTCATGCTATCAGAAGAGTCTCAGGATTGGAATAGGAAGGAGTTGGATATCACATCTCATGCTAAAGGGAGGGTCTCAGGTTTGGAAGGGGAAGGATTTGGATATCACATCTCATGTTATCGGAAGGATCTCACGTTTGGTATTAGAAGTATTGAGATATCATATCTCATGCTATAGGAAGTGTCTCAGGATTGGAATGGGAAGGAGCTGGATATCACATCTCATGCTAAAGGAAGGGTCTCAGGTTTGGAACGGGAAGGATTTGGATATCACATCTCATGTTATAGGAAGGGTCTCAGGTTTGGTATAAGCATTGAGATATCACATCTCTGCTATCGGAAGTGTCTCAGGATTGGAATGGGAAGGAGTTGGATATCCCATCTCATGTTATAGGACGGGTCTCAGGTTTGTTATTAGAATCATTGAGATATCATATTGCATGCTGTAGGAAGGGTCTAAGGGTTGGAATGTGAAGGACTTGGATATCACATCTCATGCTATAGATAGGCTCTTAGGTTTGGAAAGGGAAGGAATTGGATATCACATTTCATGTTAGAGGAAGGATCTCAGGTTTGGTATTAGAAGCATTGAGATATCACATCTCATGCTATAGGAAGGGTCTCAGGATTGGAATGGGAAGCAGTTGGATATCACATCTCATGCTATAGGAAGGGTCTCAGGTTTGGTATAAGCATTGAGATATCACATCTCATGCTATAGGACGGGTCTCAGGATTGGAATGGAAGGAGTTGGATATCACATCTCATGTTATAAGGAAGGATCTCAGGTTTGGTATTAGAAGCATTGAGACATCACATCTCATGCTATCGGAAGGGTCTCAGGGTTGGAATGGGAAGGAGTTGGATATCACATCTCATCCAATAGGAAGGGTCTCAGGTTTGGAATGGGAAGGAATTGGATATCACATCTCATGTTATAGGAAGGATCTCAGGTTTGGTATTAGAAGCATTGAGATATCACATCTCATGCTATAGGAAGGGTCTCAGGATTGGAATGTGAAGGATTTGGATATCACATCTCATGCTAAAGGAAGGGTCTCAGGTTTGGTAGAAGCATTGAGATATCACGTCTCTGCTATCGGAAGGGTCTCAGGATTGGATTGGGAAGGAGTTGGATATCCCTTCTCATGCTATAGGAAGAGTCTCAGGATTTGAATGGCAAGGAGTTGGATATCACATCTCATGCCATAGGAAGGGTCTCAGGTTTGTTATAAGCATTGAGATATCACATCTCTGCTATCGGAAGGGTCTCAGGATTGGATTGGGAAGGAGTTGGATATCCCTTTTCATGCTATAGGAAGTGTCTCAGGTTGGAATGGGAAGGAGTTGGATATCACATCTCATGTTATAGGAAGGGTCTCAGGATTGGAATGGGAAGGATTTGGATATCACATCCCTTGCTATAGGAAGGGTCTCAGGATTGGAATGGGTAGGAGTTGGATATTACTTTCTTGCTATTGGAAGGGTCTCATGTTTGGAATAGGAAGGAGTTGGATATCACATATGCTATAGTTAGTGTCTCAGGTTTGGAACGGGAAGGAGTTGGATATCAGATCTCATGTTATAGGAAGGGTCTCAGGTTTGGTATAAGCATTGAGATATCACATCTCTGCTATCGGAAGCGGCTCAGGATTGGAATGGGAAGGAGTTGGATATCCCATCTAATGTTATAGGAAGAGTCTCTGGTTTGGTATTAGAATCATTGAGATATCACATCGCATGCTGTAGGAAGGGTCTAAGGATTGGAATGGGATGGACTTGGATATCACATCTCATGCTATAGGTAGGCTCTCAGGTTTGGTATAAGCATTGAGATATCACATCTCATGCTATAGGAAGGGTCTCAGGATTGGAATGGGAAGGAATTGGATATCACATCATGCTATAGGAAGGGTCTCAGATTTGGTATAAGCATTGAGATATCACATCTCATGCTAAAGGAAGGGTCTCAGGATTGGAATGGGAAGGAGTTGTATATGACATCTCAGGCCATAGGAAGGTTCTCAGGTTTGGTATAAGCATTGAGATATCACATCTCTGCTATCGGAAGTGTCTCAGGATTGGAATGGGAAGGAGTTGGATATCACATCTCATCCAATAGGAAGGGCCTCAGGTTTGGAATGGGAAGGAATTGGATATCACATCTCATGTTATAGGAAGGGTCTCAGGTTTGGTATAAACATTGAGATATCACATCTCTGCTATCGGAAGTGTCTCAGGATTGGAATGGGAAGGAGTTGGATATCCCATCTCATGTTATAGGACGGGTCTCAGGTTTGTTATTAGAATCATTGAGATATCATATTGCATGCTGTTGGAAGGGTCTAAGGGTTGGAATGGGAAGGACTTGGATATCACATCTCATGCTATAGATAGGCTCTTAGGTTTGGAAAGGGAAGGAGTTGGATATCACATTTCATGTTAGAGGAAGGATCTCAGGTTTGGTATTAGAAGCATTGA
Source organism: Ambystoma mexicanum (assembly GCF_040938575.1). NCBI lineage: Eukaryota > Metazoa > Chordata > Amphibia > Caudata > Ambystomatidae > Ambystoma > Ambystoma mexicanum. The sequence goes on from NW_027182488.1 coordinate 4,894,778, forward strand.
GATATCACATCTCATGCTATAGGAAGGGTCTCAGGATTGGAATGGGAAGCAATTGGATATCACATCTCATGCTATAGGAAGGGTCTCAGGTTTGGTATAAGCATTGAGATATCACATCTCATGCTATAGGACGGGTCTCAGGATTGGAATGGAAGGAGTTGGATATCACATCTCATGTTATAGGAAGGATTTCAGGTTTGGTATTAGAAGCATTGAGACATCACATCTCATGCTATAGGAAGGGTCTCAGGGTTGGAATGGGAAGGAGTTGGATATCACATCTCATCCAATAGGAAGGGCCTCAGGTTTGGAATGGGAAGGAATTGGATATCACATCTCATGTTATAGGAAGGATCTCAGGTTTGGTATTAGAAGCATTGAGATATCACATCTCATGCTATAGGAAGGGTCTCAGGATTGGAATGTGAAGGATTTGGATATCACATCTCATGCTAAAGGAAGGGTCTCAGGTTTGGTTGAAGCATTGAGATATCACGCCTCTGCTATCGGAAGGGTCTCAGGATTGGATTGGGAAGGAGTTGGATATCACATCTCATGCCATAGGAAGGGTCTCAGGTTTGGTATAAGCATTGAGATATCACATCTCTGCTATCGGAAGGGTCTCAGGTTTGGATTGGGAAGGAGTTGGATATCCCTTCTCATGCTATAGGAAGTGTCTCAGGTTGGAATGGGAAGGAGATGGATATCACATCTCATTCATGTTATAGGAAGGGTCTCAGGATTGGAATGGGAAGGATTTGGATATCACATCTCTTGCTATAGGAAGGGTCTCAGGATTGGAATGGGTAGGAGTTGGATATTACTTTCTTGCTATAGGAGGGGTCTCATGTTTGGAATGGGAAGGAGTTGGATATCACATATGCTATAGTTAGTGTCTCAGGTTTACAACGGGAAGGAGTTGGATATCACATCTCATGTTATAGGAAGGGTCTCAGGTTTGGTATAAGCATTGAGATATCACATCTCTGCTATCGGAAGCGGCTCAGGATTGGAATGGGAAGGAGTTGGATATCCCATCTCATGTTATAGGAAGAGTCTCTGGTTTGGTATTAGAATCATTGAGATATCACATCGCATGCTGTAGGAAGGGTCTAAGGATTGGAATGGGATGGACTTGGATATCACATCTCATGCTATAGGTAGGCTCTCAGGTGGTTTGGTATAAGCATTGAGATATCACATCTCATGCTATAGGAAGGGTCTCAGGATTGGAATGGGAAGGAATTGGATATCACATCTCATGCTATAGGAAGGGTCTCAGATTTGGTATAAGCATTGAGATATCACATCTCATGCTAAAGGAAGGGTCTCAGGATTGGAATGGGAAGGAGTTGTATATGACATCTCAGGCCATAGGAAGGTTCTCAGGTTTGGTATAAGCATTGAGATATCACATCTCTGCTATCGGAAGGGTCTCAGGATTGGAATGGGAAGGAGTTGGATATCCCATCTCATGTTATAGGAAGGGTCTCAGGTTTGGTATTAGAAGCATAGAGATATCACATCTCATGCTATAGGAAGGGTCTCAGGATTTGAATGGCAAGGAGTTGGATATCACATCTCATGCCATAGGAAGGGTCTCAGGTTTGGTATAAGCATTGAGATATCACATCTCTGCTATCGGAAGGGTCTCAGGATTGGATTGGGAAGGAGTTGGATATCCCTTCTCATGCTATAGGAAGTGTCTCAGGTTGGAATGGGAAGGAGTTGGATATCACATCTCATGTTATAGGAAGGGTCTCAGGATTGGAATGGGAAGGATTTGGATATCACATCTCTTGCTATAGGAAGGGTCTCAGGATTGGAATGGGTAGGAGTTGGATATTACTTTCTTGCTATAGGAAGGGTCTCATGTTTGGAATGGGAAGGAGTTGGATATCACATATGCTATAGTTAGTGTCTCAGGTTTGGAACGGGAAGGAGTTGGATATCACATCTCATGTTATAGGAAGGGTCTCAGGTTTGGTATAAGCATTGAGATATCACATCTCTGCTATCAGAAGCGGCTCAGGATTGGAATGGGAAGGAGTTGGATATCCCATCTCATGTTATAGGAAGAGTCTCTGGTTTGGTATTAGAATCATTGAGATATCACATCGCATGCTGTAGGAAGGGTCTAAGGATTGGAATGGAATGGACTTGGATATCACATCTCATGCTATAGGTAGGTTCTCAGGTTTGGTATAAGCATTGAGATATCACATCTCATGCTATAGGAAGGGTCTCAGGATTGGAATGGGAAGGAATTGGATATCACATCTCATGCTATAGGAAGGGTCTCAGATTTGGTATAAGCATTGAGATATCACATCTCATGCTAAAGGAAGGGTCTCAGGATTGGAATGGGAAGGAGTTGTATATGACATCTCAGGCCATAGGAAGGTTCTCAGGTTTGGTATAAGCATTGAGATATCACATCTCTGCTATCGGAAGGGTCTCAGGATTGGAATGGGAAGGAGTTGGATATCCCATCTCATGTTATAGGAAGGGTCTCAGGTTTGGTATTAGAAGCATTGAGATATCACATCTCATGCTAAAGGAAGGGTCTCAGGATTGGAATGGGAAGGAGTTGTATATGACATCTCAGGCCATAGGAAGGTTCTCAGGTTTGGTATAAGCATTGAGATATCACATCTCTGCTATCGGAAGGGTCTAAGGATTGGATTGGGAAGGAGTTGGATATCCCTTCTCATGCTATAGGAAGTGTCTCAGGTTGGAATGGGAAGGAGTTGGATATCACATCTCATGTTATAGGAAGGGTCTCAGGATTGGAATGGGAAGGATTTGGATATCACATCTCTTGCTATAGGAAGGGTCTCAGGATTGGAATGGGTAGTAGTTGGATATTACTTACTTGCTATAGGAAGGGTCTCATGTTTGGAATGGGAAGGAGTTGGATATCACATATGCTATAGTTAGTGTCTCAGGTTTGGAATGGGATGGACTTGGATATCACATCTCATGCTATAGGAAGGGTCTCAGGATTGGAATGGGAAGGAGTTGTATATGACATCTCAGGCCATAGGAAGGTTCTCAGGTTTGGTATAAGCATTGAAATATCACATCTCTGCTATCGGAAGGGTCTCAGGATTGGAATGGGAAGGAGTTGGATATCCCATCTCATGTTATAGGAAGGGTCTCAGGTTTGGTATTAGAAGCATTGAGATATCACGTCTCTGCTATCGGAAGGGTCTCAGGATTGGATTGGGAAGGAGTTGGATATCCCTTCTCATGCTATAGGAAGGGTCTCAGGATTTGAATGGCAAGGAGTTGGATATCACATCTCATGCCATAGGAAGGGTCTCAGGTTTGGTATAAGCATTGAGATATCACATCTCTGCTATCGGAAGAGTCTCAGGATTGGATTGGGAAGGAGTTGGATATCCCTTCTCATGCTATAGGAAGTGTCTCAGGTTGGAATGGGAAGGAGTTGGATATCACATCTCATGTTATAGGAAGGGTCTCAGGATTGGAATGGGAAGGATTTGGATATCACATCTCTTGCTATAGGAAGGGTCTCAGGATTGGAATGGGTAGTAGTTGGATATTACTTACTTGCTATAGGAAGGGTCTCATGTTTGGAATGGGAAGGAGTTGGATATCACATATGCTATAGTTAGTGTCTCAGGTTTGGAATGGGATGGACTTGGATATCACATCTCATGCTATAGGAAGGGTCTCAGATTTGGTATAAGCATTGAGATATCACATCTCATGCTAAAGGAAGGGTCTCAGGATTGGAATGGGAAGGAGTTGTATATGACATCTCAGGCCATAGGAATGTTCTCAGGTTTGGTATAAGCATTGAAATATCACATCTCTGCTATCGGAAGGGTCTCAGGATTGGAATGGGAAGGATTTGGATATCCCATCTCATGTTATAGGAAGGGTCTCAGGTTTGGTATTAGAAGCATTGAGATATCACATCTCATGCTATAGGAAGGGTCTCAGGATTGGAATGTGAAGGATTTGGATATTACATCTCATGCTAAAGGAAGGGTCTCAGGTTTGGTAGAAGCATTGAGATATCACGTCTCTGCTATCGGAAGGGTCTCAGGATTGGATTGGGAAGGAGTTGGATATCCCTTCTCATGCTATAGGAAGGGTCTCAGGATTTGAATGGCAAGGAGTTGGATATCACATCTCATGCCATAGGAAGGGTCTCAGGTTTGGTATAAGCATTGAGATATCACATCTCTGCTATCGGAAGGGTCTCAGGATTGGATTGGGAAGGAGTTGGATATCCCTTCTCATGCTATAGGAAGTGTCTCAGGTTGGAATGGGAAGGAGTTGGATATCACATCTCATGTTATAGGAAGGGTCTCAGGATTGGAATGGGAAGGATTTGGATATCACATCTCTTGCTATAGGAAGGGTCTCAGGATTGGAATGGGTAGGAGTTGGATATTACTTTCTTGCTATAGGAAGGGTCTCATGTTTGGAATGGGAAGGATTTGGATATCACATATGCTATAGTTAGTGTCTCAGGTTTGGAACGGGAAGGAGTTGGATATCACATCTCATGTTATAGGAAGGGTCTCAGGTTTGGTATAAGCATTGAGATATCACATCTCTGCTATCGGAAGCGGCTCAGGATTGGAATGGGAAGGAGTTGGATATCCCATCTCATGTTATAGTAAGAGTCTCTGGTTTGGTATTAGAATCATTGAGATATCACATCGCATGCTGTAGGAAGGGTCTAAGGATTGGAATGGGATGGACTTGGATATCACATCTCATGCTATAGGAAGGGTCTCAGATTTGGTATAAGCATTGAGATATCACATTTCATGCTAAAGGAAGGGTCTCAGGATTGTAGGCTCTCAGGTTTGGTATAAGCATTGAGATATCACATCTCATGCTATAGGAAGGGTCTCAGGATTGGAATGGGAAGGATTTGGATATCACATCTCATGCTATAGGAAGGGTCTCAGATTTGGTATAAGCATTGAGATATCACACCTTATGCTAAAGGAAGGGTCTCAGGATTGGAATGGGAAGGAGTTGTATATGACATCTCAGGCCATAGGAAGGGTCTCAGGTTTGGTATAAGCATTGAGATATCACATCTCTGCTATCGGAAGGGTCTCAGGATTGGAATGGGAAGGAGTTGGATATCCCATCTCATGTTATAGGAAGGGTCTCAGGTTTGGTATTAGAAGTATAGAGATATCACATCTCATGCTATAGGAAGGGTCTCAGGATTGGAATGGGAAGGACTTGGATGTCACATCTCATGCTATAGGGAGGGTCTCAAGTTTGATATTAGAAGCATTGAGATAACAAATCTCATGATATCGGAAGGGTCTCAGGATTGGAATGGGAAGGAGTTGGATACCACATCTCATGATAAAGGAAGGGTCTAAGGTTTGGAAGGGGAAGGATTTGGATATCACATCTCATGTTATAGGACGGGTCTCAGGTTTGGTATTAGAAGCATTGAGATATCAAGTCTCATGGTATAAGAAGGGTCTCAGAATTGGAATGGGAAGGAGTTGGATATCACACCTCAAGCTATAGGAAGGGTCTCAGGATTGGAATGGGAAGGAGTTTGATATCACATCTCATGCCATAGTATGGGTCTCAGGTTTGGTAGAAGCATTGGGACATCACATCTCATGCTATCGGAAGGGTATCAGTATTGGATTTGGCAGAAGTTAGATATCCCATCTCATGCTATAGGAAGGGTCTCAGGTTGGAATGGGAAGGAGTTGGATATCACATTTCATGTTATAGGAAGGGTCTCAGGATTGGAATGGGAAGGACTTGGATATCATATCTCATGCTATAGGACGGGTCTCAGGTTTGTTATTAGAATCATTGAGATATCATATTGCATGCTGTAGGAAGGGTCTAAGGTTTGGAAAGGGAAGGAGTTGGATATCACATTTCATGTTAGAGGAAGGATCTCAGGTTTGGTATTAGAAGCATTGAGATATCACATCTCATGCTATAGGAAGGGTCTCAGGATTGGAATGGGAAGTAGTTGGATATCACATCTCATGCTATAGGAAGGGTCTCAGGTTTGGTATAAGCATTGAGATATCACATCTCATGCTATAGGACGGGTCTCAGGATTGGAATGGAAGGAGTTGGATATCACATCTCATGTTATAGGAAGGATCTCAGGTTTGGTATTAGAAGCATTGAGACATCACATCTCATGCTATAGGAAGGGTCTCAGGGTTGGAATGGGAAGGAGTTGGATATCGCATCTCATCCAATAGGAAGGGTCTCAGGTTTGGAATGGGAAGGAATTGGATACCACATCTCATGATAAAGGAAGGGTCTAAGGTTTGGAAGGGGAAGGATTTGGATATCACATCTCATGTTATAGGACGGGTCTCAGGTTTGGTATTAGAAGCATTGAGATATCAAGTCTCATGGTATAAGAAGGGTCTCAGAATTGGAATGGGAAGGAGTTGGATATCACACCTCAAGCTATAGGAAGGGTCTCAGGATTGGAATGGGAAGGAGTTTGATATCACATCTCATGCCATAGTATGGGTCTCAGGTTTGGTAGAAGCATTGGGACATCACATCTCATGCTATCGGAAGGGTATCAGTATTGGATTTGGCAGAAGTTAGATATCCCATCTCATGCTGTAGGAAGGGTCTCAGGTTGGAATGGGAAGGAGTTGGATATCACATTTCATGTTATAGGAAGGGTCTCAGGATTGGAATGGGAAGGACTTGGATATCATATCTCATGCTATAGGACGGGTCTCAGGTTTGTTATTAGAATCATTGAGATATCATATTGCATGCTGTAGGAAGGGTCTAAGGTTTGGAAAGGGAAGGAGTTGGATATCACATTTCATGTTAGAGGAAGGATCTCAGGTTTGGTATTAGAAGCATTGAGATATCACATCTCATGCTATAGGAAGGGTCTCAGGATTGGAATGGGAAGTAGTTGGATATCACATCTCATGCTATAGGAAGGGTCTCAGGTTTGGTATAAGCATTGAGATATCACATCTCATGCTATAGGACGGGTCTCAGGATTGGAATGGAAGGAGTTGGATATCACATCTCATGTTATAGGAAGGATCTCAGGTTTGGTATTAGAAGCATTGAGACATCACATCTCATGCTATAGGAAGGGTCTCAGGGTTGGAATGGGAAGGAGTTGGATATCGCATCTCATCCAATAGGAAGGGTCTCAGGTTTGGAATGGGAAGGAATTGGATATCACATCTCATGTTATAGGAAGGATCTCAGGTTTGGTATTAGAAGCATTGAGATATCACATCTCATGCTATAGGAAGGGTCTCAGGATTGGAATGTGAAGGATTTGGATATCACATCTCATGCTAAAGGAAGGGTCTCAGGTTTGGTAGAAGCATTGAGATATCAGATCTCTTCTATCGGAAGGGTCTCAGGATTGGATTGGGAAGGAGTTGGATATCCCTTCTCATGCTATAGGAAGGGTCTCAGGATTTGAATGGGAAGGAGTTGGATATCACATCTCATGTTATAGGAAGGGTCTCAGGATTGGAATGGGAAGGATTTGGATATTACTTTCTTGCTATAGGAAGGGTCTCATGTTTGGAATGGGAAGGAGTTGGATATCAATATGCTATAGTTAGTGTCTCAGGTTTGGAACGGGAAGGAGTTGGATATCACATCTCATGTTATAGGAAGGGTCTCATGTTTGGTATAAGCATTGAGATATCACATCTCTGCTATCGGAAGCGGCTCAGGATTGGAATGGGAAGGAGTTGGATATCCCATCTCATGTTATAGTAAGAGTCTCTGGTTTGGTATTAGAATCATTGAGATATCACATCACATGCTGTAGGAAGGGTCTAAGGATTGGAATGGGATGGACTTGGATATCACATCTCATGCTATAGGTAGGCTCTCAGGTTTGATATAAGCATTGAGATATCACATCTCATGCTATAGGAAGGGTCTCAGGATTGGAATGGGAAGGATTTGGATATCACATCTCATGCTATAGGAAGGGTCTCAGATTTGGTATAAGCATTGATATATCACATCTCATGCTAAAGGAAGGGTCTCAGGATTGGAATGGGAAGGAGTTGTATATGACATCTCAGGCCATAGGAAGGGTCTCATGTTTGGTATAAGCATTGAGATATCACATCTCTGCTATCGGAAGGGTCTCAGGATTGGAATGGGAAGGAGTTGGATATCCCATCTCATGTTATATGAAGGGTCTCAGGTTTGGTATTAGAAGCATAGAGATATCACATCTCATGCTATAGGAAGGGTCTCAGGATTGGAATGGGAAGGACTTGGATGTCACATCTCATGCTATAGGGAGGGTCTCAAGTTTGATATTAGAAGCATTGAGATAACAAATCTCATGATATCGGAAGGGTCTCAGGATTGGAATGGGAAGGAGTTGGATACCACATCTCATGATAAAGGAAGGGTCTAAGGTTTGGAAGGGGAAGGATTTGGATATCACATCTCATGTTATAGGACGGGTCTCAGGTTTGGTATTAGAAGCATTGAGATATCAAGTCTCATGGTATAAGAAGGGTCTCAGAATTGGAATGGGAAGGAGTTGGATATCACACCTCAAGCTATAGGAAGGGTCTCAGGATTGGAATGGGAAGGAGTTTGATATCACATCTCATGCCATAGTATGGGTCTCAGGTTTGGTAGAAGCATTGGGATATCACATCTCATGCTATCGGAAGGGTATCAGTATTGGATTTGGAAGAAGTTGGATATCCCATCTCATGCTATAGGAAGGGTCTCAGGTTGGAATGGGAAGGAGTTGGATATCACATTTCATGTTATAGGAAGGGTCTCAGGATTGGAATGGGAAGGACTTGGATATCATATCTCATGCTATAGGACAGGTCTCAGGTTTGTTATTAGAATCATGGAGATATCATATTGCATGCTGTAGGAAGGGTCTAAGGATTGGAACGGGAAGGACTTGGATATCACATCTCATGCTATAGATAGGCTCTTAGGTTTGGAAAGGGAAGGAGTTGGATATCACATTTCATGTTAGAGGAAGGATCTCAGGTTTGGTATTAGAAGCATTGAGATATCACATCTCATGCTATAGGAAGGGTCTCAGGATTGGAATGGGAAGTAGTTGGATATCACATCTCATGCTATAGGAAGGGTCTCAGGTTTGGTATAAGCATTGAGATATCACATCTCATGCTATAGGACGGGTCTCAGGATTGGAATGGAAGGAGTTGGATATCACATCTCATGTTATAGGAAGGATCTCAGGTTTGGTATTAGAAGCATTGAGACATCACATCTCATGCTATAGGAAGGGTCTCAGGGTTGGAATGGGAAGGAGTTGGATATCACATCTCATCCAATAGGAAGGGTCTCAGGTTTGGAATGGGAAGGAATTGGATATCACATCTCATGTTATAGGAAGGATCTCAGGTTTGGTATTAGAAGCATTGAGATATCACATCTCATGCTATAGGAAGGGTCTCAGGATTGGAATGTGAAGGATTTGGATATCACATCTCATGCTAAAGGAAGGGTCTCAGGATTGGTAGAAGCATTGAGATATCACGTCTCTGCTATCGGAGGGGTCTCAGGATTGGATTGGGAAGGAGTTGGATATCCCTTCTCATGCTATAGGAAGGGTCTCAGGATTTGAATGGCAAGGAGTTGGATATCACATCTCATGCCATAGGCAGGGTCTCAGGTTTGGTATAAGCATTGAGATATCACATCTCTGCTATCGGAAGGGTCTCAGGATTGGAATGGGAAGGAGTTGGATATTCCCATCTCATGTTATAGGAAGGGTCTCAGGTTTGGTATTAGAAGCATTGAGATATCACATCTCATGCTATAGGAAGGGTCTCAGGATTGGAATGGGAAGGACTTGGATATCACATCTCATGCTATAGGGAGGGTCTCAAGTTTGATATTAGAAGCTTTGAGATATCACATCTCATGATATCGGAAGGGTCTCAGGATTGGAATGGGAAGGAGTTGGATATCACATCTCATGATAAAGGAAGGGTCTAAGGTTTGGAAGGGGAAGGATTTGGATATCACATCTCATGTTATATTACGGGTCTCAGGTTTGGTATTAGAAGCATTGAGATATCAAGTCTCAGAGTATAGGAAGGGTCTCAGAATTGGAATGGGAAGGAGTTGGATATCACATCTCAAGCTATAGGAAGGGTCTCAGGATTGGAATGGGAAGGACTTGGATATCACATCTCATGCTATAGGAAGGCTCTCAGGTTTGGAAGGGGAAAGAGTTGGATATCACATTTCATGTTAGAGGTAGGATCTCAGGTTTGGTATTAGAGGCATTGAGATATCACATCTCATGCTATCAGAAGGGTCTCATGAATGGAATGGGAAGGAGTTGGATATCACATCTCATGCTAAAGGGAGGGTCTCAGGTTTGGAAGGGGAAGGATTTGGATATCACATCTCATGTTATAGGAAGGATCTCAGGTTTGGTATTAGAACCATTGAGATATCACATCTCATGCTATCGGAAGGATCTCAGGTTTGGTATTAGAAGCATTGAGATATCACATCTCATGCTATCAGAAGGGTCTCAGGATTGGAATGGGAAGGAGTTGGATATCACATCTCATGCTAAAGGGAGGGTCTCAGGTTTGGAAGGGGAAGGATTTGGATATCACATCTCATGTTATCGGAAGGATCTCACGTTTGGTATTAGAAGTATTGAGATATCATATCTCATGCTATAGGAAGGGTCTCAGGATTGGAATGGGAAGGACTTAGATATCACATATCATGCTATAGGGAGGGTCTCAGTTTTGATATTAGAAGCATTGAGATATCACATCTCATGCTATCGGAAGTGTCTCAGGATTGGAATGGGAAGGAGCTGGATATCACATCTCATGCTAAAGGAAGGGTCTCAGGTTTGGAACGGGAAGGATTTGGATATCACATCTCATGTTATAGGAAGGGTCTCAGGTTTGGTATAAGCATTGAGATATCACATCTCTGCTATCGGAAGTGTCTCAGGATTGGAATGGGAAGGAGTTGGATATCCCATCTCATGTTATAGGACGGGTCTCAGGTTTGTTATTAGAATCATTGAGATATCATATTGCATGCTGTAGGAAGGGTCTAAGGGTTGGAATGGGAAGGACTTGGATATCACATCTCATGCTATAGATAGGCTCTTAGGTTTGGAAAGGGAAGGAGTTGGATATCACATTTCATGTTAGAGGAAGGATCTCAGGTTTGGTATTAGAAGCATTGAGATATCACATCTCATGCTATAGGAAGGGTCTCAGGATTGGAATGGGAAAGAGTTGGATATCACATCTCATGCTAAAGGGAGGGTCTCAGGTTTGGAAGGGGAAGGATTTGGATATCACATCTCATGTTATAGGAAGGATCTCAGGTTTGGTATTAGAACCATTGAGATATCACATCTCATGCTATCGGAAGGATCTCAGGTTTGGTATTAGAAGCATTGAGATATCACATCTCATGCTATCAGAAGGGTCTCAGGATTGGAATGGGAAGGAGTTGGATATCACATCTCATGCTAAAGGGAGGGTCTCAGGTTTGGAAGGGGAAGGATTTGGATATCACATCTCATGTTATCGGAAGGATCTCACGTTTGGTATTAGAAGTATTGAGATATCATATCTCATGCTATAGGAAGGGTCTCAGGATTGGAATGGGAAGGACTTAGATATCACATATCATGCTATAGGGAGGGTCTCAGTTTTGATATTAGAAGCATTGAGATATCACATCTCATGCTATCGGAAGTGTCTCAGGATTGGAATGGGAAGGAGCTGGATATCACATCTCATGCTAAAGGAAGGGTCTCAGGTTTGGAACGGGAAGGATTTGGATATCACATCTCATGTTATAGGAAGGGTCTCAGGTTTGGTATAAGCATTGAGATATCACATCTCTGCTATCGGAAGTGTCTCAGGATTGGAATGGGAAGGAGTTGGATATCCCATCTCATGTTATAGGACGGGTCTCAGGTTTGTTATTAGAATCATTGAGATATCATATTGCATGCTGTAGGAAGGGTCTAAGGGTTGGAATGGGAAGGACTTGGATATCACATCTCATGCTATAGATAGGCTCTTAGGTTTGGAAAGGGAAGGAGTTGGATATCACATTTCATGTTAGAGGAAGGATCTCAGGTTTGGTATTAGAAGCATTGAGACATCACATCTCATGCTATAGGAAGGGTCTCAGGATTGGAATGGGAAGTAGTTGGATATCACATTTCATGCTATAGGAAGTGTCTCAGGTTTGGTATAAGCATTGAGATATCACATCTCATGCTATAGGACGGGTCTCAGGATTGGAATGGAAGGAGTTGGATATCACATCTCATGTTATAGGAAGGATCTCAGGTTTGGTATTAGAAGCATTGAGACATCACATCTCATGCTATAGGAAGGGTCTCAGGGTTGGAATGGGAAGGAGTTGGATATCACATCTCATCCAATAGGAAGGGTCTCAGGTTTGGAATGGGAAGGAATTGGATATCACATCTCATGTTATAGGAAGGATCTCAGGTTTGGTATTAGAAGCATTGAGATATCACATCTCATGCTATAGGAAGGGTCTCAGGATTGGAATGTGAAGGATTTGGATATCACATCTCATGCTAAAGGAAGGGTCTCTGGTTTGGTAGAAGCATTGAGATATCACGTCTCTGCTATCGGAAGGGTCTCAGGATTGGATTGGGAAGGAGTTGGATATCCCTTCTCATGCTATAGGAAGGGTCTCAGGATTTGAATGGCAAGGAGTTGGATATCACATCTCATGCCATAGGAAGGGTCTCAGGTTTGGTATAAGCATTGAGATATCACATCTCTGCTATCGGAAGGGTCTCAGGATTGGATTGGGAAGGAGTTGGATATCCCTTCTCATGCTATAGGAAGTGTCTCAGGTTGGAATGGGAAGGAGTTGGATATCACATCTCATGTTATAGGAAGGGTCTCAGGATTGGAATGGGAAGGATTTGGATATCACATCTCTTGCTATAGGAAGGGTCTCAGGATTGGAATGGGTAGGAGTTGGATATTACTTTCTTGCTATAGGAAGGGTCTCATGTTTGGAATGGGAATGAGTTGGATATCACATATGCTATAGTTAGTGTCTCAGGTTTGGAACGGGAAGGAGTTGGATATCACATCTCATGTTATAGGAAGGGTCTCAGGTTTGTTATAAGCATTGAGATATCACATCTCTGCTATCGGAAGCGGCTCAGGATTGGAATGGGAAGGAGTTGGATATCCCATCTCATGTTATAGTAAGAGTCTCTGGTTTGGTATTAGAATCATTGAGATATCACATCGCATGCTGTAGGAAGGGTCTAAGGATTGGAATGGGATGGACTTGGATATCACATCTCATGCTATAGGTAGGCTCTCAGGTTTGATATAAGCATTGAGATATCACATCTCATGCTATAGGAAGGGTCTCAGGATTGGAATGGGAAGGATTTGGATATCACATCTCATGCTATAGGAAGGGTCTCAGATTTGGTATAAGCATTGAGATATCACATCTCATGCTAAAGGAAGGGTCTCAGGATTGGAATGGGAAGGAGTTGTATATGACATCTCAGGCCATAGGAAGGGTCTCATGTTTGGTATAAGCATTGAGATATCACATCTCTGCTATCGGAAGGGTCTCAGGATTGGAATGGGAAGGAGTTGGATATCCCATCTCATGTTATAGGAAGGGTCTCAGGTTTGGTATTAGAAGCATAGAGATATCACATCTCATGCTATAGGAAGGGTCTCAGTATTGGAATGGGAAGGACTTGGATGTCACATCTCATGCTATAGGGAGGGTCTCAAGTTTGATATTAGAAGCATTGAGATAACAAATCTCATGATATCGGAAGGGTCTCAGGATTGGAATGGGAAGGAGTTGGATACCACATCTCATGATAAAGGAAGGGTCTAAGGTTTGGAAGGGGAAGGATTTGGATATCACATCTCATGTTATAGGACGGGTCTCAGGTTTGGTATTAGAAGCATTGAGATATCAAGTCTCATGGTATAAGAAGGGTCTCAGAATTGGAATGGGAAGGAGTTGGATATCACACCTCAAGCTATAGGAAGGGTCTCAGGATTGGAATGGGAAGGAGTTTGATATCACATCTCATGCCATAGTATGGGTCTCAGGTTTGGTAGAAGCATTGGGATATCACATCTCATGCTATCGGAAGGGTATCAGTATTGGATTTGGAAGAAGTTGGATATCCCATCTCATGCTATAGGAAGGGTCTCAGGATTGGAATGGGAAGGATTTGGATATCACATCTCATGCTATAGGAAGGGTCTCAGATTTGGTATAAGCATTGAGCTATCACATCTCATGCTAAAGGAAGGGTCTCAGGATTGGAATGGGAAGGAGTTGTATATGACATCTCAGGCCATAGGAAGGGTCTCATGTTTGGTATAAGCATTGAGATATCACATCTCTGCTATCGGAAGGGTCTCAGGATTGGAATGGGAAGGAGTTGGATATCCCATCTCATGTTATAGGAAGGGTCTCAGGTTTGGTATTAGAAGCATAGAGATATCACATCTCATGCTATAGGAAGGGTCTCAGGATTGGAATGGGAAGGACTTGGATGTCACATCTCATGCTATAGGGAGGGTCTCAAGTTTGATATTAGAAGCATTGAGATAACAAATCTCATGATATCGGAAGGGTCTCAGGATTGGAATGGGAAGGAGTTGGATACCACATCTCATGATAAAGGAAGGGTCTAAGGTTTGGAAGGGGAAGGATTTGGATATCACATCTCATGTTATAGGACGGGTCTCAGGTTTGGTATTAGAAGCATTGAGATATCAAGTCTCATGGTATAAGAAGGGTCTCAGAATTGGAATGGGAAGGAGTTGTATATCACACCTCAAGCTATAGGAAGGGTCTCAGGATTGGAATGGGAAGGAGTTTGATATCACATCTCATGCCATAGTATGGGTCTCAGGTTTGGTAGAAGCATTGGGATATCACATCTCATGCTATCGGAAGGGTATCAGTATTGGATTTGGAAGAAGTTGGATATCCCATCTCATGCTATAGGAAGGGTCTCAGGTTGGAATGGGAAGGAGTTGGATATCACATTTCATGTTATAGGAAGGGTCTCAGGATTGGAATGGGAAGGACTTGGATATCATATCTCATGCTATAGGAAAGGTCTCAGGTTTGTTATTAGAATCATTGAGATATCATATTGCATGCTGTAGGAAGGGTCTAAGGATTGGAACGGGAAGGACTTGGATATCACATCTCATGCTATAGATAGGCTCTTAGGTTTGGAAAGGGAAGGAGTTGGATATCACATTTCATGTTAGAGGAAGGAGCTCAGGTTTGGTATTAGAAGCATTGAGATATCACATCTCATGCTATAGGAAGGGTCTCAGGATTGGAATGGGAAGTAGTTGGATATCACATCTCATGCTATAGGAAGGGTCTCAGGTTTGGTATAAGCATTGAGATATCACATCTCATGCTATAGGACGGGTCTCAGGATTGGAATGGAAGGAGTTGGATATCACATCTCATGTTATAGGAAGGATTTCAGGTTTGGTATTAGAAGCATTGAGACATCACATCTCATGCTATAGCAAGGGTCTCAGGGTTGGAATGGGAAGGAGTTGGATATCACATCTCATCCAATAGGAAGGGTCTCAGGTTTGGAATGGGAAGGAATTGGATATCACATCTCATGTTATAGGAAGAATCTCAGGTTTGGTATTAGAAGCATTGAGATATCACATCTCATGCTATAGGAAGGGTCTCAGGATTGGAATGTGAAGGATTTGGATATCACATCTCATGCTTAAGGAAGGGTCTCAGGATTGGTAGAAGCATTGAGATATCACGTCTCTGCTATCGGAGGGGTCTCAGGATTGGATTGGGAAGGAGTTGGATATCCCTTCTCATGCTGTAGGAAGGGTCTCAGGATTTGAATGGCAAGGAGTTGGATATCACATCTCATGCCATAGGAAGGGTCTCAGGTTTGGAAGGGTCTCAGGATTGGAATGGGAAGGAGTTGGATATCACATCTCATGATAAAGGAAGGGTCTAGGTTTGGAAGGGGAAGGATTTGGATATCACATCTCATGTTATATTATGGGTCTCAGGTTTGGTATTAGAAGCATTGAGATATCAAGTCTCATAGTATAGGAAGGGTCTCAGAATTGGAATGGGAAGGAGTTGGATATCCCATCTCATGTTATAGGAAGAGTCTCTGGTTTGGTATTAGAATCATTGAGATATTCACATCGCATGCTGTAGGAAGGGTCTAAGGATTGGAATGGGATGGACTTGGATATCACATCTCATGCTATAGGTAGGCTCTCAGGTTTGGTATAAGCATTGAGATATCACATCTCATGCTATAGGAAGGGTCTCAGAATTGGAATGGGAAGGAGTTGGATATCACACCTCAAGCTATAGGAAGGGTCTCAGTATTGGAATGGGAAGGACTTGGATATCACATCTCATGCTATAGGAAGGCTCTCAGGTTTGGAAGGGGAAAGAGTTGGATATCTCATTTCATGTTAGAGGTAGGATCTCAGGTTTGGTATTAGAGGCATTGAGATATCACATCTCATGCAATCAGAAGGGTCTCAGGAATGGAATGGGAAGGAGTTAGATATCACATCTCATGCTAAAGGGAGGGTCTCAGGTTTGGAAGGGGAAGGATTTGGATATCACATCTCATGTTATAGGAAGGATCTCAGGTTTGGTATTAGAAGCATTGAGATATCACATCTCATGCTATCGGAAGGATCTCAGGTTTGGTATTAGAAGCATTGAGATATCACATCTCATGCTATCAGAAGAGTCTCAGGATTGGAATAGGAAGGAGTTGGATATCACATTTCATGCTAAAGGGAGGGTCTCAGGTTTGGAAGGGGAAGGATTTGGATATCACATCTCTTGTTATCGGAATGATCTCACGTTTGGTATTAGAAGTATTGAGATATCATATCTCATGCTATAGGAAGGGTCTCAGGATTTGAATGGGAAGGAGTTGGATATCACATCTCATGCTATAGGGAGGGTCTCAGGATTGGAATGGGAAGGACTTAGATATCACATATCATGCTATAGGGAGGGTCTCAGTTTTGATATTAGAAGCATTGAGATATCACATCTCATGCTATCGGAAGTGTCTCAGGATTGGAATGGGAAGGAGCTGGATATCACATCTCATGCTAAAGGAAGGGTCTCAGGTTTGGAACGAGAAGGATTTGGATATCACATCTCATGTTATAGGAAGGGTCTCAGGTTTGGTATAAGCATTGAGATATCACATCTCTGCTATCGGAAGTGTCTCAGGATTGGAATGGGAAGGAGTTGGATATCCCATCTCATGTTATAGGACGGTTCTAAGGTTTGTTATTAGAATCATTGAGATATCATATTGCATGCTGTAGGAAGGGTCTAAGGGTTGGAATGTGAAGGACTTGGATATCACATCTCATGCTATAGATAGGCTCTTAGGTTTGGAAAGGGAAGGAGTTGGATATCAGATTTCATGTTAGAGGAAGGATCTCAGGTTTGGTATTAGAAGTATTGAGATATCACATCTCATGCTATAGGAAGGGTCTCAGGATTGGAATGGGAAGCAGTTGGATATGACATCTCATGCTATAGGAAGGGTCTCAGGTTTGGTATAAGCATTGAGATATCACATCTCATGCTATAGGACGGGTCTCAGGATTGGAATGGAAGGAGTTGGATATCACATCTCATGTTATAGGAAGGATCTCAGGTTTGGTATTAGAAGCATTGAGACATCACATCTCATGCTATAGGAAGGGTCTCAGGGTTGGAATGGGAAGGAGTTGGATATCACATCTCATCCAATAGGAATGGTCTCAGGTTTGGAATGGGAAGGAATTGGATATCACATCTCATGTTATAGGAAGGATCTCAGGTTTGGTATTAGAAGCATTGAGATATCACATCTCATGCTATAGGAAGGGTCTCAGGATTGGAATGTGAAGGATTTGGATATCACATCTCATGCTAAAGGAAGGGTCTCAGGTTTGGTAGAAGCATTGAGATATCACGTCGCTGCTATCGGAAGGGTCTCAGGATTGGATTGGGAAGGAGTTGGATATCCCTTCTCATGCTATAGGAAGGGTCTCAGGATTTGAATGGCAAGGAGTTGGATATCACATCTCATGCCATAGGAAGGGTCTCAGGTTTGGTATAAGCATTGAGATATCACATCTCTGCTATCGGAAGGGTCTCAGGATTGGATTGGGAAGGAGTTGGATATCCCTTCTCATGCTATAGGAAGCGTCTCAGGTTGGAATGGGAAGGAGTTGGATTTCACATCTCATGTTATAGGAAGGGTCTCAGGATTGGAATGGGAAGGATTTGGATATCACATCTCTTGCTATAGGAAGGGTCTCAGGATTGGAATGGGTAGGAGTTGGATATTACTTTCTTGCTATAGGAAGGGTCTCATGTTTGGAATGGGAAGGAGTTGGATATCACATATGCTATATTTAGTGTCTCAGGTTTGGAACGGGAAGGAGTTGGATATCACATCTCATGTTATAGGAAGGGTCTCAGGTTTGGTATAAGCATTGAGATATCACATCTCTGCTATCGGAAGCGTCTCAGGATTGGAATGGGAAGGAGTTGGATATCCCATCTCATGTTATAGGAAGAGTCTCTGGTTTGGTATTAGAATCATTGAGATATCACATCGCATGCTGTAGGAAGGGTCTAAGGATTGGAATGGGATGGACTTGGAAATCACATCTCATGTTATAGGTAGGCTCTCAGGTTTGGTATAAGCATTGAGATATCACATCTCATGCTATAGGAAGGGTCTCAGGATTGGAATGGGAAGGAATTGGATATCACATCTCAGGCTATAGGAAGGGTCTCAGGATTGGAATGGGAAGGAGTTGGATATCACATCTCATGCTATAGGAAGGGTCTCAGGCTTGGTATAAGCATTGAGATATCACATCTCATGCTATAGGAAGGGTTTCAGGATTGGAATGGAAGGAGTTGGATATCACATCTCATGTTATAGGAAGGATCTCAGGTTTGGTATTAGAAACATTGAGACATCACATCTCATGCTATAGGAAGGGTCTCAGGATTGGAATGGGAAGGAGTTGGATATCAAATCTCATGCTATAGGAAGGGTCTCAGGATTGGAATGGGAAGGAGTTGAATATGACATCTCATGCCGTAGGAAGGGTCTCAGGTTTGGTATAAACATTGAGATATCACATCTCTGCTATCAAAAGGGTCTCAGGATTGGAATTGGAAGGAGTTGGATATCCCATCTCATGTTATAGGAAGAGTCTCAGGTTTGGTATTAGAAGCATTGAGATATCACATCTCATGCTATAGGAAGTGTCTCAGGATTGGAATGGGAAGGACTTGGATATCACATCTCATGCTATAGGTAGGGTCTCAAGTTTGACATTAGAAGCATTGAGATATCACATCTCATGCTATAGGAAGGGTCTGAGGATTGGAATGGGAAGGAGTTGGATATCACATCTCCTGCTATGGGAAGGGTCTCAGGTTTGGTATAAGCAGTGAGATATCACATCTCATGCTATAGGAAGTGTTCCAGGATTGGAATGGGAAGGAGTTGGATATCACATCTCATGTTATAGGAAGGATCTCAGGTGTGGTATAAGCATTGAGATATCACATCTCTGCTATCGGAAGGGTCTCAAGATTGGAATGGGAAGGAGTTGGATATTCCCATCTCATGTTATAGGAAGGGTCTCAGGTTTGGTATTAGAAGCATTGAGATATCACATCTCATGCTATAGGAAGGGTCTCAGGATTGGAATGGGAAAGACTTGGATATCACATCTCATGCTATAGGGAGGGTCTCAAGTTTGATATTAGAAGCTTTGAGATATCACATCTCATGATATCGGAAGGGTCTCAGGATTGGAATGGGAAGGAGTTGGATATCACATCTCATGATAAAGAACGGGTCTAAGGTTTGGAAGGGGAAGGATTTGGATATCACATCTCATGTTATATTACGGGTCTCAGGTTTGGTATTAGAAGCATTGAGATATCAAGTCTCATAGTATAGGAAGGGTCTCAGAATTGGAATGGGAAGGAGTTGGATATCCCATCTCATGTTATAGGAAGAGTCTCTGGTTTGGTAATAGAATCATTGAGATATTCACATCGCATGCTGTAGGAAGGGTCTAAGGATTGGAATGGGATGGACTTGGATATCACATCTCATGCTATAGGTAGGCTCTCAGGTTTGGTATAAGCATTGAGATATCACATCTCATGCTATAGGAAGGGTCTCAGAATTGGAATGGGAAGGAGTTGGATATCACATCTCAAGCTATAGGAAGGGTCTCAGTATTGGAATGGGAAGGACTTGGATATCACATCTCATGCTATAGGAAGGCTCTCAGGTTTGGAAGGGGAAAGAGTTGGATATCTCATTTCATGTTAGAGGTAGGATCTCAGGTTTGGTATTAGAGGCATTGAGATATCACATCTCATGCTATCAGAAGGGTCTCAGGAATGGAATGGGAAGGATTTGGATATCACATCTCATGTTATAGGAAGGATCTCAGGTTTGGTATTAGAAGCATTGAGATATCACATCTCCTGCTATCGGAAGGATCTCAGGTTTGGTATTAGAAGCATTGAGATATCACATCTCATGCTATCAGAAGAGTCTCAGGATTGGAATAGGAAGGAGTTGGATATCACATTTCATGCTAAAGGGAGGGTCTCAGGTTTGGAAGGGGAAGGATTTGGATATCACATCTCATGTTATCGGAAGGATCTCACGTTTGGTATTAGAAGTATTGAGATATCATATCTCATGCTATAGGAAGGGTCTCAGGATTGGAATGGGAAGGACTTAGATATCACATATCATGCTATAGGGAGGGTCTCAGTTTTGATATTAGAAGCATTGAGATATCACATCTCATGCTATCGGAAGTGTCTCAGGATTGGAATGGGAAGGAGCTGGATATCACATCTCATGCTAAAGGAAGGGTCTCAGGTTTGGAACGAGAAGGATTTGGATATCACATCTCATGTTATAGGAAGGGTCTCAGGTTTGGTATAAGCATTGAGATATCACATCTCTGCTATCGGAAGTGTCTCAGGATTGGAATGGGAAGGAGTTGGATATCCCATCTCATGTTATAGGACGGGTCTCAGGTTTGTTATTAGAATCATTGAGATATCATATTGCATGCTGTAGGAAGGGTCTAAGGGTTGGAATGTGAAGGACTTGGATATCACATCTCATGCTATAGATAGGCTCTTAGGTTTGGAAAGGGAAGGAGTTGGATATCACATTTCATGTTAGAGGAAGGATCTCAGGTTTGGTATTAGAAGCATTGAGATATCACATCTCATGCTATAGGAAGGGTCTCAGGATTGGAATGGGAAGCAGTTGGATATCACATCTCATGCTATAGGAAGGGTCTCAGGTTTGGTATAAGCATTGAGATATCACATCTCATGCTATAGGACGGGTCTCAGGATTCGAATGGAAGGAGTTGGATATCACATCTCATGTTATAGGAAGGATCTCAGGTTTGGTATTAGAAGCATTGAGACATCACATCTCATGCTATAGGAAGGGTCTCAGGGTTGGAATGGGAAGGAGTTGGATATCACATCTCATCCAATAGGAAGGGTCTCAGGTTTGGAATGGGAAGGAATTGGATATCACATCTCATGTTATAGGAAGGATCTCAGGTTTGGTATTAGAAGCATTGAGATATCACATCTCATGCTATAGGAAGGGTCTCAGGATTGGAATGTGAAGGATTTGGATATCACATCTCATGCTAAAGGAAGGGTCTCAGGTTTGGTAGAAGCATTGAGATATCACGTCGCTGCTATCGGAAGGGTCTCAGGATTGGATTGGGAAGGAGTTGGATATCCCTTCTCATGCTATAGGAAGGGTCTCAGGATTTGAATGGCAAGGAGTTGGATATCACATCTCATGCCATAGGAAGGGTCTCAGGTTTGGTATAAGCATTGAGATATCACATCTCTGCTATCGGAAGTGTCTCAGGTTGGAATGGGAAGGAGTTGGATATCACATCTCATGTTATAGGAAGGGTCTCAGGATTGGAATGGGAAGGATTTGGATATCACATCTCTTGCTATAGGAAGGGTCTCAGGATTGGAATGGGTAGGAGTTGGATATTACTTTCTTGCTATAGGAAGGGTCTCATGTTTGGAATGGGAAGGAGTTGGATATCACATATGCTATAGTTAGTGTCTCAGGTTTGGAACGGGAAGGAGTTGGATATCACATCTCATGTTATAGGAAGGGTCTCAGGTTTGGTAGAAGCATTGAGATATCACATCTCTGCTATCGGAAGCGGCTCAGGATTGGAATGGGAAGGAGTTGGATATCCCATCTCATGTTATAGGAAGAGTCTCTGGTTTGGTATTAGAATCATTGAGATATCACATCGCATGCTGTAGGAAGGGTCTAAGGATTGGAATGGGATGGACTTGGATATCACATCTCATGTTATAGGTAGGCTCTCAGGTTTGGTATAAGCATTGAGATATCACATCTCATGCTATAGGAAGGGTCTCAGGATTGGAATGGGAAGGAATTGGATATCACATCTCAGGCTATAGGAAGGGTCTCAGGATTGGAATGGGAAGGAGTTGGATATCACATCTCATGCTATAGGAAGGGTCTCAGGTTTGGTATAAGCATTGATATATCACATCTCATGCTATAGGAAGGGTCTCAGGATTGGAATGGAAGGAGTTGGATATCACATCTCATGTTATAGGAAGGATCTCAGGTTTGGTATTAGAAGCATTGAGACATCACATCTCATGCTATAGGAAGGGTCTCAGGATTGGAATGGGAAGGAGTTGGATATCAAATCTCATGCTATAGGAAGGGTCTCAGGATTGGAATGGGAAGGAGTTGAATATGACATCTCATGCCGTAGGAAGGGTCTCAGGTTTGGTATAAACATTGAGATATCACATCTCTGCTATCAAAAGGGTCTCAGGATTGGAATTGGAAGGAGTTGGATATCCCATCTCATGTTATAGGAAGAGTCTCAGGTTTGGTATTAGAAGCATTGAGATATCACATCTCATGCTATAGGAAGTGTCTCAGGATTGGAATGGGAAGGACTTGGATATCACATCTCATGCTATAGGTAGGGTCTCAAGTTTGACATTAGAAGCATTGAGATATCACATCTCATGCTATAGGAAGGGTCTGAGGATTGGAATGGGAAGGAGTTGGATATCACATCTGCTATGGGAAGGGTCTCAGGTTTGGTATAAGCAGTGAGATATCACATCTCATGCTATAGGAAGTGTCTCAGGATTGGAATGGGAAGGAGTTGGATATCACATCTCATGTTATAGGAAGGATCTCAGGTGTGGTATAAGCATTGAGATATCACATCTCTGCTATCGGAAGGGTCTGAAGATTGGAATGGGAAGGAGTTGGATATTCCCATCTCATGTTATAGGAAGGGTCTCAGGTTTGGTATTAGAAGCATTGAGATATCACATCTCATGCTATAGGAAGGGTCTCAGGATTGGAATGGGAACGACTTGGATATCACATCTCATGCTATAGGGAGGGTCTCAAGTTTGATATTAGAAGCTTTGAGATATCACATCTCATGATATCAGAAGGGTCTCAGGATTGGAATGGGAAGGAGTTGGATATCACATCTCATGATAAAGGAAGGGTCTAAGGTTTGGAAGGGGAAGGATTTGGATATCACATCTCATGTTATATTACGGGTCTCAGGTTTGGTATTAGAAGCATTGAGATATCAAGTCTCATAGTATAGGAAGGGTCTCAGAATTGGAATGGGAAGGAGTTGGATATCCCATCTCATGTTATAGGAAGAGTCTCTGGTTTGGTATTAGAATCATTGAGATATCACATCGCATGCTGTAGGAAGGGTCTAAGGATTGGAATGGGATGGACTTGGATATCACATCTCATGCTATAGGTAGGCTCTCAGGTTTGGTATAAGCATTGAGATATCACATCTCATGCTATAGGAAGGGTCTCAGAATTGGAATGGGAAGGAGTTGGATATCACATCTCAAGCTATAGGAAGGGTCTCAGTATTGGAATGGGAAGGACTTGGATATCACATCTCATGCTATAGGAAGGCTCTCAGGTTTGGAAGGGGAAAGAGTTGGATATCTCATTTCATGTTAGAGGTAGGATCTCAGGTTTGGTATTAGAGGCATTGAGATATCACATCTCATGCTATCAGAAGGGTCTCAGGAATGGAATGGGAAGGAGTTAGATATCACATCTCATGCTAAAGGGAGGGTCTCAGGTTTGGAAGGGGAAGGATTTGGATATCACATCTCATGTTATAGGAAGGATCTCAGGTTTGGTATTAGAAGCATTGAGATATCACATCTCATGCTATCGGAAGGATCTCAGGTTTGGTATTAGAAGCATTGAGATATCACATCTCATGCTATCAGAAGAGTCTCAGGATTGGAATAGGAAGGAGTTGGATATCACATTTCATGCTAAAGGGAGGGTCTCAGGTTTGGAAGGGGAAGGATTTGGATATCACATCTCATGTTATCGGAAGGATCTCACGTTTGGTATTAGAAGTATTGAGATATCATATCTCATGCTATAGGAAGGGTCTCAGGATTGGAATGGGAAGGAGTTGGATATCACATCTCATGCTATAGGGAGGGTCTCAGGATTGGAATGGGAAGGACTTAGATATCACATATCATGCTATAGGAAGGGTCTCAGTTTTGATATTAGAAGCATTGAGATATCACATCTCATGCTATCGGAAGTGTCTCAGGATTGGAATGGGAAGGAGCTGGATATCACATCTCATGCTAAAGGAAGGGTCTCAGGTTTGGAACGGGAAGGATTTGGATATCACATCTCATGTTATAGGAAGGGTCTCAGGTTTGGTATAAGCATTGAGATATCACATCTCTGCTATCGGAAGTGTCTCAGGATTGGAATGGGAAGGAGTTGGATATCCCATCTCATGTTATAGGACGGGTCTCAGGTTTGTTATTAGAATCATTGAGATATCATATTGCATGCTGTAGGAAGGGTCTAAGGGTTGGAATGTGAAGGACTTGGATATCACATCTCATGCTATAGATAGGCTCTTAGGTTTGGAAAGGGAAGGAGTTGGATATCACATTTCATGTTAGAGGAAGGATCTCAGGTTTGGTATTAGAAGCATTGAGATATCACATCTCATGCTATAGGAAGGGTCTCAGGATTGGAATGGGAAGCAGTTGGATATCACATCTCATGCTATAGGAAGGGTCTCAGGTTTGGTATAAGCATTGAGATATCACATCTCATGCTATAGGACGGGTCTCAGGATTGGAATGGAAGGAGTTGGATATCACATCTCATGTTATAGGAAGGATCTCAGGTTTGGTATTAGAAGCATTGAGACATCACATCTCATGCTATAGGAAGGGTCTCAGGGTTGGAATGGGAAGGAGTTGGATATCACATCTCATCCAATAGGAAGGGTCTCAGGTTTGGAATGGGAAGGAATTGGATATCACATCTCATGTTATAGGAAGGATCTCAGGTTTGGTATTAGAAGCATTGAGATATCACATCTCATGCTATAGGAAGGGTCTCAGGATTGGAATGTGAAGGATTTGGATATCACATCTCATGCTAAAGGAAGGGTCTCAGGTTTGGTAGAAGCATTGAGATATCACGTCGCTGCTATCGGAAGGGTCTCAGGATTGGATTGGGAAGGAGTTGGATATCCCTTCTCATGCTATAGGAAGGGTCTCAGGATTTGAATGGCAAGGAGTTGGATATCACATCTCATGCCATAGGAAGGGTCTCAGGTTTGGTATAAGCATTGAGATATCACATCTCTGCTATCGGAAGGGTCTCAGGATTGGATTGGGAAGAAGTTGGATATCCCTTCTCATGCTATAGGAAGTGTCTCAGGTTGGAATGGGAAGGAGTTGGATATCACATCTCATGTTATAGGAAGGGTCTCAGGATTGGAATGGAAAGGATTTGGATATCACATCTCTTGCTATAGGAAGGGTCTCAGGATTGGAATGGGTAGGAGTTGGATATAACTTTCTTGCTATAGGAAGGGTCTCATGTTTGGAATGGGAAGGAGTTGGATATCACATATGCTATAGTTAGTGTCTCAGGTTTGGAACGGGAAGGAGTTGGATATCACATCTCATGTTATAGGAAGGGTCTCAGGTTTGGTATAAGCATTGAGATATCACATCTCTGCTATCGGAAGCGGCTCAGGATTGGAATGGGAAGGAGTTGGATATCCCATCTCATGTTATAGGAAGAGTCTCTGGTTTGGTATTAGAATCATTGAGATATCACATAGCATGCTGTAGGAAGGGTCTAAGGATTGGAATGGGATGGACTTGGATATCACATCTCATGTTATAGGTAGGCTCTCAGGTTTGCTATAAGCATTGAGATATCACATCTCATGCTATAGGAAGGGTCACAGGATTGGAATGGGAAGGAATTGGATATCACATCTCATGCTATAGGAAGGGTCTCAGATTTGGTATAAGCATTGAGATATCACATCTCATGCTAAAGGAAGGGTCTCAGGATTGGAATGGGAAGGAGTTGTATATGACATCTCAGGCCATAGGAAGGTTCTCAGGTTTGGTATAAGCATTGAGATATCACATCTCTGCTATCGGAAAGGTCTCAGGATTGGAATGGGAAGGAGTTGGATATCCCATCTCATGTTATAGGAAGGGTCTCAGGTTTGGTATTAGAAGCATAGAGATATCACATCTCATGCTATAGGAAGGGTCTCAGGATTGGAATGGGAAGGACTTGGATGTCACATCTCATGCTATAGGTAGGGTCTCAAGTTTGATATTAGAAGCATTGAGATAACAAATCTCATGATATCGGAAGGGTCTCAGGATTGGAATGGGAAGGAGTTGGATATCACATCTCATGATAAAGGAAGGGTCTAAGGTTTGGAAGGGGAAGGATTTGGATATCACATCTCATGTTATAGGACGGGTCTCAGGTTTAATATTAGAAGCATTGAGATATCAAGTCTCATGGTATAAGAAGGGTCTCAGAATTGGAATGGGAAGGAGTTGGATATCACACCTCAAGCTATAGGAAGGGTCTCAGGATTGGAATGGGAAGGAGTTTGATATCACATCTCATGCCATAGTATGGGTCTCAGGTTTGGTAGAAGCATTGGGATATCACATCTCATGCTATCGGAAGGGTATCAGTATTGGATTTGGAAGAAGTTGGATATCCCATCTCATGCTATAGGAAGGGTCTCAGGTTGGAATGGGAAGGAGTTGGATATCACATTTCGTGTTATAGGAAGGGTCTCAGGATTGGAATGGGAAGGACTTGGATATCATATCTCATGCTATAGGACGGGTCTCAGGTTTGTTATTAGAATCATTGAGATATCATATTGCATGCTGTAGGAAGGGTCTAAGGATTGGAATGGGAAGGACCTGGTTATCACATCTCATGCTATAGAACGGCTCTCAGGTTTGGAAAGGGAAGGAGTTGGATATCACATCTCATGTTATAGGATGGATCTCAGGTTTGGTATTAGAAGTATTGAGATATCATATCTCATGCTATAGGAAGGGTCTCAGGATTGGAATGGGAAGGAGTTGGATATCACATCTCATGCTATAGGGAGGGTCTCAGGATTGGAATGGGAAGGACTTAGATATCACATATCATGCTATAGGGAGGGTCTCAGTTTTGATATTAGAAGCATTGAGATATCACATCTCATGCTATCGGAAGTGTCTCAGGATTGGAATGGGAAGGAGCTGGATATCACATCTCATGCTAAAGGAAGGGTCTCAGGTTTGGAACGAGAAGGATTTGGATATCACATCTCATGTTATAGGAAGGGTCTCAGGTTTGGTATAAGCATTGAGATATCACATCTCTGCTATCGGAAGTGTCTCAGGATTGGAATGGGAAGGAGTTGGATATCCCATCTCATGTTATAGGACGGTTCTCAGGTTTGTTATTAGAATCATTGAGATATCATATTGCATGCTGTAGGAAGGGTCTAAGGGTTGGAATGTGAAGGACTTGGATATCACATCTCATGCTATAGATAGGCTCTTAGGTTTGGAAAGGGAAGGAGTTGGATATCAGATTTCATGTTAGAGGAAGGATCTCAGGTTTGGTATTAGAAGTATTGAGATATCACATCTCATGCTATAGGAAGGGTCTCAGGATTGGAATGGGAAGCAGTTGGATATGACATCTCATGCTATAGGAAGGGTCTCAGGTTTGGTATAAGCATTGAGATATCACATCTCATGCTATAGGACGGGTCTCAGGATTGGAATGGAAGGAGTTGGATATCACATCTCATGTTATAGGAAGGATCTCAGGTTTGGTATTAGAAGCATTGAGACATCACATCTCATGCTATAGGAAGGGTCTCAGGGTTGGAATGGGAAGGAGTTGGATATCACATCTCATCCAATAGGAATGGTCTCAGGTTTGGAATGGGAAGGAATTGGATATCACATCTCATGTTATAGGAAGGATCTCAGGTTTGGTATTAGAAGCATTGAGATATCACATCTCATGCTATAGGAAGGGTCTCAGGATTGGAATGTGAAGGATTTGGATATCACATCTCATGCTAAAGGAAGGGTCTCAGGTTTGGTAGAAGCATTGAGATATCACGTCGCTGCTATCGGAAGGGTCTCAGGATTGGATTGGGAAGGAGTTGGATATCCCTTCTCATGCTATAGGAAGGGTCTCAGGATTTGAATGGCAAGGAGTTGGATATCACATCTCATGCCATAGGAAGGGTCTCAGGTTTGGTATAAGCATTGAGATATCACATCTCTGCTATCGGAAGGGTCTCAGGATTGGATTGGGAAGGAGTTGGATATCCCTTCTCATGCTATAGGAAGCGTCTCAGGTTGGAATGGGAAGGAGTTGGATTTCACATCTCATGTTATAGGAAGGGTCTCAGGATTGGAATGGGAAGGATTTGGATATCACATCTCTTGCTATAGGAAGGGTCTCAGGATTGGAATGGGTAGGAGTTGGATATTACTTTCTTGCTATAGGAAGGGTCTCATGTTTGGAATGGGAAGGAGTTGGATATCACATATGCTATATTTAGTGTCTCAGGTTTGGAACGGGAAGGAGTTGGATATCACATCTCATGTTATAGGAAGGGTCTCAGGTTTGGTATAAGCATTGAGATATCACATCTCTGCTATCGGAAGCGTCTCAGGATTGGAATGGGAAGGAGTTGGATATCCCATCTCATGTTATAGGAAGAGTCTCTGGTTTGGTATTAGAATCATTGAGATATCACATCGCATGCTGTAGGAAGGGTCTAAGGATTGGAATGGGATGGACTTGGAAATCACATCTCATGTTATAGGTAGGCTCTCAGGTTTGGTATAAGCATTGAGATATCACATCTCATGCTATAGGAAGGGTCTCAGGATTGGAATGGGAAGGAATTGGATATCACATCTCAGGCTATAGGAAGGGTCTCAGGATTGGAATGGGAAGGAGTTGGATATCACATCTCATGCTATAGGAAGGGTCTCAGGCTTGGTATAAGCATTGAGATATCACATCTCATGCTATAGGAAGGGTTTCAGGATTGGAATGGAAGGAGTTGGATATCACATCTCATGTTATAGGAAGGATCTCAGGTTTGGTATTAGAAGCATTGAGACATCACATCTCATGCTATAGGAAGGGTCTCAGGATTGGAATGGGAAGGAGTTGGATATCAAATCTCATGCTATAGGAAGGGTCTCAGGATTGGAATGGGAAGGAGTTGAATATGACATCTCATGCCGTAGGAAGGGTCTCAGGTTTGGTATAAACATTGAGATATCACATCTCTGCTATCAAAAGGGTCTCAGGATTGGAATTGGAAGGAGTTGGATATCCCATCTCATGTTATAGGAAGAGTCTCAGGTTTGGTATTAGAAGCATTGAGATATCACATCTCATGCTATAGGAAGTGTCTCAGGATTGGAATGGGAAGGACTTGGATATCACATCTCATGCTATAGGTAGGGTCTCAAGTTTGACATTAGAAGCATTGAGATATCACATCTCATGCTATAGGAAGGGTCTGAGGATTGGAATGGGAAGGAGTTGGATATCACATCTCCTGCTATGGGAAGGGTCTCAGGTTTGGTATAAGCAGTGAGATATCACATCTCATGCTATAGGAAGTGTTCCAGGATTGGAATGGGAAGGAGTTGGATATCACATCTCATGTTATAGGAAGGATCTCAGGTGTGGTATAAGCATTGAGATATCACATCTCTGCTATCGGAAGGGTCTCAAGATTGGAATGGGAAGGAGTTGGATATTCCCATCTCATGTTATAGGAAGGGTCTCAGGTTTGGTATTAGAAGCATTGAGATATCACATCTCATGCTATAGGAAGGGTCTCAGGATTGGAATGGGAAGGACTTGGATATCACATCTCATGCTATAGGGAGGGTCTCAAGTTTGATATTAGAAGCTTTGAGATATCACATCTCATGATATCGGAAGGGTCTCAGGATTGGAATGGGAAGGAGTTGGATATCACATCTCATGATAAAGAACGGGTCTAAGGTTTGGAAGGGGAAGGATTTGGATATCACATCTCATGTTATATTACGGGTCTCAGGTTTGGTATTAGAAGCATTGAGATATCAAGTCTCATAGTATAGGAAGGGTCTCAGAATTGGAATGGGAAGGAGTTGGATATCCCATCTCATGTTATAGGAAGAGTCTCTGGTTTGGTAATAGAATCATTGAGATATTCACATCGCATGCTGTAGGAAGGGTCTAAGGATTGGAATGGGATGGACTTGGATATCACATCTCATGCTATAGGTAGGCTCTCAGGTTTGGTATAAGCATTGAGATATCACATCTCATGCTATAGGAAGGGTCTCAGAATTGGAATGGGAAGGAGTTGGATATCACATCTCAAGCTATAGGAAGGGTCTCAGTATTGGAATGGGAAGGACTTGGATATCACATCTCATGCTATAGGAAGGCTCTCAGGTTTGGAAGGGGAAAGAGTTGGATATCTCATTTCATGTTAGAGGTAGGATCTCAGGTTTGGTATTAGAGGCATTGAGATATCACATCTCATGCTATCAGAAGGGTCTCAGGAATGGAATGGGAAGGATTTGGATATCACATCTCATGTTATAGGAAGGATCTCAGGTTTGGTATTAGAAGCATTGAGATATCACATCTCATGCTATCGGAAGGATCTCAGGTTTGGTATTAGAAGCATTGAGATATCACATCTCATGCTATCAGAAGAGTCTCAGGATTGGAATAGGAAGGAGTTGGATATCACATTTCATGCTAAAGGGAGGGTCTCAGGTTTGGAAGGGGAAGGATTTGGATATCACATCTCATGTTATCGGAAGGATCTCACGTTTGGTATTAGAAGTATTGAGATATCATATCTCATGCTATAGGAAGGGTCTCAGGATTGGAATGGGAAGGACTTAGATATCACATATCATGCTATAGGGAGGGTCTCAGTTTTGATATTAGAAGCATTGAGATATCACATCTCATGCTATCGGAAGTGTCTCAGGATTGGAATGGGAAGGAGCTGGATATCACATCTCATGCTAAAGGAAGGGTCTCAGGTTTGGAACGAGAAGGATTTGGATATCACATCTCATGTTATAGGAAGGGTCTCAGGTTTGGTATAAGCATTGAGATATCACATCTCTGCTATCGGAAGTGTCTCAGGATTGGAATGGGAAGGAGTTGGATATCCCATCTCATGTTATAGGACGGGTCTCAGGTTTGTTATTAGAATCATTGAGATATCATATTGCATGCTATAGGAAGGGTCTAAGGGTTGGAATGTGAAGGACTTGGATATCACATCTCATGCTATAGATAGGCTCTTAGGTTTGGAAAGGGAAGGAGTTGGATATCACATTTCATGTTAGAGGAAGGATCTCAGGTTTGGTATTAGAAGCATTGGGATATCACATCTCATGCTATAGGAAGGGTCTCAGGATTGGAATGGGAAGCAGTTGGATATCACATCTCATGCTATAGGAAGGGTCTCAGGTTTGGTATAAGCATTGAGATATCACATCTCATGCTATAGGACGGGTCTCAGGATTCGAATGGAAGGAGTTGGATATCACATCTCATGTTATAGGAAGGATCTCAGGTTTGGTATTAGAAGCATTGAGACATCACATCTCATGCTATAGGAAGGGTCTCAGGGTTGGAATGGGAAGGAGTTGGATATCACATCTCATCCAATAGGAAGGGTCTCAGGTTTGGAATGGGAAGGAATTGGATATCACATCTCATGTTATAGGAAGGATCTCAGGTTTGGTATTAGAAGCATTGAGATATCACATCTCATGCTATAGGAAGGGTCTCAGGATTGGAATGTGAAGGATTTGGATATCACATCTCATGCTAAAGGAAGGGTCTCAGGTTTGGTAGAAGCATTGAGATATCACGTCGCTGCTATCGGAAGGGTCTCAGGATTGGATTGGGAAGGAGTTGGATATCCCTTCTCATGCTATAGGAAGGGTCTCAGGATTTGAATGGCAAGGAGTTGGATATCACATCTCATGCCATAGGAAGGGTCTCAGGTTTGGTATAAGCATTGAGATATCACATCTCTGCTATCGGAAGTGTCTCAGGTTGGAATGGGAAGGAGTTGGATATCACATCTCATGTTATAGGAAGGGTCTCAGGATTGGAATGGGAAGGATTTGGATATCACATCTCTTGCTATAGGAAGGGTCTCAGGATTGGAATGGGTAGGAGTTGGATATTACTTTCTTGCTATAGGAAGGGTCTCATGTTTGGAATGGGAAGGAGTTGGATATCACATATGCTATAGTTAGTGTCTCAGGTTTGGAACGGGAAGGAGTTGGATATCACATCTCATGTTATAGGAAGGGTCTCAGGTTTGGTATAAGCATTGAGATATCACATCTCTGCTATCGGAAGCGGCTCAGGATTGGAATGGGAAGGAGTTGGATATCCCATCTCATGTTATAGGAAGAGTCTATGGTTTGGTATTAGAATCATTGAGATATCACATCGCATGCTGTAGGAAGGGTCTAAGGATTGGAATGGGATGGACTTGGATATCACATCTCATGTTATAGGTAGGCTCTCAGGTTTGGTATAAGCATTGAGATATCACATCTCATGCTATAGGAAGGGTCTCAGGATTGGAATGGGAAGGAATTGGATATCACATCTCAGGCTATAGGAAGGGTCTCAGGATTGGAATGGGAAGGAGTTGGATATCACATCTCATGCTATAGGAAGGGTCTCAGGTTTGGTATAAGCATTGATATATCACATCTCATGCTATAGGAAGGGTCTCAGGATTGGAATGGAAGGAGTTGGATATCACATCTCATGTTATAGGAAGGATCTCAGGTTTGGTATTAGAAGCATTGAGACATCACATCTCATGCTATAGGAAGGGTCTCAGGATTGGAATGGGAAGGAGTTGGATATCAAATCTCATGCTATAGGAAGGGTCTCAGGATTGGAATGGGAAGGAGTTGAATATGACATCTCATGCCGTAGGAAGGGTCTCAGGTTTGGTATAAACATTGAGATATCACATCTCTGCTATCAAAAGGGTCTCAGGATTGGAATTGGAAGGAGTTGGATATCCCATCTCATGTTATAGGAAGAGTCTCAGGTTTGGTATTAGAAGCATTGAGATATCACATCTCATGCTATAGGAAGTGTCTCAGGATTGGAATGGGAAGGACTTGGATATCACATCTCATGCTATAGGTAGGGTCTCAAGTTTGACATTAGAAGCATTGAGATATCACATCTCATGCTATAGGAAGGGTCTGAGGATTGGAATGGGAAGGAGTTGGATATCACATCTGCTATGGGAAGGGTCTCAGGTTTGGTATAAGCAGTGAGATATCACATCTCATGCTATAGGAAGTGTCTCAGGATTGGAATGGGAAGGAGTTGGATATCACATCTCATGTTATAGGAAGGATCTCAGGTGTGGTATAAGCATTGAGATATCACATCTCTGCTATCGGAAGGGTCTGAAGATTGGAATGGGAAGGAGTTGGATATTCCCATCTCATGTTATAGGAAGGGTCTCAGGTTTGGTATTAGAAGCATTGAGATATCACATCTCATGCTATAGGAAGGGTCTCAGGATTGGAATGGGAAGGACTTGGATATCACATCTCATGCTATAGGGAGGGTCTCAAGTTTGATATTAGAAGCTTTGAGATATCACATCTCATGATATCGGAAGGGTCTCAGGATTGGAATGGGAAGGAGTTGGATATCACATCTCATGATAAAGGAAGGGTCTAAGGTTTGGAAGGGGAAGGATTTGGATATCACATCTCATGTTATATTACGGGTCTCAGGTTTGGTATTAGAAGCATTGAGATATCAAGTCTCATAGTATAGGAAGGGTCTCAGAATTGGAATGGGAAGGAGTTGGATATCCCATCTCATGTTATAGGAAGAGTCTCTGGTTTGGTATTAGAATCATTGAGATATCACATCGCATGCTGTAGGAAGGGTCTAAGGATTGGAATGGGATGGACTTGGATATCACATCTCATGCTATAGGTAGGCTCTCAGGTTTGGTATAAGCATTGAGATATCACATCTCATGCTATAGGAAGGGTCTCAGAATTGGAATGGGAAGGAGTTGGATATCACATCTCAAGCTATAGGAAGGGTCTCAGTATTGGAATGGGAAGGACTTGGATATCACATCTCATGCTATAGGAAGGCTCTCAGGTTTGGAAGGGGAAAGAGTTGGATATCTCATTTCATGTTAGAGGTAGGATCTCAGGTTTGGTATTAGAGGCATTGAGATATCACATCTCATGCTATCAGAAGGGTCTCAGGAATGGAATGGGAAGGAGTTAGATATCACATCTCATGCTAAAGGGAGGGTCTCAGGTTTGGAAGGGGAAGGATTTGGATATCACATCTCATGTTATAGGAAGGATCTCAGGTTTGGTATTAGAAGCATTGAGATATCACATCTCATGCTATCGGAAGGATCTCAGGTTTGGTATTAGAAGCATTGAGATATCACATCTCATGCTATCAGAAGAGTCTCAGGATTGGAATAGGAAGGAGTTGGATATCACATTTCATGCTAAAGGGAGGGTCTCAGGTTTGGAAGGGGAAGGATTTGGATATCACATCTCATGTTATCGGAAGGAGCTCACGTTTGGTATTAGAAGTATTGAGATATCATATCTCATGCTATAGGAAGGGTCTCAGGATTGGAATGGGAAGGAGTTGGATATCACATCTCATGCTATAGGGAGGGTCTCAGGATTGGAATGGGAAGGACTTAGATATCACATATCATGCTATAGGAAGGGTCTCAGTTTTGATATTAGAAGCATTGAGATATCACATCTCATGCTATCGGAAGTGTCTCAGGATTGGAATGGGAAGGAGCTGGATATCACATCTCATGCTAAAGGAAGGGTCTCAGGTTTGGAACGGGAAGGATTTGGATATCACATCTCATGTTATAGGAAGGGTCTCAGGTTTGGTATAAGCATTGAGATATCACATCTCTGCTATCGGAAGTGTCTCAGGATTGGAATGGGAAGGAGTTGGATATCCCATCTCATGTTATAGGACGGGTCTCAGGTTTGTTATTAGAATCATTGAGATATCATATTGCATGCTGTAGGAAGGGTCTAAGGGTTGGAATGTGAAGGACTTGGATATCACATCTCATGCTATAGATAGGCTCTTAGGTTTGGAAAGGGAAGGAGTTGGATATCACATTTCATGTTAGAGGAAGGATCTCAGGTTTGGTATTAGAAGCATTGAGATATCACATCTCATGCTATAGGAAGGGTCTCAGGATTGGAATGGGAAGCAGTTGGATATCACATCTCATGCTATAGGAAGGGTCTCAGGTTTGGTATAAGCATTGAGATATCACATCTCATGCTATAGGACGGGTCTCAGGATTCGAATGGAAGGAGTTGGATATCACATCTCATGTTATAGGAAGGATCTCAGGTTTGGTATTAGAAGCATTGAGACATCACATCTCATGCTATAGGAAGGGTCTCAGGGTTGGAATGGGAAGGAGTTGGATATCACATCTCATCCAATAGGAAGGGTCTCAGGTTTGGAATGGGAAGGAATTGGATATCACATCTCATGTTATAGGAAGGATCTCAGGTTTGGTATTAGAAGCATTGAGATATCACATCTCATGCTATAGGAAGGGTCTCAGGATTGGAATGTGAAGGATTTGGATATCACATCTCATGCTAAAGGAAGGGTCTCAGGTTTGGTAGAAGCATTGAGATATCACGTCGCTGCTATCGGAAGGGTCTCAGGATTGGATTGGGAAGGAGTTGGATATCCCTTCTCATGCTATAGGAAGGGTCTCAGGATTTGAATGGCAAGGAGTTGGATATCACATCTCATGCCATAGGAAGGGTCTCAGGTTTGGTATAAGCATTGAGATATCACATCTCTGCTATCGGAAGTGTCTCAGGTTGGAATGGGAAGGAGTTGGATATCACATCTCATGTTATAGGAAGGGTCTCAGGATTGGAATGGGAAGGATTTGGATATCACATCTCTTGCTATAGGAAGGGTCTCAGGATTGGAATGGGTAGGAGTTGGATATTACTTTCTTGCTATAGGAAGGGTCTCATGTTTGGAATGGGAAGGAGTTGGATATCACATATGCTATAGTTAGTGTCTCAGGTTTGGAACGGGAAGGAGTTGGATATCACATCTCATGTTATAGGAAGGGTCTCAGGTTTGGTATAAGCATTGAGATATCACATCTCTGCTATCGGAAGCGGCTCAGGATTGGAATGGGAAGGAGTTGGATATCCCATCTCATGTTATAGGAAGAGTCTCTGGTTTGGTATTAGAATCATTGAGATATCACATCGCATGCTGTAGGAAGGGTCTAAGGATTGGAATGGGATGGACTTGGATATCACATCTCATGTTATAGGTAGGCTCTCAGGTTTGGTATAAGCATTGAGATATCACATCTCATGCTATAGGAAGGGTCTCAGGATTGGAATGGGAAGGAATTGGATATCACATCTCAGGCTATAGGAAGGGTCTCAGGATTGGAATGGGAAGGAGTTGGATATCACATCTCATGCTATAGGAAGGGTCTCAGGTTTGGTATAAGCATTGATATATCACATCTCATGCTATAGGAAGGGTCTCAGGATTGGAATGGAAGGAGTTGGATATCACATCTCATGTTATAGGAAGGATCTCAGGTTTGGTATTAGAAGCATTGAGACATCACATCTCATGCTATAGGAAGGGTCTCAGGATTGGAATGGGAAGGAGTTGGATATCAAATCTCATGCTATAGGAAGGGTCTCAGGATTGGAATGGGAAGGAGTTGAATATGACATCTCATGCCGTAGGAAGGGTCTCAGGTTTGGTATAAACATTGAGATATCACAACTCTGCTATCAAAAGGGTCTCAGGATTGGAATTGGAAGGAGTTGGATATCCCATCTCATGTTATAGGAAGAGTCTCAGGTTTGGTATTAGAAGCATTGAGATATCACATCTCATGCTATAGGAAGTGTCTCAGGATTGGAATGGGAAGGACTTGGATATCACATCTCATGCTATAGGTAGGGTCTCAAGTTTGACATTAGAAGCATTGAGATATCACATCTCATGCTATAGGAAGGGTCTGAGGATTGGAATGGGAAGGAGTTGGATATCACATCTGCTATGGGAAGGGTCTCAGGTTTGGTATAAGCAGTGAGATATCACATCTCATGCTATAGGAAGTGTCTCAGGATTGGAATGGGAAGGAGTTGGATATCACATCTCATGTTATAGGAAGGATCTCAGGTGTGGTATAAGCATTGAGATATCACATCTCTGCTATCGGAAGGGTCTGAAGATTGGAATGGGAAGGAGTTGGATATTCCCATCTCATGTTATAGGAAGGGTCTCAGGTTTGGTATTAGAAGCATTGAGATATCACATCTCATGCTATAGGAAGGGTCTCAGGATTGGAATGGGAAGGACTTGGATATCACATCTCATGCTATAGGGAGGGTCTCAAGTTTGATATTAGAAGCTTTGAGATATCACATCTCATGATATCGGAAGGGTCTCAGGATTGGAATGGGAAGGAGTTGGATATCACATCTCATGATAAAGGAAGGGTCTAAGGTTTGGAAGGGGAAGGATTTGGATATAACATCTCATGTTATATTACGGGTCTCAGGTTTGGTATTAGAAGCATTGAGATATCAAGTCTCATAGTATAGGAAGGGTCTCAGAATTGGAATGGGAAGGAGTTGGATATCCCATCTCATGTTATAGGAAGAGTCTCTGGTTTGGTATTAGAATCATTGAGATATCACATCGCATGCTGTAGGAAGGGTCTAAGGATTGGAATGGGATGGACTTGGATATCACATCTCATGCTATAGGTAGGCTCTCAGGTTTGGTATAAGCATTGAGATATCACATCTCATGCTATAGGAAGGGTCTCAGAATTGGAATGGGAAGGAGTTGGATATCACATCTCAAGCTATAGGAAGGGTCTCAGTATTGGAATGGGAAGGACTTGGATATCACATCTCATGCTATAGGAAGGCTCTCAGGTTTGGAAGGGGAAAGAGTTGGATATCTCATTTCATGTTAGAGGTAGGATCTCAGGTTTGGTATTAGAGGCATTGAGATATCACATCTCATGCTATCAGAAGGGTCTCAGGAATGGAATGGGAAGGAGTTAGATATCACATCTCATGCTAAAGGGAGGGTCTCAGGTTTGGAAGGGGAAGGATTTGGATATCACATCTCATGTTATAGGAAGGATCTCAGGTTTGGTATTAGAAGCATTGAGATATCACATCTCATGCTATCGGAAGGATCTCAGGTTTGGTATTAGAAGCATTGAGATATCACATCTCATGCTATCAGAAGAGTCTCAGGATTGGAATAGGAAGGAGTTGGATATCACATTTCATGCTAAAGGGAGGGTCTCAGGTTTGGAAGGGGAAGGATTTGGATATCACATCTCATGTTATCGGAAGGATCTCACGTTTGGTATTAGAAGTATTGAGATATCATATCTCATGCTATAGGAAGGGTCTCAGGATTGGAATGGGAAGGAGTTGGATATCACATCTCATGCTATAGGGAGGGTCTCAGGATTGGAATGGGAAGGACTTAGATATCACATATCATGCTATAGGAAGGGTCTCAGTTTTGATATTAGAAGCATTGAGATATCACATCTCATGCTATCGGAAGTGTCTCAGGATTGGAATGGGAAGGAGCTGGATATCACATCTCATGCTAAAGGAAGGGTCTCAGGTTTGGAACGGGAAGGATTTGGATATCACATCTCATGTTATAGGAAGGGTCTCAGGTTTGGTATAAGCATTGAGATATCACATCTCTGCTATCGGAAGTGTCTCAGGATTGGAATGGGAAGGAGTTGGATATCCCATCTCATGTTATAGGACGGGTCTCAGGTTTGTTATTAGAATCATTGAGATATCATATTGCATGCTGTAGGAAGGGTCTAAGGGTTGGAATGTGAAGGACTTGGATATCACATCTCATGCTATAGATAGGCTCTTAGGTTTGGAAAGGGAAGGAGTTGGATATCACATTTCATGTTAGAGGAAGGATCTCAGGTTTGGTATTAGAAGCATTGAGATATCACATCTCATGCTATAGGAAGGGTCTCAGGATTGGAATGGGAAGCAGTTGGATATCACATCTCATGCTATAGGAAGGGTCTCAGGTTTGGTATAAGCATTGAGATATCACATCTCATGCTATAGGACGGGTCTCAGGATTCGAATGGAAGGAGTTGGATATCACATCTCATGTTATAGGAAGGATCTCAGGTTTGGTATTAGAAGCATTGAGACATCACATCTCATGCTATAGGAAGGGTCTCAGGGTTGGAATGGGAAGGAGTTGGATATCACATCTCATCCAATAGGAAGGGTCTCAGGTTTGGAATGGGAAGGAATTGGATATCACATCTCATGTTATAGGAAGGATCTCAGGTTTGGTATTAGAAGCATTGAGATATCACATCTCATGCTATAGGAAGGGTCTCAGGATTGGAATGTGAAGGATTTGGATATCACATCTCATGCTAAAGGAAGGGTCTCAGGTTTGGTAGAAGCATTGAGATATCACGTCGCTGCTATCGGAAGGGTCTCAGGATTGGATTGGGAAGGAGTTGGATATCCCTTCTCATGCTATAGGAAGGGTCTCAGGATTTGAATGGCAAGGAGTTGGATATCACATCTCATGCCATAGGAAGGGTCTCAGGTTTGGTATAAGCATTGAGATATCACATCTCTGCTATCGGAAGTGTCTCAGGTTGGAATGGGAAGGAGTTGGATATCACATCTCATGTTATAGGAAGGGTCTCAGGATTGGAATGGGAAGGATTTGGATATCACATCTCTTGCTATAGGAAGGGTCTCAGGATTGGAATGGGTAGGAGTTGGATATTACTTTCTTGCTATAGGAAGGGTCTCATGTTTGGAATGGGAAGGAGTTGGATATCACATATGCTATAGTTAGTGTCTCAGGTTTGGAACGGGAAGGAGTTGGATATCACATCTCATGTTATAGGAAGGGTCTCAGGTTTGGTATAAGCATTGAGATATCACATCTCTGCTATCGGAAGCGGCTCAGGATTGGAATGGGAAGGAGTTGGATATCCCATCTCATGTTATAGGAAGAGTCTCTGGTTTGGTATTAGAATCATTGAGATATCACATCGCATGCTGTAGGAAGGGTCTAAGGATTGGAATGGGATGGACTTGGATATCACATCTCATGTTATAGGTAGGCTCTCAGGTTTGGTATAAGCATTGAGATATCACATCTCATGCTATAGGAAGGGTCTCAGGATTGGAATGGGAAGGAATTGGATATCACATCTCAGGCTATAGGAAGGGTCTCAGGATTGGAATGGGAAGGAGTTGGATATCACATCTCATGCTATAGGAAGGGTCTCAGGTTTGGTATAAGCATTGATATATCACATCTCATGCTATAGGAAGGGTCTCAGGATTGGAATGGAAGGAGTTGGATATCAC
The DNA here is from genome assembly GCF_040938575.1 of Ambystoma mexicanum. NCBI lineage: Eukaryota > Metazoa > Chordata > Amphibia > Caudata > Ambystomatidae > Ambystoma > Ambystoma mexicanum. Next base: position 4,935,926 of record NW_027182488.1, read on the forward strand.
ATCTCATGTTATAGGAAGGATCTCAGGTTTGGTATTAGAAGCATTGAGACATCACATCTCATGCTATAGGAAGGGTCTCAGGATTGGAATGGGAAGGAGTTGGATATCAAATCTCATGCTATAGGAAGGGTCTCAGGATTGGAATGGGAAGGAGTTGAATATGACATCTCATGCCGTAGGAAGGGTCTCAGGTTTGGTATAAACATTGAGATATCACAACTCTGCTATCAAAAGGGTCTCAGGATTGGAATTGGAAGGAGTTGGATATCCCATCTCATGTTATAGGAAGAGTCTCAGGTTTGGTATTAGAAGCATTGAGATATCACATCTCATGCTATAGGAAGTGTCTCAGGATTGGAATGGGAAGGACTTGGATATCACATCTCATGCTATAGGTAGGGTCTCAAGTTTGACATTAGAAGCATTGAGATATCACATCTCATGCTATAGGAAGGGTCTGAGGATTGGAATGGGAAGGAGTTGGATATCACATCTGCTATGGGAAGGGTCTCAGGTTTGGTATAAGCAGTGAGATATCACATCTCATGCTATAGGAAGTGTCTCAGGATTGGAATGGGAAGGAGTTGGATATCACATCTCATGTTATAGGAAGGATCTCAGGTGTGGTATAAGCATTGAGATATCACATCTCTGCTATCGGAAGGGTCTGAAGATTGGAATGGGAAGGAGTTGGATATTCCCATCTCATGTTATAGGAAGGGTCTCAGGTTTGGTATTAGAAGCATTGAGATATCACATCTCATGCTATAGGAAGGGTCTCAGGATTGGAATGGGAAGGACTTGGATATCACATCTCATGCTATAGGGAGGGTCTCAAGTTTGATATTAGAAGCTTTGAGATATCACATCTCATGATATCGGAAGGGTCTCAGGATTGGAATGGGAAGGAGTTGGATATCACATCTCATGATAAAGGAAGGGTCTAAGGTTTGGAAGGGGAAGGATTTGGATATCACATCTCATGTTATATTACGGGTCTCAGGTTTGGTATTAGAAGCATTGAGATATCAAGTCTCATAGTATAGGAAGGGTCTCAGAATTGGAATGGGAAGGAGTTGGATATCCCATCTCATGTTATAGGAAGAGTCTCTGGTTTGGTATTAGAATCATTGAGATATCACATCGCATGCTGTAGGAAGGGTCTAAGGATTGGAATGGGATGGACTTGGATATCACATCTCATGCTATAGGTAGGCTCTCAGGTTTGGTATAAGCATTGAGATATCACATCTCATGCTATAGGAAGGGTCTCAGAATTGGAATGGGAAGGAGTTGGATATCACATCTCAAGCTATAGGAAGGGTCTCAGTATTGGAATGGGAAGGACTTGGATATCACATCTCATGCTATAGGAAGGCTCTCAGGTTTGGAAGGGGAAAGAGTTGGATATCTCATTTCATGTTAGAGGTAGGATCTCAGGTTTGGTATTAGAGGCATTGAGATATCACATCTCATGCTATCAGAAGGGTCTCAGGAATGGAATGGGAAGGAGTTAGATATCACATCTCATGCTAAAGGGAGGGTCTCAGGTTTGGAAGGGGAAGGATTTGGATATCACATCTCATGTTATAGGAAGGATCTCAGGTTTGGTATTAGAAGCATTGAGATATCACATCTCATGCTATCGGAAGGATCTCAGGTTTGGTATTAGAAGCATTGAGATATCACATCTCATGCTATCAGAAGAGTCTCAGGATTGGAATAGGAAGGAGTTGGATATCACATTTCATGCTAAAGGGAGGGTCTCAGGTTTGGAAGGGGAAGGATTTGGATATCACATCTCATGTTATCGGAAGGATCTCACGTTTGGTATTAGAAGTATTGAGATATCATATCTCATGCTATAGGAAGGGTCTCAGGATTGGAATGGGAAGGAGTTGGATATCACATCTCATGCTATAGGGAGGGTCTCAGGATTGGAATGGGAAGGACTTAGATATCACATCTCATGTTATAGGAAGGGTCTCAGGTTTGGTATAAGCATTGAGATATCACATCTCTGCTATCGGAAGCGGCTCAGGATTGGAATGGGAAGGAGTTGGATATCCCATCTCATGTTATAGGAAGAGTCTCTGGTTTGGTATTAGAATCATTGAGATATCACATAGCATGCTGTAGGAAGGGTCTAAGGATTGGAATGGGATGGACTTGGATATCACATCTCATGTTATAGGTAGGCTCTCAGGTTTGCTATAAGCATTGAGATATCACATCTCATGCTATAGGAAGGGTCACAGGATTGGAATGGGAAGGAATTGGATATCACATCTCATGCTATAGGAAGGGTCTCAGATTTGGTATAAGCATTGAGATATCACATCTCATGCTAAAGGAAGGGTCTCAGGATTGGAATGGGAAGGAGTTGTATATGACATCTCAGGCCATAGGAAGGTTCTCAGGTTTGGTATAAGCATTGAGATATCACATCTCTGCTATCGGAAAGGTCTCAGGATTGGAATGGGAAGGAGTTGGATATCCCATCTCATGTTATAGGAAGGGTCTCAGGTTTGGTATTAGAAGCATAGAGATATCACATCTCATGCTATAGGAAGGGTCTCAGGATTGGAATGGGAAGGACTTGGATGTCACATCTCATGCTATAGGTAGGGTCTCAAGTTTGATATTAGAAGCATTGAGATAACAAATCTCATGATATCGGAAGGGTCTCAGGATTGGAATGGGAAGGAGTTGGATATCACATCTCATGATAAAGGAAGGGTCTAAGGTTTGGAAGGGGAAGGATTTGGATATCACATCTCATGTTATAGGACGGGTCTCAGGTTTAATATTAGAAGCATTGAGATATCAAGTCTCATGGTATAAGAAGGGTCTCAGAATTGGAATGGGAAGGAGTTGGATATCACACCTCAAGCTATAGGAAGGGTCTCAGGATTGGAATGGGAAGGAGTTTGATATCACATCTCATGCCATAGTATGGGTCTCAGGTTTGGTAGAAGCATTGGGATATCACATCTCATGCTATCGGAAGGGTATCAGTATTGGATTTGGAAGAAGTTGGATATCCCATCTCATGCTATAGGAAGGGTCTCAGGTTGGAATGGGAAGGAGTTGGATATCACATTTCGTGTTATAGGAAGGGTCTCAGGATTGGAATGGGAAGGACTTGGATATCATATCTCATGCTATAGGACGGGTCTCAGGTTTGTTATTAGAATCATTGAGATATCATATTGCATGCTGTAGGAAGGGTCTAAGGATTGGAATGGGAAGGACCTGGTTATCACATCTCATGCTATAGAACGGCTCTCAGGTTTGGAAAGGGAAGGAGTTGGATATCACATCTCATGTTATAGGATGGATCTCAGGTTTGGTATTAGAAGTATTGAGATATCACATCTCATGTTATCGGAAGGATCTCAGGTTTGGTATTAGAAGTATTGAGATATCACATCTCATGCTATAGGAAGGGTCTCAGGATTGGAATGGGAAGGAGTTGGATATCACATCTCATGCTAAAGGAAGGGTCTCAGGTTTGGTAGAAGCATTGAGATATCACATCTCATGCTATAGGAAGGGTCTCAGGATTGGAATGGGAAGGACTTAGATATCACATATCATGCTATAGGGAGGGTCTCAGTTTTGATATTAGAAGCATTGAGATATCACATCTCATGCTATCAGAAGTGTCTCAGGATTGGAATGGGAAGGAGCTGGATATCACATCTCATGCTAAAGGAAGGGTCTCAGGTTTGGAACGGGAAGGAGTTGGATATCACATCTCATGTTATAGGAAGGGTCTCAGGTTTGGTATAAACATTGAGATATCACATCTCTGCTATCGGAAGTGTCTCAGGATTGGAATGGGAAGGAGTTGGATATCCCATCTCATGTTATAGGACGGGTCTCAGGTTTGTTATTGGAATCATTGAGATATCATATTGCATGCTGTAGGAAGGGTCTAAGGGTTGGAATGTGAAGGACTTGGATATCACATCTCATGCTATAGATAGGCTCTTAGGTTTGGAAAGGGAAGGAGTTGGATCTCACATTTCATGTTAGAGGAAGGATCTCAGGTTTGGTATTAGAAGCATTGAGATATCACATCTCATGCTATAGGAAGGGTCTCAGGATTAGAATGGGAAGGAGTTGGATATCACATCTCATGCTATAGGAAGGGTCTCAGGTTTGGTATAAGCATTGAGATATCACATCTCATGCTATAGGAAGGGTCTCAGGATTGGAATGGAAGGAGTTGGATATCAGATCTCATGTTATAGGAAGGATCTCAGGTTTGGTATTAGAAGCATTGAGACATCACATCTCATGCTATAGGAAGGGTCTCAGGATTGGAATGGGAAGGAGTTGGATATCAAATCTCATGCTATAGGAAGGGTCTCAGGATTGGAATGGGAAGGAGTTGAATATGACATCTCATGCCGTAGGAAGGGTCTCAGGTTTGGTATAAACATTGAGATATCACATCTCTGCTATCAAAAGGGTCTCAGGATTGGAATGGGAAGGAGTTGGATATCCCATCTCATGTTATAGGAAGAGTCTCAAGTTTGGTATTAGAAGCATTGAGATATCACATCTCATGCTATAGGAAGTGTCTCAGGATTGGAATGGGAAGGACTTGGATATCACATCTCATGCTATAGGTAGGGTCTCAAGTTTGACATTAGAAGCATTGAGATATCACATCTCATGCTATAGGAAGGGTCTGAGTATTGGAATGGGAAGGAGTTGGATATCACATCTCCTTCTATGGGAAGGGTCTCAGGTTTGGTATAAGCAGTGAGATATCACATCTCATGCTATAGGAAGTGTCTCAGGATTGGAATGGGAAGGAGTTGGATATCACATCTCATGTTATAGGAAGGATCTCAGGTTTGGTATAAGCATTGAGATATCACATCTCTGCTATCGGAAGGGTCTCAAGATTGGAATGGGAAGGAGTTGGATATTCCCATCTCATGTTATAGGAAGGGTCTCAGGTTTGGTATTAGAAGCATTGAGATATCACATCTCATGCTATAGGAAGGGTCTCAGGATTGGAATGGGAAGGACTTGGATATCACATCTCATGCTATAGGGAGGGTCTCAAGTTTGATATTAGAAGCTTTGAGATATCACATCTCATGATATCGGAAGGGTCTCAGGATTGGAATGGGAAGGAGTTGGATATCACATCTCATGATAAAGGAAGGGTCTAAGGTTTGGAAGGGGAAGGATTTGGATATCACATCTCATGTTATATTACGGGTCTCAGGTTTGGTATTAGAAGCATTGAGATATCAAGTCTCATAGTATAGGAAGGGTCTCAGAATTGGAATGGGAAGGAGTTGGATATCCCATCTCATGTTATAGGAAGAGTCTCTGGTTTGGTATTAGAATCATTGAGATATCACATCGCATGCTGTAGGAAGGGTCTAAGGATTGGAATGGGATGGACTTGGATATCACATCTCATGTTATAGGTAGGCTCTCAGGTTTGGTATAAGCATTGAGATATCACATCTCATGCTATAGGAAGGGTCTCAGAATTGGAATGGGAAGGAGTTGGATATCACATCTCAAGCTATAGGAAGGGTCTCAGTATTGGAATGGGAAGGACTTGGATATCACATCTCATGCTATAGGAAGGCTCTCAGGTTTGGAAGGGGAAAGAGTTGGATATCTCATTTCATGTTAGAGGTAGGATCTCAGGTTTGGTATTAGAGGCATTGAGATATCACATCTCATGCTATCAGAAGGGTCTCAGGAATGGAATGGGAAGGAGTTAGATATCACATCTCATGCTAAAGGGAGGGTCTCAGGTTTGGAAGGGGAAGGATTTGGATATCACATCTCATGTTATAGGAAGGATCTCAGGTTTGGTATTAGAAGCATTGAGATATCACATCTCATGCTATCGGAAGGATCTCAGGTTTGGTATTAGAAGCATTGAGATATCACATCTCATGCTATCAGAAGAGTCTCAGGATTGGAATAGGAAGGAGTTGGATATCACATTTCATGCTAAAGGGAGGGTCTCAGGTTTGGAAGGGGAAGGATTTGGATATCACATCTCATGTTATCGGAAGGATCTCACGTTTGGTATTAGAAGTATTGAGATATCATATCTCATGCTATAGGAAGGGTCTCAGGATTGGAATGGGAAGGAGTTGGATATCACATCTCATGCTATAGGGAGGGTCTCAGGATTGGAATGGGAAGGACTTAGATATCACATATCATGCTATAGGGAGGGTCTCAGTTTTGATATTAGAAGCATTGAGATATCACATCTCATGCAATCGGAAGTGTCTCAGGATTGGAATGGGAAGGAGCTGGATATCACATCTCATGCTAAAGGAAGGGTCTCAGGTTTGGAACGGGAAGGATTTGGATATCACATCTCATGTTATAGGAAGGGTCTCAGGTTTGGTATAAGCATTGAGATATCACATCTCTGCTATCGGAAGTGTCTCAGGATTGGAATGGGAAGGAGTTGGATATCCCATCTCATGTTATAGGACGGGTCTCAGGTTTGTTATTAGAATCATTGAGATATCATATTGCATGCTGTAGGAAGGGTCTAAGGGTTGGAATGTGAAGGACTTGGATATCACATCTCATGCTATAGATAGGCTCTTAGGTTTGGAAAGGGAAGGAGTTGGATATCACATTTCATGTTAGAGGAAGGATCTCAGGTTTGGTATTAGAAGCATTGAGATATCACATCTCATGCTATAGGAAGGGTCTCAGGATTGGAATGGGAAGCAGTTGGATATCACATCTCATGCTATAGGAAGGGTCTCAGGTTTGGTATAAGCCTTGAGATATCACATCTCATGCTATAGGACGGGTCTCAGGATTGGAATGGAAGGAGTTGGATATCACCTCTCATGTTATAGGAAGGATCTCAGGTTTGGTATTAGAAGCATTGAGACATCACATCTCATGCTATAGGAAGGGTCTCAAGGTTGGAATGGGAAGGAGTTGGATATCACATCTCATCCAATAGGAAGGGTCTAAGGATTGGAATGGGATGGACTTGGATATCACATCTCATGTTATAGGTAGGCTCTCAGGTTTGGTATAAGCATTGAGATATCACATCTCATGCTATAGGAAGGGTCTCAGAATTGGAATGGGAAGGAGTTGGATATCACATCTCAAGCTATAGGAAGGGTCTCAGTATTGGAATGGGAAGGACTTGGATATCACATCTCATGCTATAGGAAGGCTCTCAGGTTTGGAAGGGGAAAGAGTTGGATATCTCATTTCATGTTAGAGGTAGGATCTCCGGTTTGGTATTAGAGGCATTGAGATATCACATCTCATGCTATCAGAAGGGTCTCAGGAATGGAATGGGAAGGAGTTAGATATCACATCTCATGCTAAAGGGAGGGTCTCAGGTTTAGAAGGGGAAGGATTTGGATATCACATCTCATGTTATAGGAAGGATCTCAGGTTTGGTATTAGAAGCATTGAGATATCACATCTCATGCTATCGGAAGGATCTCAGGTTTGGTATTAGAAGCATTGAGATATCACATCTCATGCTATCAGAAGAGTCTCAGGATTGGAATAGGAAGGAGTTGGATATCACATTTCATGCTAAAGGGAGGGTCTCAGGTTTGGAAGGGGAAGGATTTGGATATCACATCTCATGTTATCGGAAGGATCTCACGTTTGGTATTAGAAGTATTGAGATATCATATCTCATGCTATAGGAAGGGTCTCAGGATTGGAATGGGAAGGAGTTGGATATCACATCTCATGCTATAGGGAGGGTCTCAGGATTGGAATGGGAAGGACTTAGATATCACATATCATGCTATAGGAAGGGTCTCAGTTTTGATATTAGAAGCATTGAGATATCACATCTCATGCTATCGGAAGTGTCTCAGGATTGGAATGGGAAGGAGCTGGATATCACATCTCATGCTAAAGGAAGGGTCTCAGGTTTGGAACGGGAAGGATTTGGATATCACATCTCATGTTATAGGAAGGGTCTCAGGTTTGGTATAAGCATTGAGATATCACATCTCTGCTATCGGAAGTGTCTCAGGATTGGAATGGGAAGGAGTTGGATATCCCATCTCATGTTATAGGACGGGTCTCAGGTTTGTTATTAGAATCATTGAGATATCATATTGCATGCTGTAGGAAGGGTCTAAGGGTTGGAATGTGAAGGACTTGGATATCACATCTCATGCTATAGATAGGCTCTTAGGTTTGGAAAGGGAAGGAGTTGGATATCACATTTCATGTTAGAGGAAGGATCTCAGGTTTGGTATTAGAAGCATTGAGATATCACATCTCATGCTATAGGAAGGGTCTCAGGATTGGAATGGGAAGCAGTTGGATATCACATCTCATGCTATAGGAAGGGTCTCAGGTTTGGTATAAGCATTGAGATATCACATCTCATGCTATAGGACGGGTCTCAGGATTGGAATGGAAGGAGTTGGATATCACATCTCATGTTATAGGAAGGATCTCAGGTTTGGTATTAGAAGCATTGAGATATCACATCTCATGCTATAGGAAGGGTCTCAGGATTGGAATGTGAAGGATTTGGATATCACATCTCATGCTAAAGGAAGGGTCTCAGGTTTGGTAGAAGCATTGAGATATCACGTCGCTGCTATCGGAAGGGTCTCAGGATTGGATTGGGACGGAGTTGGATATCCCTTCTCATGCTATAGGAAGGGTCTCAGGATTTGAATGGCAAGGAGTTGGATATCACATCTCATGCCATAGGAAGGGTCTCAGGTTTGGTATAAGCATTGAGATATCACATCTCTGCTATCGGAAGGGTCTCAGGATTGGATTGGGAAGAAGTTGGATATCCCTTCTCATGCTATAGGAAGTGTCTCAGGTTGGAATGGGAAGGAGTTGGATATCACATCTCATGTTATAGGAAGGGTCTCAGGATTGGAATGGAAAGGATTTGGATATCACATCTCTTGCTATAGGAAGGGTCTCAGGATTGGAATGGGTAGGAGTTGGATATAACTTTCTTGCTATAGGAAGGGTCTCATGTTTGGAATGGGAAGGAGTTGGATATCACATATGCTATAGTTAGTGTCTCAGGTTTGGAACGGGAAGGAGTTGGATATCACATCTCATGTTATAGGAAGGGTCTCAGGTTTGGTATAAGCATTGAGATATCACATCTCTGCTATCGGAAGCGGCTCAGGATTGGAATGGGAAGGAGTTGGATATCCCATCTCATGTTATAGGAAGAGTCTCTGGTTTGGTATTAGAATCATTGAGATATCACATAGCATGCTGTAGGAAGGGTCTAAGGATTGGAATGGGATGGACTTGGATATCACATCTCATGTTATAGGTAGGCTCTCAGGTTTGCTATAAGCATTGAGATATCACATCTCATGCTATAGGAAGGGTCACAGGATTGGAATGGGAAGGAATTGGATATCACATCTCATGCTATAGGAAGGGTCTCAGATTTGGTATAAGCATTGAGATATCACATCTCATGCTAAAGGAAGGGTCTCAGGATTGGAATGGGAAGGAGTTGTATATGACATCTCAGGCCATAGGAAGGTTCTCAGGTTTGGTATAAGCATTGAGATATCACATCTCTGCTATCGGAAAGGTCTCAGGATTGGAATGGGAAGGAGTTGGATATCCCATCTCATGTTATAGGAAGGGTCTCAGGTTTGGTATTAGAAGCATAGAGATATCACATCTCATGCTATAGGAAGGGTCTCAGGATTGGAATGGGAAGGACTTGGATGTCACATCTCATGCTATAGGTAGGGTCTCAAGTTTGATATTAGAAGCATTGAGATAACAAATCTCATGATATCGGAAGGGTCTCAGGATTGGAATGGGAAGGAGTTGGATATCACATCTCATGATAAAGGAAGGGTCTAAGGTTTGGAAGGGGAAGGATTTGGATATCACATCTCATGTTATAGGACGGGTCTCAGGTTTAATATTAGAAGCATTGAGATATCAAGTCTCATGGTATAAGAAGGGTCTCAGAATTGGAATGGGAAGGAGTTGGATATCACACCTCAAGCTATAGGAAGGGTCTCAGGATTGGAATGGGAAGGAGTTTGATATCACATCTCATGCCATAGTATGGGTCTCAGGTTTGGTAGAAGCATTGGGATATCACATCTCATGCTATCGGAAGGGTATCAGTATTGGATTTGGAAGAAGTTGGATATCCCATCTCATGCTATAGGAAGGGTCTCAGGTTGGAATGGGAAGGAGTTGGATATCACATTTCGTGTTATAGGAAGGGTCTCAGGATTGGAATGGGAAGGACTTGGATATCATATCTCATGCTATAGGACGGGTCTCAGGTTTGTTATTAGAATCATTGAGATATCATATTGCATGCTGTAGGAAGGGTCTAAGGATTGGAATGGGAAGGACCTGGTTATCACATCTCATGCTATAGAACGGCTCTCAGGTTTGGAACGGGAAGGAGTTGGATATCACATCTCATGTTATAGGAAGGGTCTCAGGTTTGGTATAAGCATTGAGATATCACATCTCTGCTATCGGAAGCGGCTCAGGATTGGAATGGGAAGGAGTTGGATATCCCATCTCATGTTATAGGAAGAGTCTCTGGTTTGGTATTAGAATTATTGAGATATCACATCGCATGCTGTAGGAAGGGTCTAAGGATTGGAATGGGATAGACTTGGATATCACATCTCATGTTATAGGTAGGCTCTCAGGTTTGGTATAAGCATTGAGATATCACATCTCATGCTATAGGAAGGGTCTCAGGATTGGAATGGGAAGGAATTGGATATCACATCTCATGCTATAGGAAGGGTCTCAGATTTGGTATAAGCATTGAGATATCACATCTCATGCTAAAGGAAGGGTCTCAGGATTGGAATGGGAAGGAGTTGTATATGACATCTCAGGCCATAGGAAGGTTCTCAGGTTTGGTATAAGCATTGAGATATCACATCTCTGCTATCGGAAAGGTCTCAGGATTGGAATGGGAAGGAGTTGGATATCCCATCTCATGTTATAGGAAGGGTCTCAGGTTTGGTATTAGAAGCATAGAGATATCACATCTCATGCTATAGGAAGGGTCTCAGGATTGGAATGGGAAGGACTTGGATGTCACATCTCATGCTATAGGGAGGGTCTCAAGTTTGATATTAGAAGCATTGAGATAACAAATCTCATGATATCGGAAGGGTCTCAGGATTGGAATGGGAAGGAGTTGGATATCACATCTCATGATAAAGGAAGGGTCTAAGGTTTGGAAGGGGAAGGATTTGGATATCACATCTCATGTTATAGGACGGGTCTCAGGTTTAATATTAGAAGTATTGAGATATCAAGTCTCATGGTATAAGAAGGGTCTCAGAATTGGAATGGGAAGGAGTTGGATATCACACCTCAAGCTATAGGAAGGGTCTCAGGATTGGAATGGGAAGGAGTTTGATATCACATCTCATGCCATAGTATGGGTCTCAGGTTTGGTAGAAGCATTGGGATATCACATCTCATGCTATCGGAAGGGTATCAGTATTGGATTTGGAAGAAGTTGGATATCCCATCTCATGCTATAGGAATGGTCTCAGGTTGGAATGGGAAGGAGTTGGATATCACATTTCATGTTATAGGAAGGGTCTCAGGATTGGAATGCGAAGGACTTGGATATCATATCTCATGCTATAGGACGGGTCTCAGGTTTGTTATTAGAATCATTGAGATATCATATTGCATGCTATAGGAAGGGTCTCAGGATTGGAATGGGAAGCAGTTGGATATCACATCTCATGCTATAGGAAGGGTCTCAGGTTTGGTATAAGCCTTGAGATATCACATCTCATGCTATAGGACGGGTCTCAGGATTGGAATAGAAGGAGTTGGATATCACATCTCATGTTATAGGAAGGATCTCAGGTTTGGTATTAGAAGCATTGAGACATCACATCTCATGCTATAGGAAGGGTCTCAAGGTTGGAATGGGAAGGAGTTGGATATCACATCTCATCCAATAGGAAGGGTCTCAGGTTTGGAATGGGAAGGAATTGGATATCACATCTCATGTTATAGGAAGGATCTCAGGTTTGGTATTAGAAGCATTGAGATATCACATCTCATGCTATAGGAAGGGTCTCAGGATTGGAATGTGAAGGATTTGGATATCACATCTCATGCTAAAGGAAGGGTCTCAGGTTTGGTAGAAGCACTGAGATATCACGTCGCTGCTATCGGAAGGGTCTCAGGATTGGATTGGGAAGGAGTTGGATATCCCTTCTCATGCTATAGGAAGGGTCTCAGGATTTGAATGGCAAGGAGTTGGATATCACATCTCATGCCATAGGAAGGGTCTCAGGTTTGGTATAAGCATTGAGATATCACATCTCTGCTATCGGAAGGGTCTCAGGATTGGATTGGGAAGGAGTTGGATATCCCTTCTCATGCTATAGGAAGTGTCTCAGGTTGGAATGGGAAGGAGTTGGATATCACATCTCATGTTATAGGAAGGGTCTCAGGATTGGAATGGGAAGGATTTGGATATCACATCTCTTGCTATAGGAAGGGTCTCAGGATTGGAATGGGTAGGAGTTGGATATTACTTTCTTGCTATAGGAAGGGTCTCATGTTTGGAATGGGAAGGAGTTGGATATCACATATGCTATAGTTAGTGTCTCAGGTTTGGAACGGGAAGGAGTTGGATATCACATCTCATGTTATAGGAAGGGTCTCAGGTTTGGTATAAGCATTGAGATATCACATCTCTGCTATCGGAAGCGGCTCAGGATTGGAATGGGAAGGAGTTGGATATCCCATCTCATGTTATAGGAAGAGTCTCTGGTTTGGTATTAGAATTATTGAGATATCACATCGCATGCTGTAGGAAGGGTCTAAGGATTGGAATGGGATAGACTTGGATATCACATCTCATGTTATAGGTAGGCTCTCAGGTTTGGTATAAGCATTGAGATATCACATCTCATGCTATAGGAAGGGTCTCAGGATTGGAATGGGAAGGAATTGGATATCACATCTCATGCTATAGGAAGGGTCTCAGATTTGGTATAAGCATTGAGATATCACATCTCATGCTAAAGGAAGGGTCTCAGGATTGGAATGGGAAGGAGTTGTATATGACATCTCAGGCCATAGGAAGGTTCTCAGGTTTGGTATAAGCATTGAGATATCACATCTCTGCTATCGGAAAGGTCTCAGGATTGGAATGGGAAGGAGTTGGATATCCCATCTCATGTTATAGGAAGGGTCTCAGGTTTGGTATTAGAAGCATAGAGATATCACATCTCATGCTATAGGAAGGGTCTCAGGATTGGAATGGGAAGGACTTGGATGTCACATCTCATGCTATAGGGAGGGTCTCAAGTTTGATATTAGAAGCATTGAGATAACAAATCTCATGATATCGGAAGGGTCTCAGGATTGGAATGGGAAGGAGTTGGATATCACATCTCATGATAAAGGAAGGGTCTAAGGTTTGGAAGGGGAAGGATTTGGATATCACATCTCATGTTATAGGACGGGTCTCAGGTTTAATATTAGAAGCATTGAGATATCAAGTCTCATGGTATAAGAAGGGTCTCAGAATTGGAATGGGAAGGAGTTGGATATCACACCTCAAGCTATAGCAAGGGTCTCAGGATTGGAATGGGAAGGAGTTTGATATCACATCTCATGCCATAGTATGGGTCTCAGGTTTGGTAGAAGCATTGGGATATCACATCTCATGCTATCGGAAGGGTATCAGTATTGGATTTGGAAGAAGTTGGATATCCCATCTCATGCTATAGGAAGGGTCTCAGGTTGGAATGGGAAGGAGTTGGATATCACATTTCATGTTATAGGAAGGGTCTCAGGATTGGAATGGGAAGGACTTGGATATCATATCTCATGCTATAGGACGGGTCTCAGGTTTGTTATTAGAATCATTGAGATATCATATTGCATGCTGTAGGAAGGGTTAAGGATTGGAATGGGAAGGACCTGGATATCACATCTCATGCTATAGAACGGCTCTCAGGTTTGGAAAGGGAAGGAGTTGGATATCACATCTCATGTTATAGGATGGATCTCAGGTTTGGTATTAGAAGTATTGAGATATCACATCTCATGTTATCGGAAGGATCTCAGGTTTGGTATTAGAAGTATTGAGATATCACAACTCATGCTATAGGAAGGGTTTCAGGATTGGAATGGGAAGGAGTTGGATATCACATCTCATGCTAAAGGAAGGGTCTCAGGTTTGGTAGAAGCATTGAGATATCACATCTCATGCTATAGGAAGGGTCTCAGGATTGGAATGGGAAGGACTTAGATATCACATATCATGCTATAGGGAGGGTCTCAGTTTTGATATTAGAAGCATTGAGATATCACATCTCATGCTATCGGAAGTGTCTCAGGATTGGAATGGGAAGGAGCTGGATATCACATCTCATGCTAAAGGAAGGGTGTCAGGTTTGGAACGGGAAGGAGTTGGATATCACATCTCATGTTATAGGAAGGGTCTCAGGTTTGGTATAAACATTGAGATATCACATCTCTGCTATCGGAAGTGTCTCAGGATTGGAATGGGAAGGAGTTGGATATCCCATCTCATGTTATAGGACGGGTCTCAGGTTTGTTATTAGAATCATTGAGATATCATATTGCATGCTGTGGGAAGGGTCTAAGGGTTGGAATGTGAAGGACTTGGATATCACTTCTCATGCTATAGATAGGCTCTTAGGTTTGGAAAGGGAAGGAGTTGGATCTCACATTTCATGTTAGAGGAAGGATCTCAGGTTTGGTATTAGAAGCATTGAGATATCACATCTCATGCTATAGGAAGGGTCTCAGGATTGGAATGGGAAGGAGTTGGATATCACATCTCATGCTATAGGAAGGGTCTCAGGTTTGGTATAAGCATTGAGATATCACATCTCATGCTATAGGAAGGGTCTCAGGATTGGAATGGGAAGGAGTTGGATATCAAATCTCATGCTATAGGAAGCGTCTCAGGATTGGAATGGGAAGGAGTTGAATATGACATCTCATGCCGTAGGAAGGGTCTCAGGTTTGGTATAAACATTGAGATATCACATCTCTGCTATCAAAAGGGTCTCAGGATTGGAATGGGAAGGAGTTGGATATCCCATCTCATGTTATAGGAAGAGTCTCAGGTTTGGTATTAGAAGCATTGAGATATCACATCTCATGCTATAGGAAGTGTCTCAGGATTGGAATGGGAAGGAGTTGG
Source organism: Ambystoma mexicanum (assembly GCF_040938575.1). NCBI lineage: Eukaryota > Metazoa > Chordata > Amphibia > Caudata > Ambystomatidae > Ambystoma > Ambystoma mexicanum. The sequence continues at coordinate 4,951,143 of NW_027182488.1, forward strand.
ATATCACATCTCATGTTATAGGAAGGGTCTCAGGATTGGAATGGGAAGGATTTGGATATCACATCTCTTGCTATAGGAAGGGTCACAGGATTGGAATGGGTAGGAGTTGGATATTACTTTCTTGCTATAGGAAGGGTCTCATGTTTGGAATGGGAAGGAGTTGGATATCACATATGCTATAGTTAGTGTCTCAGGTTTGGAACGGGAAGGAGTTGGATATCACATCTCATGTTATAGGAAGGGTCTCAGGTTTGGTATAAGCATTGAGATATCACATCTCTGCTATCGGAAGCGGCTCAGGATTGGAATGGGAAGGAGTTGGATATCCCATCTCATGTTATAGGAAGAGTCTCTGGTTTGGTATTAGAATCATTGAGATATCACATCGCATGCTGTAGGAAGGGTCTAAGGATTGGAATGGGATGGACTTGGATATCACATCTCATGTTATAGGTAGGCTCTCAGGTTTGGTATAAGCATTGAGATATCACATCTCATGCTATAGGAAGGGTCTCAGGATTGGAATGGGAAGGAATTGGATATCACATCTCATGCTATAGGAAGGGTCTCAGATTTGGTATAAGCATTGAGATATCACATCTCATGCTAAAGGAAGGGTCTCAGGATTGGAATGGGAAGGAGTTGTATATGACATCTCAGGCCATAGGAAGGTTCTCAGGTTTGGTATAAGCATTGAGATATCACATCTCTGCTATCGGAAAGGTCTCAGGATTGGAATGGGAAGGAGTTGGATATCCCATCTCATGTTATAGGAAGGGTCTCAGGTTTGGTATTAGAAGCATAGAAATATCACATCTCATGCTATAGGAAGGGTCTCAGGATTGGAATGGGAAGGACTTGATGTCACATCTCATACTATAGGGAGGGTCTCAAGTTTGATATTAGAAGCATTGAGATAACAAATCTCATGATATCGGAAGGGTCTCAGGATTGGAATGGGAAGGAGTTGGATATCACATCTCATGATAAAGGAAGGGTCTAAGGTTTGGAAGGGGAAGGATTTGGATATCACATCTCATGTTATAGGACGGGTCTCAGGTTTAATATTAGAAGCATTGAGATATCAAGTCTCATGGTATAAGAAGGGTCTCAGAATTGGAATGGGAAGGAGTTGGATATCACACCTCAAGCTATAGGAAGGGTCTCAGGATTGGAATGGGAAGGAGTTTGATATCACATCTCATGCCATAGTATGGGTCTCAGGTTTGGTAGAAGCATTGGGATATCACATCTCATGCTATCGGAAGGGTATCAGTATTGGATTTGGAAGAAGTTGGATATCCCATCTCATGCTATAGGAAGGGTCTCAGGTTGGAATGGGAAGGAGTTGGATATCACATTTCATGTTATAGGAAGGGTCTCAGGATTGGAATGGGAAGGACTTGGATATCATATCTCATGCTATAGGACGGGTCTCAGGTTTGTTATTAGAATCATTGAGATATCATATTGCATGCTGTAGGAAGGGTCTAAGGATTGGAATGGGAAGGACCTGGATATCACATCTCATGCTATAGAACGGCTCTCAGGTTTGGAAAGGGAAGGAGTTGGATATCACATCTCATGTTATAGGATGGATCTCAGGTTTGGTATTAGAAGTATTGAGATATCACATCTCATGCTATAGGAAGGGTCTCAGGATTGGAATGGGAAGGAGTTGGATATTACATCTCATGCTAAAGGAAGGGTCTCAGGTTTGGTAGAAGCATTGAGATATCACATCTCATGCTATAGGAAGGGTCTCAGGATTGGAATGGGAAGGACTTAGATATCACATATCATGCTATAGGGAGGGTCTCAGTTTTGATATTAGAAGCATTGAGATATCACATCTCATGCTATCGGAAGTGTCTCAGGATTGGAATGGGAAGGAGCTGGATATCACATCTCATGCTAAAGGAAGGGTCTCAGGTTTGGAACGGGAAGGAGTTGGATATCACATCTCATGTTATAGGAAGGGTCTCAGGTTTGGTATAAACATTGAGATATCACATCTCTGCTATCGGAAGTGTCTCAGGATTGGAATGGGAAGGAGTTGGATATCCCATCTCATGTTATAGGACGGGTCTCAGGTTTGTTATTAGAATCATTGAGATATCATATTGCATGCTGTAGGAAGGGTCTAAGGGTTGGAATGTGAAGGACTTGGATATCACATCTCATGCTATAGATAGGCTCTTAGGTTTGGAAAGGGAAGGAGTTGGATCTCACATTTCATGTTAGAGGAAGGATCTCAGGTTTGGTATTAGAAGCATTGAGATATCACATCTCATGCTATAGGAAGGGTCTCATGATTGGAATGGGAAGGAGTTGGATATCACATCTCATGCTATAGGAAGGGTCTCAGGTTTGGTATAAGCATTGAGATATCACATCTCATGCTATAGGAAGGGTCTCAGGATTGGAATGGAAGGAGTTGGATATCACATCTCATGTTATAGGAAGGATCTCAGGTTTGGTATTAGAAGCATTGAGACATCACATCTCATGCTATAGGAAGGGTCTCAGGATTGGAATGGGAAGGAGTTGGATATCAAATCTCATGCTATAGGAAGGGTCTCAGGATTGGAATGGGAAGGAGTTGAATATGACATCTCATGCCGTAGGAAGGGTCTCAGGTTTGGTATAAACATTGAGATATCACATCTCTGGTATCAAAAGGGTCTCAGGATTGGAATGGGAAGGAGTTGGATATCCCATCTCATGTTATAGGAAGAGTCTCAGGTTTGGTATTAGAAGCATTGAGATATCACATCTCATGCTATAGGAAGTGTCTCAGGATTGGAATGGGAAGGACTTGGATATCACATCTCATGCTATAGGTAGGGTCTCAAGTTTGACATTAGAAGCATTGAGATATCACATCTCATGCTATAGGAAGGGTCTGAGGATTGGAATGGGAATGAGTTGGATATCACATCTCCTGCTATGGGAAGGGTCTCAGGTTTGGTATAAGCAGTGAGATATCACATCTCATGCTATAGGAAGTGTCTCAGGATTGGAATGGGAAGGAGTTGGATATCACATCTCATGTTATAGGAAGGATCTCAGGTTTGGTATAAGCATTGAGATATCACATCTCTGCTATCGGAAGGGTCTCAAGATTGGAATGGGAAGGAGTTGGATATTCCCATCTCATGTTATAGGAAGGGTCTCAGGTTTGGTATTAGAAGCATCGAGATATCACATCTCATGCTATAGGAAGGGTCTCAGGATTGGAATGGGAAGGACTTGGATATCACATCTCATGCTATAGGGAGGGTCTCAAGTTTGGTATTAGAAGCATTGAGATATCAAGTCTCATAGTATAGGAAGGGTCTCAGAATTGGAATGGGAAGGAGTTGGATATCCCATCTCATGTTATAGGAAGAGTCTCTGGTTTGGTATTAAAATCATTGAGATATCACATCGCATGCTGTAGGAAGGGTCTAAGGATTGGAATGGGATGGACTTGGATATCACATCTCATGTTATAGGTAGGCTCTCAGGTTTGGTATAAGCATTGAGATATCACATCTCATGCTATAGGAAGGGTCTCAGAATTGGAATGGGAAGGAGTTGGTTATCACATCTCAAGCTATAGGAAGGGTCTCAGTATTGAAATGGGAAGGACTTGGATATCACATCTCATGCCATAGGAAGGCTCTCAGGTTTGGAAGGGGAAAGAGTTGGATATCTCATTTCATGTTAGAGGTAGGATCTCAGGTTTGGTATTAGAGGCATTGAGATATCACATCTCATGCTATCAGAAGGGTCTCAGGAATGGAATGGGAAGGAGTTAGATATCACATCTCATGCTAAAGGGAGGGTCTCAGGTTTGGAAGGGGAAGGATTTGGATATCACATCTCATGTTATAGGAAGGATCTCAGGTTTGGTATTAGAAGCATTGAGATATCACATCTCATGCTATTGGAAGGATCTCAGGTTTGGTATTAGAAGCATTGAGATATCACATCTCATGCTATCAGAAGAGTCTCAGGATTGGAATAGGAAGGAGTTGGATATCACATTTCATGCTAAAGGGAGGGTCTCAGGTTTGGAAGGGGAGGATTTGGATATCACATCTCATGTTATAGGAAGGATCTCACGTTTGGTATTAGAAGCATTGAGATATCAAATCTCATGCTATAGGAAGGGTCTCAGGATTGGAATGTGAAGGATTTGGATATCACATCTCATGCTAAAGGAAGGGTCTCAGGTTTGGTAGAAGCATTGAGATTTCACGTCTCTGCTATCGGAAGGGTCTCAGGATTGGATTGGGAAGGAGTTGGATATCCCTTTTCATGCTATAGGAAGGGTCTCAGGATTTGAATGGCAAGGAGTTGGATATCACATCTCATGCCATAGGAAGGGTCTCAGGTTTGGTATAAGCATTGAGATATCACATCTCTGCTATCGGAAGGGTCTCAGGATTGGATTGGGAAGGAGTTGGATATCCCTTCTCATGCTATAGGAAGTGTCTCAGGTTGGAATGGGAAGGAGTTGGATATCACATCTCATGTTATAGGAAGGGTCTCAGGATTGGAATGGGAAATATCCAAATCCTTCCCATTCCAATCCTGAGACCCTTCCTATAGCAAGAGATGTGATATCCAAATCCTTCCCATTCCAATCCTGAGACCCTTCCTATAACATGAGATGTGATATTCAACTCCTTCCCATTCCAACCTGAGACACTTCCTATAGCATGAGAAGGGATATCCAACTCCTTCCCAATCCAATCCTGAGACCCGTCCTATAGCATGAGATGTGATATCTCAATGCTTATACCAAACCTGAGACCCTTCCTATGGCATGAGATGTGATATCCAACTCCTTGCCATTCAAATCCTGAGACCCTTCCTATAGCATGAGATGTGATATCTCAATGCTTCTACCAAACCTGAGACCCTTCCTTTAGCATGAGATGTGATATCCAAATCCTTCACATTCCAATCCTGAGACCCTTCCTATAGCATGAGATGTGATATCTCAATGCTTCTAATACCAAACCTGAGATCCTTCCTATAACATGAGATGTGATATCCAATTCCTTCCCATTCCAAACCTGAGACCCTTCCTATTGGATGAGATGTGATATCCAACTCCTTCCCATTCCAACCCTGAGACCCTTCCTATACCATGAGATGTGATATCTCAATGCTTCTAATACCAAACCTGGGAACCGTCCTATAACATGAGATGTGATATCTCAATGTTTCTAATAAAAAACCTGAGACCCTTCCTATAACATGAGATGTGATATCCAATTCCTTCCCATTCCAGACCTGAGACCCTTCCTTTAGCATGAGATGTGATATCCAAATACTTCCCATTCCAATCCTAAAACCCTTCCTATAGCATGAGATGTGATATCTCAATGTTTCTAATAAAAAACCTGAGACCCTTCCTATAGCAAGAGATGTGATATCCAAATCCTTCCCATTCCAATCCTGAGACCCTTCCTGTATATAACATTAGATGTGATATCCAACTCCTTCCCATTCCAGCCTGAGACCCTTCCTATAGCATGAGATGTGATATCCAACTCCTTACCATTCAAATCCTGAGACCCTCCCTATAACAAGAGATGTCATATCCAACTCCTTCCCATTCCAAACCTGAGACCCTTCCTATAACATGAGATGTGATATCCAACTCCTTCCCATTCCAAACCTGAGACCCTTCCGATAGCATGAGATGTGATATCTCAATGCTTCAAAAACCAAACATGAGAACCATCCTATAACATGAGATGTGAAATCCAAATCCTTCCCTTCCCAAACCTGAGACTCTTCCTATAGCATGAGATGTGATATCTCAATGCTTCTACCAAACCTGAAACCCTTCCTATAGCATGAGATGTGATATCACAATGCTTCTAATACCAAACCTGAGACCCTTCCCATAGCATGAGATGTGATATCCAACTCCTTCCCATTCCAATCCTGAGACCCTTCCTATAGCATGAGATGTGATATCTCAATGCTTCTAATACCAAACCTAAGGTCCTTCCTATAACATGAGATGTGATATCCAAATCCTTCCCATTCCAAACCTGAGACCCTCCCTTTAGCATGAGATGTGATATCCAACTCCTTCCCATTCCAATCCTGATACCCTTCTGATAGCATGAGATGTGATATCTCAATGCCTCTAATACCAAACCTGAGATCCTACCTCTAACATGAAATGTGATATCCAACTCCTTCCTTTTCCAAACCTGAGACCCTTCCTACAGCATGAGATGTGTTAAGACGGATTTCTGAACTCTGTCCTGGTGGCACAGAAGTTCAGAAGGCCAACCTAATTACTTGGAACAGGGTAACCTCTGGACGAGCCAGACCAATCAAGGTAGCGATCGCGGCGGTCAAGACTAGGTCTCAAGAGGGGTGAGGGTGACTGAAAGCCCGCAATGAGCACACAAAGCAAGAGCGCTTACAAACTACTCCAAACAGTTGTTATATCAAAAATAGATACACATTTATTTTAAGGCCTTTAAAATAATGACCGTAGCGAGAAAATCACAATATCACAATATTAAACCAACACATACCATATCAACACAATATATATACAAATACACAGTCGCAAGCGTTTAAAGCACGAAATATGTAGTCCACCTGAAAGGAAAGGAAAACAGGCAGTGCGATAACGCTTTAGACTCAGTTCGCCTTCAGAGGCACCTAACCAGATGGAAGTCCGAGCCCTGCGAAGAGTGGAGCCTTGTGCTCAAAGTACCTGCCACGCCGGTGCCAACGGGCAAAAGGGGAAGCTCTTCGGAGGAAGTCAGGCAGTTCGGGTTAGTGCACAGCAGAAGGAGAACAGGTTCCGCAACTCAAGCGCAGCCTCCACAGCGGGCAGAAGCAGAGCGCGAGTACGGCCAAAAGGGTGCTGTTTTTACACAGCAGGGAAAGCAATGGGATACTGCAGGAGGGCGACCAGATCCTAGCTAAACTACTCACCGGTCCCCGAAGCAAGCAGACCCAGGCTTCTCCATGTTAGTTTCAGCAGCTGGCAGGTTCAGAAGAGCAGGGAACACCTCGAAGTCGTGTAGAGCAAAAAGACGTCCCAATCGACGAAACCAGCACAGTTTGTTGCCGCAGCAGGACAACGGAGCGGCCGTGTGTATTCAAGCCAAATGTACACTCCTCCCTTCAGACTTGGGAACGCCAAGTGTACGAAGCGTGGGAGAGTGACAAGGACTCGAAATACAACACAACCTGGCGGCAGTTACAGAGCAGGACTCCCTTGTAAGCTGGTCAGTCAACTGGATGGCCCAGAGACACTTCCGAAGGCTTACTTGGAGGGGGTGATGAAGTCGCCGGGAATAGCTGTTCCTGCTATTCCAAAGGTCGAAGCACCAGTACAGACACTTCTGGTTCGATCCAAGGAGGAAAGGGTTTCACAGGACGACAGCAGTGCAAAGGAGGATTCCTTCAGCGGGTCACCAGCGATTCCTCGGTCCAGCCTCTTGGTTGCAGGATACTTGGCTCCTGTATTCCTTCGTTCGTGAGAACTCAGGAGATCGACATGGTAGTGGTGTTTCCAGCTCCCTCTTATCCACGGTTCCCTTCGCGCCAAAACGGAGGGGAGCCAATGGGAGATCCGCACATCAACACACATACCATACGTGGACCAATCACGGACCACGGTGGTCCCAGGCATTCACACCACCCCAGACTCTCTGGCACCCAGGATGTGTATTGGGACCAGACATCCCAGCCCACACCCTGGAGGCACACAAACGACATGTAGAAGCCCGCGAAAGCAACCACGTTTCGCGGGAAAGTACATGCCCAAATAAGGAAGGCCCCGGGTCGCCCGACCTGGGGAAGGTGAAGGGAGCAAGACGGTCAGTGGACAGGACAAAGGAGCCTTGTGGACTGGCCATTTTGGGAGCCAGGCCACCATTTTGGGTTCAGTGCGAAAAACGTGCTCAGAACGCCAAAAGGAGCTCAAAATAAACAAAACGATCGCTGCCACCATTCCAGTCCCTGAATGACTTGCACCGATCAAATACCATCCTAAAAGAGTATCTAGGGCCCGTAGAAGGCTAGAGACCCAAGAGAGCTGTAACTGAGTTTACAGTGCCCTCTTGTGTCATGTTGCACTAAAGCCGCAACATGATAAACGAAACTACGGGAAACAGCGTTCCCCGGTACAGAATGTCTTAAGGGCATGTCAGTTTCCCCGTAAGAAAAGGAGCGAAAGCCCAGAGAAGTGCGGCAGAAGGCTGTACTTCTCTGGCAAAGTCAAGAACAAGGTTAAAAACAATAGCAAAAAGTTTAGGGGTTGCTACATGGAAGGAAAATTCCCTACAATTACGAAATCTTTCCTAACACTCGCCCCTCCCAGACTATGGACAGGGGGAACTAATCCACCCCTGGATGAGTCTCTTGTTCAGGTCGGTTAAACATTCTGGACAACCCATCAGCATTGCTATGTTGGACACCTGGCCTATGCTCAATAGTGAAGTCGAAGCCTTGAAGACTTATGGACCACCTAAGCAACTTTGGATTCTCCCCCTTCATGTTCATTAGCCACTTTAACGGCTTATGGTCAGTCTGCACAGTGAAGTGGGTCCCATAGAGGTAGGGCCTCAGCTTCCTTAGGGCCCACACAACAGAGAAACATTCTTTCTCTACCGTGGACCATCTGAGCTCGCTGTCCTTAAGCTGGCGACTAATAAAACCGATAGGGTGTTCCTTACCCTTCTCATGTACTTGTGATAGTACAGCTCCTATCCCAGTGTCAGAGGCATCCGTCTGCACGATAAAAGGTCTTTGATAATCAGGGGCCCTGAGCACAGGGGCCTGGCACAAGGAGTCTTTTAAGCCATTGAAGGCCTTCTCACACTCGTCAGTCCAAGTTGCCTTCTTGGGTTTCTTCGGAGTTGTGAGGGCAGTCAGAGGAGCAGCTATGGTGCCATAGTCTGCCACAAAATTGCGATAATAACCCGTGAGTCCTAAGAAGGCTCTCACTTGGGTTTGCGTAGTGGGGGTAGGCCAGTCTTGTACTGCTTGTACTTTACTGGGTAGAGGCTGTATCCTCCCTCCACCTACTTCATGTCCAAGGTAAACCACTGAGCCTTGTCCAATCTGGCATTTACTAGCCTTTATGGTCAAGTGGGCTTTCTGAAGGGCCTGGAGCACAATCCTGAGGTGTTTCACATGGTCTTCCCAGGTGGCACTGAAAACTGCTATATCGTCTAGATATGCAAGACAGAATTCGTCCAACCCATTCAACACATGATTCACAAGCCTCTGGAAAGTGGCAGGTGCATTCTTCAACCCGAACGGCATTACCCGGAATTGGTAAAGGCCGTCTGGAGTAGAAAATGCTGTCTTCTCCTTGGCATGTTCTGCTAAAGCTATTTGCCAATAGCCAGCAGTGAGGTCAAACGTGCTGAGGTACTTGGAGGCACCCAACGTATCCACCAGCTCATCTGTTCGAGGCAAGGGGTGTGCATCTGTCTTGGTGACAGCATTCAGAGCCCTGTAATCCACGCAGAACCTCAATTCAGAAGTGCCTGCTTTTGGAACCAAAACCACAGGACTGGACCAAGGACTACTAGAGGGTTCAATCACCCCAAGGTCTAACATCTTGTTGACCTCGGTCTTAATATAAGACCGTACTTTATCTGACATCCTGTATCCCCTACTTTTGGTAGGTACACTGTCTCCTGTGTCAAAGTTATGTTTGCACCAAGGTGTCAAACCAGGGGACTGTGAAAACAGGGGGGAAAACTGCCTAAGCAAACTTTTCACCTCAGCCTGCTGATCAGAAGTCAGGTGAGGGGCCACTCGGACACCCTCAACGGAGCCATCTGAAGGACCGCTTTGGAACAGGTCGGGGAGAGGTTCTGACTCCTCTTCCTCAACATCTGAAGCCAGTAGCAGTGCTGCGATTTCGACTCTTGGGACGAAAGCCTTCAGCCTATTCACGTGAAACACTTTTGGAGCCTGTCCAGGCCTTCCAAGGTCCACTAAATAGTTCACCTCACCCAGGGGCTCCACCACTGTGTAAGGGCCTGACCATTTGTCCTGTAAAGCGCGAGGCCTTATTGGATTCATGATCAGGACGTGCTGACCAGGTGTAAAGTTGATGAGGGAAGCTTTCTGGTCGTACCAATGTTTCACCAGCGCTTGCCCTGCCTTCAATTTATCACTAGCCAAGCCCATCAGAAGTACCATCCGTTTTCTGAGCCCTAGCACATAATCAACTACATTGGTAGTAACAGGGGGAGTGGGCATCTCCCATCCCTCTTTGACGATGGCTAAGGGTCCCCGTACGGGATGACCGAACAGAAGTTCGAAGGGGCTGAAGCCAACACCCTCCTGTGGTACCTCTCGGTAGGCAAACAGTAGGCATGGTAAAAGAAGATCCCATTTTCTTCTCTGGGGCTCCTCCAGAGCCCCAATCATGCTTTTTAACGTTCTGTTGAAACATTCCACCAGACCATTGGTCTGGGGGTGGTATGCAGAAGAGAACTTGTAGGTGACCCCACATTCTTTCCACATAGCCTGCATATACTTCGACATAAAGTTGCTGCCACGATCTGACACAACTTCTTTAGGGAAGCCAACCCTAGTAAATATGCCGAGTAAAGCTTTTGCAACTGACTTGGCAGTTACAGTTTTCAATGGGATGGCCTCAGGATACCTGGTTGCATGGTCGACCAGCACCAGGATAAACCTATTGCCCGAGGATGTTTGCGGGTCAAGGGGACCAACGATGTCGATCCCTACCCTTTCAAATGGTACCCCCACAACTGGGAGCGGTACCAACGGAGCTTGGATTGTCGCGCCAACCTTACCAGACAACTGGCAGGAGGCACAACTCCTGCAGTGACTTTCTACTTGCACCCCCATCTTGGGCCAGTAGAAGTGCATGGATAACCTTTGCTTGGTCCTCTTCATACCAAGGTGACCAGCAAGGGGAACTTCATGCGCCAACTGCAGGAGGGAGGGCCTAACAGCAAGGGGAACCACCAACCTCCTATGGTCTCCTTCTGTAGACTCTGTGGGCTCACTATACAGGAGTTCACCTTCCCAATAAATCCTATGCTTCCCAGGAGGCTCACCCTCAAGCTGGGAGCAGGCCTGTCTCCTTAGGCCTTCCAGAGATGGGCACTCACGTTGGCCTTTACTGAATTCGTCCCTATCAGGACCTCCTTCAACTAACAAGTCTTTTAGTTCAGGATGATCGTTGGGGTCGAAAACTTCAGGCATCGCCACCTCCTCGTCAGGCCCGGGCGATTGACCAACTTCCTCCACCGCAGTGGTAGGCGAGCTCGGGGGAATATTCTCTTTCCCTCGTCTTGACTTGTAGACTCCCTTCGCCTTGGGTTTCCCCTTCGGCTGGGGCGGCGTATTGGACTTGGCCAATGCTGCCCGTGCTTGAGACCGTGTGTAGGGTCTTTCGGCAGTGTCTCCTACGAGCCCTAAAGCTCTGAGATCATTACCCAGCAAGACCTTTCCCGGGACGTTTCTCTGAATGCTCACTGGAATCCTGACTGCTGTACCATTTAAAGTAAGATTTACAGGGATCACGGGAAACATACGGAGGGGGCCGTCAGCAAACTTAGTGGGCATCAGAGTAGCTCTGGCAACTTCCTCTGAGTCTACCAAGGTAGAATCCACTACTGTTCGACTGCACCCACTATCCCTAAGAGCTGGAGTATCCACTCCATTGATCAGCACGCTGTCTTTAAAGTAGTGCTTGGTATTATCCGGAATCCTAGCATAAGCCTCTGCGACTTTAGGCTCCCAGGAACCCAGGGACACTAAAACTACCTCAGCCTCTATCCCGCTGGGAAATGAGTCTGAGGAGAAGGATGCTCCTGTAATCTCTTCTTCCTCGTAGGAGGAGAAGGCCAGATTAGCGGAGTGGACCCCCAAAGGTCTAACCTTACACCGGGGATCCCCCTTCACATGGTCAGTTGCTCCACAAGAAAAACAAGCCCCAGTGGGTCTGTTTACGTAGGGAGGCTTATTGTAACCAGAGTTCTGTTTCGGAGGCGAACCTCCACTACCCTGTGAGTTCTCTTGTGTCTTACCCTTGTTTTTCTTTTTGTGGCCCTTATGGGAAGAAGATTTAGCAGATTCCCCACCCTCCATATCTTTGGACTTTTTCCCTTCCTCCTGCTTACCAGGATTTTTGTCCTTATGGGACACTCGATGTGACACCCATAAGTCTGCTGCAATGGCCAGCTTCTTAGGATCTATCTCCTTCGAATCGGCCAAATGCTGCTTAAGCTCCGGGGAAGAAGAAGCAAAAATGTGTTCCAGCATGACCAGATTGATCATGCCTTCGAAGGTAGAAGCCTTATAACCTTCGACCCAGCCAGTTAAGTTTTTCAAAGATTCAGCGACATAAGATACCCAAGTACCACCTTCCTTTTTCTTATACTCTCGAAAACGCTTTAAATATTGGGCCGGAGTCTTCCCAAACTTTAAAATGAGAGTTTGCTTTAACATTGCGAAATCAGCCCGCTCAGCCTTCGACATTTCCATAATGGCACTGCAGCCAGAATGGGGCAGTCTACTGAGCAACCAAGCAATCTTATCAGCATTGTCAACTTCTTGAACCTCGCATGCATACTCAAACGCATTCAGCCAGTCCATAATGTCATTCCTTTCTTCATACACACTGAGCAGATCTTTCGGAAACCGTGGATGAGAGGAAGCCCCAGAGCCATGTCCAGTACCCTTGGACCCATTTGCAACCTGAAGCTTGGCCAGTTCCAACTGGTGATCCCTGTCTTTCTGTTTTTCTGCCTGTTCGATTTTTAGTTTGGCTATGCTGAATTCAAGCTCCTGCTGCCTAAACCGCAGCTCTTGCTTCTTGAATTCAAGCATAGCCTCCCCATCAACACTGGCAGAGGAAACATTAGACATCACATCCTCCCTGTCCTCGTGGTCGCGATGGATCAGTGCAGCGGCAGAACCGTCGGTTCTACCAGTGAGAGCAGCCCCACCACCTTCTGCACTGTCCTCGGAAGTTATAGCGTCAAGCTGCGCTTCTTGCCACGCCACGATTCTCTGGATCATTTCCAATTTAGTGCCTTGAGAGGAAACACCTCTCTCCGCACACATCTTCTTCAATGTTTCTGATTTGGAAGCATTTAAAGTTAACAAGGTATTTGCTTCCATACTGTTTGATAGGACTATGGCCTTTTTAAAGTTATATTACAACAATTCACTACGTGTACTGTTTGGAATAACCTGAAATGCCTTAGTTCGAGCGCAACACTGGATACCTTCAGTCGTATCCCACCGCTGTACACCAATTTGTTAAGACGGATTTCTGAACTCTGTCCTGGTGGCGCAGAAGTTCAGAAGGCCAACCTAATTACTTGGAACAGGGTAACCTCTGGACGAGCCAGACCAATCAAGGTAGCGATCGCGGCGGTCAAGACTAGGTCTCAAGAGGGGTGAGGGTGACTGAAAGCCCGCAATGAGCACACAAAGCAAGAGCGCTTACAAACTACTCCAAACAGTTGTTATATCAAAAATAGATACACATTTATTTTAAGGCCTTTAAAATAATGACCGTAGCGAGAAAATCACAATATCACAATATTAAACCAACACATACCATATCAACACAATATATATACAAATACACAGTTGCAAGCGTTTAAAGCACGAAATATGTAGTCCACCTGAAAGGAAAGGAAAACAGGCAGTGCGATAACGCTTTAGACTCAGTTCGCCTTCAGAGGCACCTAACTAGATGGAAGTCCGAGCCCTGCGAAGAGTGGAGCCTTGTGCTCAAAGTACCTGCCACGCCGGTGCCAACGGGCAAAAGGGGAAGCTCTTCGGAGGAAGTCAGGCAGTTCGGGTTAGTGCACAGCAGAAGGAGAACAGGTTCCGCAACTCAAGCGCAGCCTCCACAGCGGGCAGAAGCAGAGCGCGAGTACGGCCAAAAGGGTGCTGTTTTTACACAGCAGGGAAAGCAATGGGATACTGCAGGAGGGCGACCAGATCCTAGCTAAACTACTCACCGGTCCCCGAAGCAAGCAGACCCAGGCTTCTCCACGTTAGTTTCAGCAGCTGGCAGGTTCAGAAGAGCAGGGAATGCCTCGAAGTCGTGTAGAGCAAAAAGACGTCCCAATCGACGAAACCAGCACAGTTTGTTGCCGCAGCAGGACAACGGAGCGGCCGTGTGTATTCAAGCCAAATGTACGCTCCTCCCTTCAGACTTGGGAACGCCAAGTGTACGAAGCGTGGGAGAGTGACAAGGACTCGAAATACAACACAACCTGGCGGCAGTTACAGAGCAGGACTCCCTTGTAAGCTGGTCAGTCAACTGGATGGCCCAGAGACACTTCCGAAGGCTTACTTGGCAGGAGATGATGAAGTCGCCGGGAATAGCTGTTCCTGCTATTCCAAAGGTCGAAGCACCAGTACAGGCCTTCTGGTTCGATCCAAGGAGGAAAGGGTTTCACAGGACGACAGCAGTGCAAAGGAGGATTCCTTCAGCGGGTCACCAGCGATTCCTCGGTCCAGCCTCTTGGTTGCAGGATACTTGGCTCCTGTATTCCTTCGTTCGTGAGAACTCAGGAGATCGACATGGTAGTGGTGTTTCCAGCTCCCTCTTATCCACGGTTCCCTTCGCGCCAAAACGGAGGGGAGCCAATGGGAGATCCGCACATCAACACACATACCATACGTGGACCAATCACGGACCACGGTGGTCCCAGGCATTCACACCACCCCAGACTCTCTGGCACCCAGGATGTGTATTGGGACCAGACATCCCAGCCCACACCCTTGAGGCACACAAACGACATGTAGAAGCCCGCGAAAGCAACCACGTTTCGCGGGAAAGTACATGCCCAAATAAGGAAGGCCCCGGGTCGGCTCGACCTGGGGAAGGTGAAGGGAGCAAGACGGTCAGCGGACAGGACAAAGGAGCCTCGTGGTCTGGCTATTTTGGGATCTAGGCCTACATTTTGGGTTAAGCGCGAGAAACGCGCTTAGCACGCCAAAAGGATCTCAAAACACAAGAAACGATCGCTGCCACCATTCCCGTCCGTGAATCACTTGCACCGATCAGTTACAATCCTGAAAGAGTATCTAGGGCCTGTAGAAGGCTAGAGACCCAAGAGAGCAGTAACTTAGCTTACAGTGCCCTCTTGTGTCATGTTGCACGAAAGCTGCAACATGATACAAGAAACTACGGAAACCAGCGTTTCCTGGTACTGACTGTCTTAAGGGCATGACAGTTTCCCCTTAAGAAAGGAGCGAAAGCCCAGAGGAGTGCGGCAGAAGGCTGCACTTCTCGGGCAAAGTCGAGAACAAGGTGAAAAACAACAGCAAAAAGTTTAGGGGTTGCCACATGGAAGGAAAATTACCTACAATTACGAAATCTTTCCTAACACTCGCCCCTCCCAGACTATGGACAGGGGGAACTAATCCACCCCTGGATGAGTCTCTTGTTCAGGTCGGTTAAACATTCTCCACAACCCATCAGCATTGCTATGTTGGACACCTGGCCTATGCTCAATAGTGAAGTCGAAGCCTTGTAGACTTATGGACCACCTAAGCAACTTTGGATTCTCCCCCTTCATGTTTATTAGCCACTTTAAGGGCTTATGGTCAGTTTGCACAGTGAAGTGGGTCCCATAGAGGTAGGGCCTCAGCTTCCTTAGGGCCCACACAACAGAGAAACATTCTTTCTCTACCGTGGACCATCTGAGCTCTCTGTCCTTAAACTGGCGACTAATAAAACCAATAGGGTGTTCCTTACCCTTCTCATCTACTTGCGATAGTACAGCTCCTATCCCAGTGTCAGAGGCGTCCGTCTGCACGATAAAAGGTCTTTGATAATCAGGGGCCCTGAGGACAGGGGCCTGGCACAAGGAGTCTTTTAAGCCATTGAAGGCCTTCTCACACTCGTCGGTCCAAGTTACCTTCTTGGGTTTCTTCAGAGTTGTGAGGGCAGTCAGAGGGGCAGCTATGGTGCCATAGTCTGCCACAAAATTGCGGTAATACCCCGTGAGTCCTAAGAAGGCTCTCACTTGGGTTTGTGTAGTGGGGGTAGGCCAGTATTGTACTGCTTGTACTTTACTGGGTAGAGGCTGTATCCTCCCTCCACCTACTTCATGTCCAAGGTAAAACACTGAGCCTTGTCCAATCTGGCATTTACTAGCCTTTATGGTCAAGTGTGCTTTCTGAAGAGCCTGGAGCACAATCCCGAGGTGTTTCACATGGTCAGGTGGCACTGAAAACTGCTATATCGTCCAGATATGCAAGACAGAATTCGTCCAACCCATTCAAAACATGATGCACAAGCCTCTGGAAAGTGGCAGGTGCATTCTTCAACCCGAACGGCATTACCCGGAATTGGTAAAGGCCGTCTGGAGTAGAAAACGCTGTCTTCTCCTTGGCATGTTCTGCTAAAGCTATTTGCCAATAGCCAGCAGTGAGGTCAAACGTGCTGAGGTACTTGGAGGCACCCAAAGTATCCACCTGCTCATCTGTTCGAGGCAAGGGGTGTGCATCTGTCTTGGTGACAGCATTCAGAGCCCTGTAATCCACACAGAACCTCAATTCAGAAGTGCCTGCCTTTGGAACGAAAACCACAGGGCTGGACCAAGGACTACTAGAGGGTTCAATCACCCCAAGGTCTAACATCTTGTTGACCTCGGTCTTAATATAAGACCGTACTTTGTCTGACATCCTGTATCCCCTACTTTTGGTAGGTACACTGTCTCCTGTGTCTATGTTATGTTTGCACCAAGGTGTCAAACCAGGCGACTGTGAAAACGGGGGAAAACTGCCTAAGCAAACTTTTCACCTCAGCCTGCTGATCAGAAGTCAGGTGAGGGGCCACTCGGACACCCTCAAAGGAGCTATCTGAAGGACCGCTTTGGAACAGGTCGGGGAGAGGTTCAGACTCCTCTTCCTCAACATCTGAAGCCAGTAACCGTGCTGCGATTTCAACTCTTGGGACGAAAGCCTTCAGCCTATTCACGTGAAACACTTTTGGAGCCTGTCCAGGCCTTCCAAGGTCCACTAAATAGTTAACCTCACCCAGGGGCTCCACCACTGTGTAAGGGCCTGACCATTTGTCCTGTAAAGCTCAAGGCCTTATGGGATTCATGATCAGGACTTGCTGACCAGGTGTAAAGTTGATGAGGGAAGCTTTCTGGTCGTACCAATGTTTCACCAGCGCTTGTACTGCCTTCAATTTATCACTAGCCAAGCCCATCAGAAGTACCATCCGTTTTCTGAGCCCTAGCACATAATCAACTACGTTGGTAGTAACAGGGGGAGTGGGCATCTCCCATCCCTCTTTGACTATGGCTAAGGGTCCCCGTACAGGATGACCAAACAGAAGTTTGAAGGGGCTGAAGCCAACACCCTCCTGTGGTACCTCTCGGTAGGCAAACAGTAAGCATGGTAAAAGAAGATCCCATTGTCTTCTCTGAAGCTTCTCCAGAGCCCCAATCATGCTTTTTAACGTTCTGTTGAAACGTTCCACCAGACCATTGGTCTGGGGGTGGTATGCAGAAGAGAACTTGTAGGTGACCCCACATTCTTTCCACATAGCCTGCATATACTTCGACATAAAGTTGCTGCCACGATCTGACACAACTTCTTTAGGGAAGCCAACCCTAGTAAATATGCCAAGTAAAGCTTTTGCAACTGACTTGGCAGTTACAGTTTTCAATGGGATGGCCTCAGGATATCTGGTTGCATGGTCCACCAGCACCAGGATAAACCTATTGCCCGAGGATGTTTGCGGGTCAAGGGGACCAATGATGTCGATCCCTACCCTTTCAAATGGTACCCTACAACTGGGAGCGGTACCAACGGAGCTTGGATTGTCGAGCCAACCTTACCAGATAACTGGCAGGAGGCACAACTCCTGCAGTGACTTTCTACTTGCACCCCCATCTTGGGCCAGTAGAAGTGCATGGATAACCTTTGCTTGGTCCTCTTAATACCAAGGTGACCAGCAAGGAGCACTTCATGCGCCAACTGCAGGAGGAAGGGCCTAACAGCAAGGGGAACCACCAACCTCCTATGGTCTCCTTCTGTAGACTCTGTGGGCTCACTATACAGGAGTCCACCTTCCCAATAAATCCTATGCGTCCCAGGAGGTTCACCCTCAAGCTGGGAGCAGGCCTGTCTCCTTAGGCCTTCCAGAGATGGGCACTCACGTTGGCCTTTACTGAATTCGTCCCTATCAGGACCTCCTTCAACTAACAAGTCTTTTAGTTCAGGATGGTCGTTGGGGTCAAATACTTCAGGCATCGCCACCTCCTCCTCAGGCCCGGGCGATTGACCAACTTCCTCCACCGCAGTGGTAGGCGAGCTCGGGGGAATATTCTCTTTCCCTCGTCTTGACTTGTTGACTCCTTTCGCCTTGGGTTTCCCCTTCGGCTGGGGCGGCGTATTGGTCTTGGCCAATGCTGCCCGTGCTTGAGACCGTGTGTAGGGTCTTTCGGCAGTGTCTCCTATGAGCCCTAAAGCTCTGAGATCATTACCTAACAAGACCTTTCCCGGGACGTTTCTCTGAATGCTCACTGGAATCCTGACTGCTGTACCATTTAAAGTAAGATTTACAGGTATTACTGGGAACATACGGAGTGGGCCGTCAGCCAACTTAGTGGGCATCAGAGTAGCTCTGGCAACTTCCTCTGAGTCTACCAAGGTAGAATCCACTACAGTTCGACTGCACCCACTATCCCTAAGAGCTGGAGTATCTACTCCATTGATCAGCACACTGTCTTACAATAAGCCTCCCTATGTAAACAGACCCAATGGATCTTGTTTTGCTTGTGGAGCAACTGACCACGTGAAGGGGGATCCCCGGTGTAAGGTTAGACCTTTGGGGGTCCACTCCGCTAATCTGGCCTTCTCCTCCTACGAGGAAGAAGAGATTACAGGAGCATCCTTCTCCTCAGACTCATTTCCCAGCGGGATAGAGGCTGAGGTAGTTTTAGTTTCCCTGGGAGGAGGGTCTCAGGTTTGGAAGGGGAAGGATTTGGATATCACATCTCATGTTATCGGAAGGATCTCACGTTTGGTATTAGAAGTATTGAGATATCATATCTCATGCTATAGGAAGGGTCTCAGGATTGGAATGGGAAGGAGTTGGATATCACATCTCATGCTATAGGAAGTGTCTCAGGATTGTAATGGGAAGGACTTGGATATCACATCTCATGCTATAGGTAGGGTCTCAAGTTTGATATTAGAAGCATTGAGATATCACATCTCATGCTATAGGAAGGGTCTGAGGATTGGAATGGGAAGGAGTTGGATATCACATATCATGCTATGGGAAGGGTCTCAGGTTTGGTATAAGCAGTGAGATATCACATCTCATGCTATAGGAAGTGTCTCAGGATTGGAATGGGAAGGAGTTGGATATCACATCTCATGTTATAGGAAGGATCTCAGGTTTGGTATAAGCATTGAGATATCACATCTCTGCTATCGGAAGGGTCTCAGGATTGGAATGGGAAGGAGTTGGATATTCCCATCTCATGTCCATTCCATTCCCGAGACCCTTCTGATAGCATGAGATGTGATATCTCAATGCCTCCAATACCAAACCTGAGATCCTACCTCTAACATGAAATGTGATATTCAACTCTTTCCCCTTCCAAACCTGAGAGCCTTCCTATAGCATGAGATCTGATATCCAAGTCCTTCCCATTCCAATCCTGATACCCTTCCTATTGCTTGAGATGTGATATCCAACTCCTTCCCATTCCAATTCTGAGACCCTTCCTATACTCTGAGACTTGATATCTCAATGCTTCTAATACCAAACCTGAGACCCGTAATATAACATGAGATGTGATATCCAAATCCTTCCCCTTCCAAACCTTAGACCCTTCCTTTATCATGAGATGTGATATCCAACTCCTTCCCATTCCAATCCTGAGACCCTTCCGATATCATGAGATGTGATATCTCAAAGCTTCTAATATCAAACTTGAGACCCTCCCTATAGCATGAGATGTGATATCCAAGTCCTTCCCATTCCAATCCTGAGACCCTTCCTATAGCATGAGATGTGATATCTCAATGCTTCTAATACCAAACCTGAGACCCTTCCTATTACATGAGATGGGAATATCCAACTCCTTCCCATTCCAATCCTGAGACCCTTCCGATAGCAGAGATGTGATATCTCAATGCTTATACCAAACCTGAGACCCTTCGTATGGCATGAGATGTGATATCCAACTCCTTGCCATTCAAATCCTGAGACCCTTCCTATAGCATGAGAAGGGATATCCAACTCCTTCCCAATCCAATCCTGAGACCCTTCCGATAGCAGAGACGTGATATCTCAATGCTTCTACCAAACCTGAGACCCTTCCTTTAGCATGAGATGTGATATCCAAATCCTTCACATTCCAATCCTGAGACCCTTCCTATAGCATGGGATGTGATATCTCAATGCTTCTAATACCAAACCTGAGATCCTTCCTATAACATGAGATGTGATATCCAATTCCTTCCCATTCCAAACCTGAGACCCTTCCTATTGGATGAGTTGTGATATCCAACTCCTTATTCCAACCCTGAGACCCTTCCTATAGCATGAGATGTGATGTCTCAATGATTCTAATACCAAACCTGAGATCCTTCCTATAACATGAGATGTGATATCCAACTCCTTCCATTCCAATCCTGAGACCCGTCCTATAGCATGAGATGTGATATCGCAATGCTTATACGAAACCTGAGACCCTTCCTATAGCATGAGATGTGATATCCAACTACTTCCCATTCCAATCCTGCGACCCTTCCTATAGCATGAGATGTGATATCTCAATGCTTCTAATACCAAACCTGAGATCCTTCCTCTAACATGAAATGTGATATCCAACTCCTTCCCTTTCCAAACCTAAGAGCCTATCTATAGCATGAGATGTGATATCCAGGTCCTTCCTATTCCAATCCTTAGACCCTTCCTACAGCATGCAATATGATATCTCAATGATTCTAATAACAAACCTGAGACCCGTCCTATAGCATGAGATATGATATCCAAGTCCTTCCCATTCCAATCCTGAGACCCTTCCTATAACATGAAATGTGATATCCAACTCCTTCCCATTCCAACCTGAGACCCTTCCTATAGCATGAGATGGGATATCCAACTTCTTCAAAATCCAATACTGATACCCTTCCGATAGCATGAGATGTGATATCCCAATGCTTCTACCAAACCTGAGACCCATACTATGGCATGAGATGTGATATCAAACTCCTTCCCATTCCAATCCTGAGACCCTTCCTATAGCTTGAGGTGTGATATCCAACTCCTTCCCATTCCAATTCTGAGACCCTTCTTATACCATGAGACTTGATATCTCAATGCTTCTAATACCAAACCTGAGACCCGTCCTATAACATGAGATGTGATATCCAAATCCTTCCCCTTCCAAACCTTAGACCCTTCCTTTATCATGAGATGTGGTATCCAACTCCTTCCCATTCCAATCCTGAGACCCTTCCGATATCATGAGATTTGTTATCTCAATGCTTCTAATATCAAACTTGAGACCCTTCCTATAGCATGAGATGTGATATCTCTATGCTTCTAATACCAAACCTGAGACCCTTCCTATAACATGAGATGGGATATCCAACTCCTTCCCATTCCAATCCTGAGACCCTTCCGATAGCAGAGATGTGATATCTCAATGCTTATACCAAACCTGAGACCCTTCCTATGGCCTGAGATGTCATACACAACTCCTTCCCATTCCAATCCTGAGACCCTTCCTTTAGCATGAGATGTGATATCTCAATGCTTATACCAAATCTGAGACCCTTCCTATAGCATGAGATGTGATATCCAAATCCTTCCCATTCCAATCCTGAGACCCTTCCTATAGCATGAGATGTGATATCTCAATGCTTATACCAAACCTGAGAGCCTACCTATAGCATGAGATGTGATATCCAAGTCCATCCCATTCCAATCCTTAGACCCTTCCTACAGCATGCGATGTGATATCTCAATGATTCTAATACCAAACCAGAGACTCTTACTATAACATGAGATGTGATATCCAACTCCTTCCCATTCCAATCCTGAGCCGCTTCCGATAGCAGAGATGTGATATCTCAATGCTTATACCAAACCTGAGACCCTTCCTATAACATGAGATGTGATATCCAACTCCTTCCCGTTCCAAACCTGAGACACTAACTATAGCATATGTGATATCCAACTCCTTCCCATTCCAAACATGAGACCCTTCCTATAGCAAGAAAGTAATATCCAACTCCTACCCATTCCAATCCTGAGACCCTTCCTATAGCAAGAGATGTGATATCCAAATCCTTCCCATTCCAATCCTGAGACCCTTCCTATAACATGAGATGTGATATCCAACTCCTTCCCATTCCAACCTGAGACACTTCCTATAGCATGAGAAGGGATATCCAACTCCTTCCCAATCCAATCCTGAGACCCTTCCGATAGCAGAGATGTGATATCTCAATGCTTATACCAAACCTGAGACCCTTCCTATGGCATGAGATGTGATATCCAACTCCTTGCCATTCAAATCCTGAGACCCTTCGTATAGCATGAGAAGGGATATCCAACTCCTTCCCAATCCAATCCTGCGACCCTTTCGATAGCAGAGACGTGATATCTCAATGCTTCTACCAAACCTGAGACCCTTCCTTTAGCATGAGATGTGATATCCAAATCCTTCACATTCCATTCCTGAGACCCTTCCTATAGCAAGAGATGTGATATCTCAATGCTTCTAATACCAAACCTGAGATCCTTCCTATAACATGAGATGTGATATCCAATTCCTTCCCATTCCAAACCTGAGACCCTTCCTATTGGATGAGATGTGATATCCAACTCCTTCCCATTCCAACCCTGAGACCCTTCCTATAGCATGAGATGTGATGTCTCAATGCTTCTAATACCAAACCTGAGATCCTTCCTATAACATGAGATGTGATATCCAACTCCTTCCATTCCAATCCTGAGACCCGTCCTATAGCATGAGATGTGATATCTCAATGCTTATACTAAACCTGAGACCCTTCCTATAGCATGAGATGTGATATCCAACTACTTCCCATTCCAATCCTGAGACCCTTCCTATAGCATGAGATGTGATATCTCAATGCTTCTAATACCAAACCTGAGATCCTTCCTCTAACATGAAATGTGATATCCAACTCCTTCCCTTTCCAAACCTAAGAGCCTATCTATAGCATGAGATGTGATATCCAAGTCCTTCCCATTCCAACCCTTAGACCCTTCCTACAGCATGCAATATGATATCTCAATGATTCTAATAACAAACCTGAGACCCGTCCTATAACATGAGATGTGATATCCAACTCCTTCCCATTCCAATCCTGAGACACTTCCGATAGCAGAGATGTGATATCTCAATGCTTATACCAAACCTGAGACCCTTCCTATAACATGAGATGTGATATCCAAATCCTTCCCGTTCCAAACCTGAGACCCTTCCTTTAGCATGAGATGTGATATCCAGCTCCTTCCCATTCCAATCCTGAGACACTTCCGATAGCATGAGATGTGATATCTCAATGCTTCTAATATCAAAACTGAGACCCTCCCTTTAGCATGATATGTGATATCTAAGTCCTTCCCATTCCAATCCTGAGACACTCCCTATAGCATGAGATGTGATATCCAACTCTTTCCCATTCCACTCCTGAGACCCTTCCTATAGCATGAGATATGATATCTCAATATTTCTAATACCAAACGTGAGATCCTTCCGATAACATGAGATGTGATATCCAAATCCTTCCCCTTCCAAACCTGAGACCCTCCCTTTAGCATGAGATGTGATATCCAACTCCTTCCCATTCCAATCCTGAGACCCTTCTGATAGCATGAGATGTGATATCTCAATGCTTCTAATACCAAACCTGAGATCCTTCCGATAGCATGAGATGTGATATCTCAATGCTTCTAATACCAAACCTGAGATCCTTCCTATAACATGAGATGTGATATCCAAATCATTCCCCTTCCAAACCTGAGACCCTCCCTTTAGCATGAGATGTGATATCCAACTCCTTCCCATTCCATTCCTGAGACCCTTCTGAAAGCATGAGATGTGATATCTCAATGCCTCTAATACCAAACCTGAGATCCTACCTCTAACATGAAATGTGATATCCAACTCTTTCCCCTTCCAAACCTGAGAGCCTTCCTATAGCATGAGATGTGATATCCAAGTCCTTCCCATTCCAATCCTGAGACCCTTCCTATAGCTTGAGATGTGATATCCAACTCCTTCCCATTCCAATTCTGAGACCCTTCCTATACTCTGAGACTTGATATCTCAATGCTTCTAATACCAAACCTGAGACCCGTAATATAACATGAGATGTGATATCCAAATCCTTCCCCTTCCAAACCTTAGACCCTTCCTTTATCATGAGATGTGATATCCAACTCCTTCCCATTCCAATCCTGAGACCCTTCCGATATCATGAGATGTGATATCTCAAAGCTTCTAATATCAAACTTGAGACCCTCCCTATAGCAGGGGATGTGATATCCAAGTCCTTCCCATTCCAATCCTGAGACCCTTCCTATAGCATGAGATGTGATATCTCAATGCTTCTAATACCAAACCAATGACCCTTCCTATAACATGAGATGGGAATATCCAACTCCTTCCCATTCCAATCCTGAGACCCTTCCGATAGCAGAGATGTGATATCTCAATGCTTATACCAAACCTGAGACCCTTCCTATGGCATGAGATGTGATATCCAACTCCTTGCCATTCAAATCCTGAGACCCTTCCTATAGCATGAGAAGGGATATCCAACTCCTTCCCAATCCAATCCTGAGACCCTTCCGATAGCAGAGACGTGATATCTCAATGCTTCTACCAAACCTGAGACCCTTCCTTTAGCATGAGATGTGATATCCAAATCCTCCACATTCCAATCCTGAGACCCTTCCTATAGCATGAGATGTGATATCTCAATGCTTCTAATACCAAACCTGAGATCTTTCCTATAACATGAGATGTGATATCCAATTCCTTCCCATTCCAAACCTGAGACCCTTCCTATTGGATGAGATGTGATATCCAACTCCTTCCCATTCCAACCCTGAGACCCTTCCTATAGCATGAGATGTGATGTCTCAATGCTTCCAATACCAAACCTGAGATCCTTCCTATAACATGATATGTGATATCCAACTCCTTCCATTCCAATCCTGAGACCTGTCCTATAGCATGAGATGTGATATCTCAATGCTTATACCAAACCTGAGACCCTTCCTATAGCATGAGATGTGATATCCAACTACTTCCCATTCCAATCCTGAGACCCTTCATATAGCATGAGATGTGATATCTCAATGCTTCTAATACCAAACCTGAGATCCTTCCTCTAACATGAAATGTGATATCCAACTCCTTCCCTTTCCAAACCTAAGAGCCTATCTATAGCATGAGATGTGATATCCAAGTCCTTCCCATTCCAATCCTTAGACCCTTCCTACAGCATGCAATATGATATCTCAATGATTCTAATAACAAACCTGAGACCCGTCCTATAGCATGAGATATGATATCCAAGTCCTTCCCATTCCAATCCTGAGACCCTTCCTATATCATAAAATGTGATATCCAACTCCTTCCCATTCCAACCTGAGACCCTTCCTATAGCATGAGATGGGATATCCAACTTCTTCCAAATCCAATACTGATACCCTTCCGATAGCATGAGATGTGATATCCCAATGCTTCTACCAAACCTGAGACCCATACTATGGCATGAGATGTGATATCAAACTCCTTCCCATTCCAATCCTGAGACCCTTCCTATAGCTTGAGGTGTGATATCCAACTCCTTCCCATTCCAATTCTGAGACCCTTCTTATACCATGAGACTTGATATCTCAATGCATCTAATACCAAACCTGAGACCCGTCCTATAACATGAGATGTGATATCCAAATCCTTCCCCTTCCAAACCTTAGACCCTTCCTTTATCATGAGATGTGATATCCAACTCCTTCCCATTCCAATCCTGAGACCCTTCCGATATCATGAGATTTGTTATCTCAATGCTTCTAATATCAAACTTGAGACCCTCCCTATAGCATGAGATGTGACATCCAAGTCCTTCCCATTCCAATCCTGAGACCCTTCCTATAACATGAGATGTGATATCCAACTCCTTCCCATTCCAACCTGAGACACTTCCTATAGCATGAGAAGGGATATCTAACTCCTTCCCAATCCAATCCCGAGACCCTTCCGATAGCAGAGATGTGATATCTCAATGCTTATACCAAACCTGAGACCCTTCCTATGGCATGAGATGTGATATCCAACTCCTTGCCATTCAAATCCTGAGATCCTTCCTATAGCATGAGATGTGATATCTCTATGCTTCTAATACCAAACCTGAGACCCTTCCTATAACATGAGATGGGATATCCAACTGCTTCCCATTCCAATCCTGAGACCCTTCCGATAGCAGAGATGTGATATCTCAATGCTTATACCAAACCTGAGAACCTTCCTATGGCCTGAGATGTCATATACAACTCCTTCCCATTCCAATCCTGAGACCCTTCCTTTAGCATGAGATGTGATATCTCAATGCTTATACCAAATCTGAGACCCTTCCTATAGCATGAGATGTGATATCCAATTCCTTCCCATTCCAATCCTGAGACCCTTCCTATAGCATGAGATGTGATATCTCAATGCTTATACCAAACCTGAGAGCCTACCTATAGCATGAGATGTGATATCCAAGTCCATCCCATTTCAATCGTTAGACCTTTCCTACAGCATGCGATGTGATATCTCAATGATTCTAATACCAAACCAGAGACCCTTCCTATAACATGAGATGTGATATCCAACTCCTTCCCGTTCCAAACCTGAGACACTAACTATAGCATATGTGATATCCAACACCTTCCCATTCCAAACATGAGACCCTTCCTATAGCAAGAAAGTAATATCCAACTCCTACCCATTCCAATCCTGAGACCCTTCCTATAGCAAGAGATGTGATATCCAAATCCTTCCCATTCCAATCCTGAGACCCTTCCTATAACATGAGATGTGATATCCAACTCCTTCCCATTCCAACCTGAGACACTTCCTATAGCATGAGAAGGGATATCCAACTCCTTCCCAATCCAATCCTGAGACCCTTCCGATAGCACAGATGTGATATCTCAATGCTTATACCAAACCTGAGACCCTTCCTATGGCATGAGATGTGATATCCAACTCCTTCCCAATCCAATCCTGAGACTCTTCCGATAGCAGAGACGTGATATCTCAATGCTTCTACCAAACCTGAGACCCTTCCTTTAGCATGAGATGTGATATCCAAATCCTTCACATTCCAATCCTGAGACCCTTCCTATAGCATGAGATGTGATATCTCAATGCTTTTAATACCAAACCTGAGATCCTTCCTATAACATGAGATGTGATATCCAATTCCTTCCCATTCCAAACCTGAGACCCTTCCTATTGGATGAGATGTGATATCCAACTCCTTCCCATTCCAACCCTGAGACCCTTCCTATAGCATGAGATGTGATGTCTCAATGCTTCTAATACCAAACCTGAGATCCTTCCTATAACATGAGATGTGATATCCAACTCCTTCCATTCCAATCCTGAGACCCGTCCTATAGCATGAGATGTGATATCTCAATGCTTATACCAAAGCTGAGACCCTTCCTATAGCATGAGATGTGATATCCAACTGCTTCCCATTCCAATCCTGAGACCCTTCCTATAGCATGAGATGTGATATCTCAATGCTTCTAATACCAAACCTGAGATCCTTCCTCTAACATGAAATGTGATATCCAACTCCTTCCCTTTCCAAACCTAAGAGCCTATCTATACCATGAGATGTGATATCCAAGTCCTTCCCATTCCAACCCTTAGACCCTTCCTACAGCATGCAATATGATATCTCAATGATTCTAATAACAAACCTGAGACCCGTCCTATAACATGAGATGGGATCTCCAACTCCTTCCCATTCCAATCCTGAGACACTTCCGATAGCAGAGATGTGATATCTCAATGCTTATACCAAACCTGAGACCCTTCCTATAACATGAGATGTGATATCCAAATCCTTCCCGTTCCAAACCTGAGACCCTTCCTTTAGCATGAGATGTGATATCCAGCACCTTCCCATTCCAATCCTGAGACACTTCCTATAGCATGAGATGTGATATCTCAATGCTTCTAATATCAAAACTGAGACCCTCCCTATAGCATGAAATGTGATATCTAAGTCCTTCCCATTCCAATCCTGAGACCCTCCCTATAGCATGAGATGTGATATCCAACTCCTTCCCATTCCAATCCTGAGACCCTTCCTATAGCATGAGATATGATATCTCAATACTTCTAATACCAAACGTGAGATCCTTCCGATAACATGAGATGTGATATCCAAATCCTTCCCCTTCCAATCCTGAGACCCTCCCTTTAGCATGAGATGTGATATCCAACTCCTTCCTATTCCAATCCTGAGACTCTTCTGATAGCATGAGATGTGATATCTCAATGCTTCTAATACCAAACCTGAGATCCTTCCGATAGCATGAGATGTGATATCTCAATGCTTCTAATACCAAACCTGAGATCCTTCCTATAACATGAGATGTGATATCCAAATCCTTCCCCTTCCAAACCTGAGACCCTCCCTTTAGCATGAGATGTGATATCCAACTGCTTCGCATTCCAATCCTGAGACCCTTCCTATAGCATGAGATGTGATATCTCAATGCTTCTAATACCAAACCTGAGATCCTTCCTCTAACATGAAATGTGATATCCAACTCCTTCCCTTTCCAAACCTAAGAGCCTATCTATACCATGAGATGTGATATCCAAGTCCTTCCCATTCCAACCCTTCCTACAGCATGCAATATGATATCTCAATGATTCTAATAACAAACCTGAGACCCGTCCTATAACATGAGATGGGATATCCAACTCCTTCCCATTCCAATCCTGAGACACTTCCGATAGCAGAGATGTGATATCTCAATGCTTATACCAAACCTGAGACCCTTCCTATAACATGAGATGTTCTATCCAAATCCTTCCCGTTCCAAACCTGAGACCCTTCCTTTAGCATGAGATGTGATATCCAGCACCTTCCCATTCCAATCCTGAGACACTTCCTATAGCATGAGATGTGATATCTCAATGCTTCTAATATCAAAACTGAGACCCTCCCTATAGCATGATATGTGATATCTATGTCCTTCCCATTCCAATCCTGAGACCCTCCCTATAGCATGAGATGTGATATCCAACTCCTTCCCATTCCAATCCTGAGACCCTTCCTATAGCATGAGATATGATATCTCAATACTTCTAATACCAAACGTGAGATCCTTCCGATAACATGAGATGTGATATCCAAATCCTTCCCCTTCCAATCCTGAGACCCTCCCTTTAGCATGAGATGTGATATCCAACTCCTTCCTATTCCAATCCTGAGACTCTTCTGATAGCATGAGATGTGATGTCTCAATGCTTCTAATACCAAACCTGAGATCCTTCCGATAGCATGAGATGTGATATCTCAATGCTTCTAATACCAAACCTGAGATCCTTCCTATAACATGAGATGTGATATCCAAATCCTTCCCCTTCCAAACCTGAGACCCTCCCTTTAGCATGAGATGTGATATCCAACTCCTTCCCATTCCATTCCTGAGACCCTTCTGATAGCATGAGATGTGATATCTCAATGCCTCTAATACCAAACCTGAGATCCTACCTCTAACATGAAATGTGATATCCAACTCTTTCCCCTTCCAAACCTGAGAGCCTTCCTATAGCATGAGATGTGATATCCAAGTCCTTCCCATTCCAATCCTGAGACCCTTCCTATAGCTTGAGATGTGATATCCAACTCCTTCCCATTCCAATTCTGAGACCCTTCCTATACTATGAGACTTGATATCTCAATGCTTCTAATACAAACGTGAGACCCGTAATATAACATGAGATGTGATATCCAAATCCTTCCCCTTCCAAACCTTAGACCCTTCCTTTATCATGAGATGTGATATCCAACTCCTTCCCATTCCAATCCTGAGACCCTTCCGATATCATGAGATGTGATATCTCAAAGCTTCTAATATCAAACTTGAGACCTTCCCTATAGCATGAGATGTGATATCCAAGTCCTTCCCATTCCAATCCTGAGACCCTTCCTATAGCATGAGATGTGATATCTCAATGCTTCTAATACCAAACCTGAGACCCTTCCTATAACATGAGATGGGAATATCCAACTCCTTCCCATTCCAATCCTGAGACCCTTCCGGTAGCAGAGATGTGATATCTCAATGCTTATACCAAACCTGAGATCCTTCCTATAACATGAGATGTGATATCCAACTCCTTCCCATTCCAATCCTGAGACACTTCCTATAGCATGAGATACGATATCTCACTGCTTATACCAAACCTGAGACCATTCCCATAGCATGAGATGTGATATCCAACTCCTTCCCATTCCAATCCTCAGACCCTTCCTATAGCATGAGATGTGATGTCTCAATGCTTCTAATATCAAACTTGAGACCCTACCTATAGCATGAGATGTGATATCCAAGTCCTTCCCATTACAATCCTGAGACACTTCCTATAACATGAGATGTGATATCCAACTCCTTCCCATTCCAATCCTGAGACCCTTCCTATAGCATGAGATATGATATCTCAATACTTCTAATACCAAACGTGAGATCCTTCCGATAACATGAGATGTGATATCCAAATCCTTCCCCTTCCAAACCTGAGACCCTCCCTTTAGCATGAGATGTGATATCCAACTCCTTCCCATTGCAATCCTGAGACCCTTCTGATAGCATGAGATGTGATATCTCAATGCTTCTAATACCAAACCTGAGATCCTTCCTATAACATGAGATGTGATATCCAAATCCTTTCCCTTCCAAACCTGAGACCCTCCCTTTAGCATGAGATGTGATATCCAACTCCTTCCCATTCCATTCCCGAGACCCTTCTGATAGCATGAGATGTGATATCTCAATGCCTCTAATACCAAACCTGAGATCCTACCTCTAACATGAAATGTGATATCCAACTCTTTCCCCTTCCAAACCTGAGAGCCTTCCTATAGCATGAGATGTGATATCCAAGTCCTTCCCATTCCAATCCTGAGACCCTTCCTATAGCTTGAGATGTGATATCCAACTCCTTCCCATTCCAATTCTGAGACCCTTCCTATACTCTGAGACTTGATATCTCAATGCTTCTAATACCAAACCTGAGACCCGTAATATAACATGAGATGTGATATCCAAATCCTTCCCCTTCCAAACCTTAGACCCTTCCTTTATCATGAGATGTGATATCCAACTCCTTCCCATTCCAATCCTGAGACCCTTCCGATATCATGAGATGTGATATCTCAAAGCTTCTAATATCAAACTTGAGACCCTCCCTATAGCATGAGATGTGATATCCAAGTCCTTCCCATTCCAATCCTGAGACCCTTCCTATAGCATGAGATGTGATATCTCAATGCTTCTAATACCAAACCTGAGACCCTTCCTATTACATGAGATGGGAATATCCAACTCCTTCCCATTCCAATCCTGAGACCCTTCCGATAGCAGAGATGTGATATCTCAATGCTTATACCAAACCTGAGACCCTTCGTATGGCATGAGATGTGATATCCAACTCCTTGCCATTCAAATCCTGAGACCCTTCCTATAGCATGAGAAGGGATATCCAACTCCTTCCCAATCCAATCCTGAGACCCTTCCGATAGCAGAGACGTGATATCTCAATGCTTCTACCAAACCTGAGACCCTTCCTTTAGCATGAGATATGATATCCAAATCCTTCACATTCCAATCCTGAGACCCTTCCTATAGCATGAGATGTGATATCTCAATGCTTCTAATACCAAACCTGAGATCCTTCCTATAACATGAGATGTGATATCCAATTCCTTCCCATTCCAAACCTGAGACCCTTCCTATTGGATGAGTTGTGATATCCAACTCCTTCCCATTCCAACCCTGAGACCCTTCCTATAGCATGAGATGTGATGTCTCAATGATTCTAATACCAAACCTGAGATCCTTCCTATAACATGAGATGTGATATCCAACTCCTTCCATTCCAATCCTGAGACCCGTCCTATAGCATGAGATGTGATATCTCAATGCTTATACCAAACCTGAGACCCTTCCTATAGCATGAGATGTGATATCCAACTACTTCCCATTCCAATCCTGAGACCCTTCCTATAGCATGAGATGTGATATCTCAGTGCTTCTAATACCAAACCTGAGATCCTTCCTCTAACATGAAATGTGATATCCAACTCCTTCCCTTTCCAAACCTAAGAGCCTATTTATAGCATGAGATGTGATATCCAGGTCCTTCCTATTCCAATCCTTAGACCCTTCCTACAGCATGCAATATGATATCTCAATGATTCTAATAACAAACCTGAGACCCGTCCTATAGCATGAGATATGATATCCAAGTCCTTCCCATTCCAATCCTGAGACCCTTCCTATAACATGAAATGTGATATCCAACTCCTTCCCATTCCAACCTGAGACCCTTCCTATAGCATGAGATGGGATATCCAACTTCTTCAAAATCCAATACTGATACCCTTCCGATAGCATGAGATGTGATATCCCAATGCTTCTACCAAACCTGAGACCCATACTATGGCATGAGATGTGATATCAAACTCCTTCCCATTCCAATCCTGAGACCCTTCCTATAGCTTGAGGTGTGATATCCAACTCCTTCCCATTCCAATTCTGAGACCCTTCTTATACCATGAGACTTGATATCTCAATGCTTCTAATACCAAACCTGAGACCCGTCCTATAACATGAGATGTGATATCCAAATCCTTCCCCTTCCAAACCTTAGACCCTTCCTTTATCATGAGATGTGATATCCAACTCCTTCCCATTCCAATCCTGAGACCCTTCCGATATCATGAGATTTGTTATCTCAATGCTTCTAATATCAAACTTGAGACCCTCCCTATAGCATGAGATGTGACATCCAAGTCCTTCCCATTCCAATCCTGAGACCCTTCCTATAGCATGAGATGTGATATCTCTATGCTTCTAATACCAAACCTGAGATCCTTCCTATAACATGAGATGGGATATCCAACTCCTTCCCATTCCAATCCTGAGACCTTTCCGATAGCAGAGATGTGATATCTCAATGCTTATACCAAACCTGAGAACCTTCCTATGGCCTGAGATGTCATATACAACTCCTTCCCATTCCAATCCTGATACCCTTCCTTTAGCATGATATGTGATATCTCAATGCTTATACCAAATCTGAGACCCTTCCTATAGCATGAGATGTGATATCCAATTCCTTCCCATTCCAATCCTGAGACCCTTCCTATAGCATGAGATGTGATATCTCAATGCTTATACCAAACCTGAGAGCCTACCTATAGCATGAGATGTGATATCCAAGTCCATCCCATTCCAATCCTTAGACCCTTCCTACAACATGCAATGTGATATCTCAATTATTCTAATACCAAACCAGAGACTCTTCCTATAACATGAGATGGGATATCCAACTCCTTCCCATTCCAATCCTGAGCCGCTTCCGATAGCAGAGATGTGATATCTCAATGCTTATACCTAACCTGAGACCCTTCCTATAACATGAGATGTGATATCCAACTCCTTCCCGTTCCAAACCTGAGACACTAACTATAGCATATGTGATATCCAACTCCTTCCCATTCCAAACATGAGACCCTTCCTATAGCAAGAAAGTAATATCCAACTCCTTCCCATTCCAATCCTGAGACCCTTCCTATAACATGAGATGTGATATCCAACTCCTTCCCATTCCAACCTGAGACACTTCCTATAGCATGAGAAGGGATATCCAACTCATTCCCAATCCAATCCTGAGACCCTTCCGATAGCAGAGATGTGATATCTCAATGCTTATACCAAACCTGAGACCCTTCCTATGGCATGAGATGTGATATCCAACTCCTTGCCATTCAAATCCTGAGACCCTTCCTATAGCATGAGAAGGGATATCCAACTCCTTCCCAATCCAATCCTGAGACCCTTCCGATAGCAGCGACGTGATATCTCAATGCTTCTACCAAACCTGAGACCCTTCCTTTAGCATGAGATGTGATATCCAAATCCTTCACATTCCAATCCTGAGACCCTTCCTATAGCATGAGATGTGATATCTCAATGCTTCTAATACCAAACCTGAGATCCTTCCTATAACATGAGATCTGATATCCAACTCCTTCCATTCCAATCCTGAGACCCTTCCTATAGCATGAGATGTGATATCTCAATGCTTATACCAAACCTGAGACCCTTCCTATAGCATGAGATGTGATATCCAACTCCTTCCCATTCCAATCCTGAGACCCTTCCTATAGCATGAGATGTGATATCTCAATGCTTCTAATACCAAACCTGAGATCCTTCCTCTAACATGAAATGTGAGATCCAACTCCTTCCCTTTCCAAACCTAAGAGCCTATCTATAGCATGAGATGTGATATCCAAGTCCTTCACATTCCAACCCTTAGACCCTTCCTACAGCATGCAATATGATATCTCAATGATTCCAATAACAAACCTGAGACCCGTCCTATAACATGAGATGGGATATCCAACTCCTTCCTATTCCAATCCTGAGACTCTTCTGATAGCATGAGATGTGATAT
Source organism: Ambystoma mexicanum (assembly GCF_040938575.1). Taxonomy (NCBI): domain Eukaryota; kingdom Metazoa; phylum Chordata; class Amphibia; order Caudata; family Ambystomatidae; genus Ambystoma; species Ambystoma mexicanum. The sequence goes on from NW_027182488.1 coordinate 4,985,933, forward strand.
CTCAATGCTTCTAATACCAAACCTGAGATCCTTCCGATAGCATGAGATGTGATATCTCAATGCTTCTAATACCAAACCTGAGATCCTTCCTATAACATGAGATGTGATATCCAAATCCTTCCCCTTCCAAACCTGAGACCCTCCCTTTAGCATGAGATGTGATATCCAACTGCTTCCCATTCCAATCCTGAGACCCTTCCTATAGCATGAGATGTGATATCTCAATGCTTCTAATACCAAACCTGAGATCCTTCCTCTAACATGAAATGTGATATCCAACTCCTTCCCTTTCCAAACCTAAGAGCCTATCTATACCATGAGATGTGATATCCAAGTCCTTCCCATTCCAACCCTTAGACCCTTCCTACAGCATGCAATATGATATCTCAATGATTCTAATAACAAACCTGAGACCCGTCCTATAACATGAGATGGGATATCCAACTCCTTCCCATTCCAATCCTGAGACACTTCCGATAGCAGAGATGTGATATCTCAATGCTTATACCAAACCTGAGACCCTTCCTATAACATGAGATGTGATATCCAAACCCTTCCCGTTCCAAACCTGAGACCCTTCCTTTAGCATGAGATGTGATATCCAGCACCTTCCCATTCCAATCCTGAGACACTTCCTATAGCATGAGATGTGATATCTCAATGCTTCTAATATCAAAACTGAGACCCTCCCTATAGCATGATATGTGATATCTAAGTCCTTCCCATTCCAATCCTGAGACCCTCCCTATAGCATGAGATGTGATATCCAACTCCTTCCCATTCCAATCCTGAGACCCTTCCTATAGCATGAGATATGATATCTCAATACTTCTAATACCAAACGTGAAATCCTTCCGATAACATGAGATGTGATATCCAAATCCTTCCCCTTCCAATCCTGAGACCCTCCCTTTAGCATGAGATGTGATATCCAACTCCTTCCTATTCCAATCCTGAGACTCTTCTGATAGCATGAGATGTGATATCTCAATGCTTCTAATACCAAACCTGAGATCCTTCCGATAGCATGAGATGTAATATCTCAATGCTTCTAATACCAAACCTGAGATCCTTCCTATAACATGAGATGTGATATCTAAATCCTTCCCCTTCCAAACCTGAGACCCTCCCTTTAGCATGAGATGTGATATCCAACTCCTTCCCATTCCATTCCTGAGACCCTTCTGATAGCATGAGATGTGATATCTCAATGCCTCTAATACCAAACCTGAGATCCTACCTCTAACATGAAATGTGATATCCAACTCTTTCCCCTTCCAAACCTGAGAGCCTTCCTATAGCATGAGATGTGATATCCAAGTCCTTCCCATTCCAATCCTGAGACCCTTCCTATAGCTTGAGATGTGATATCCAACTCCTTCCCATTCCAATTCTGAGACCCTTCCTATACTATGAGACTTGATATCTCAATGCTTCTAATACAAACGTGAGACCCGTAATATAACATGAGATGTGATATCCAAATCCTTCCCCTTCCAAACCTTAGACCCTTCCTTTATCATGAGATGTGATATCCAACTCCTTCCCATTCCAATCCTGAGACCCTTCCGATATCATGAGATGTGATATCTCAAAGCTTCTAATATCAAACTTGAGACCCTCCCTATAGCATGAGATGTGATATCCAAGTCCTTCCCATTCCAATCCTGAGACCCTTCCTATAGCATGAGATGTGATATCTCAATGCTTCTAATACCAAACCTGAGACCCTTCCTATAACATGAGATGGGAATATCCAACTCCTTCCCATTCCAATCCTGAGACCCTTCCGGTAGCAGAGATGTGATATCTCAATGCTTATACCAAACCTGAGATCCTTCCTATAACATGAGATGTGATATCCAACTCCTTCCCATTCCAATCCTGAGACACTTCCTATAGCATGAGATGTGATATCTCACTGCTTATACCAAACCTGAGACCCTTCCCATAGCATGAGATGTGATATCCAACTCCTTCCCATTCCAATCCTCAGACCCTTCCTATAGCATGAGATGTGATATCTCAATGCTTCTAATATAAAATTTGAGACCCTACCTATAGCATGAGATGTGATATCCAAGTCCTTCCCATTACAATCCTGAGACACTTCCTATAACATGAGATGTGATATCCAACTCCTTCCCATTCCAATCCTGAGACCCTTCCTATAGCATGAGATATGATATCTCAATACTTCTAATACCAAACGTGAGATCCTTCCGATAACATGAGATGTGATATCCAAATCCTTCCCCTTCCAAACCTGAGACCCTCCCTTTAGCATGAGATGTGATATCCAACTCCTTCCCATTCCAATCCTGAGACCCTTCTGATAGCATGAGATGTGATATCTCAATGCTTCTAATACCAAACCTGAGATCCTTCCTATAACATGAGATGTGATATCCAAATCCTTTCCCTTCCAAACCTGAGACCCTCCCTTTAGCATGAGATGTGATATCCAACTCCTTCCCATTCCATTCCCGAGACCCTTCTGATAGCATGAGATGTGATATCTCAATGCCTCTAATACCAAACCTGAGATCCTACCTCTAACATGAAATGTGATATCCAACTCTTTCCCCTTCCAAACCTGAGAGCCTTCCTATAGCATGAGATGTGATATCCAAGTCCTTCCCATTCCAATCCTGAGACCCTTCCTATAGCTTGAGATGTGATATCCAACTCCTTCCCATTCCAATTCTGAGACCCTTCCTATACTCTGAGACTTGATATCTCAATGCTTCTAATACCAAACCTGAGACCCGTAATATAACATGAGATGTGATATCCAAATCCTTCCCCTTCCAAACCTTAGACCCTTCCTTTATCATGAGATGTGATATCCAACTCCTTCCCATTCCAATCCTGAGACCCTTCCGATATCATGAGATGTGATATCTCAAAGCTTCTAATATCAAACTTGAGACCCTCCCTATAGCATGAGATGTGATATCCAAGTCCTTCCCATTCCAATCCTGAGACCCTTCCTATAGCATGAGATGTGATATCTCAATGCTTCTAATACCAAACCTGAGACCCTTCCTATTACATGAGATGGGAATATCCAACTCCTTCCCATTCCAATCCTGAGACCCTTCCGATAGCAGAGATGTGATATCTCAATGCTTATACCAAACCTGAGACCCTTCGTATGGCATGAGATGTGATATCCAACTCCTTGCCATTCAAATCCTGAGACCCTTCCTATAGCATGAGAAGGGATATCCAACTCCTTCCCAATCCAATCCTGAGACCCTTCCGATAGCAGAGACGTGATATCTCAATGCTTCTACCAAACCTGAGACCCTTCCTTTAGCATGAGATGTGATATCCAAATCCTTCACATTCCAATCCTGAGACCCTTCCTATAGCATGAGATGTGATATCTCAATGCTTCTAATACCAAACCTGAGATCCTTCCTATAACATGAGATGTGATATCCAATTCCTTCCCATTCCAAACCTGAGACCCTTCCTATTGGATGAGTTGTGATATCCAACTCCTTCCCATTCCAACCCTGAGACCCTTCCTATAGCATGAGATGTGATGTCTCAATGATTCTAATACCAAACCTGAGATCCTTCCTATAACATGAGATGTGATATCCAACTCCTTCCATTCCAATCCTGAGACCCGTCCTATAGCATGAGATGTGATATCTCAATGCTTATACCAAACCTGAGACCCTTCCTATAGCATGAGATGTGATATCCAACTACTTCCCATTCCAATCCTGAGACCCTTCCTATAGCATGAGATGTGATATCTCAGTGCTTCTAATACCAAACCTGAGATCCTTCCTCTAACATGAAATGTGATATCCAACTCCTTCCCTTTCCAAACCTAAGAGCCTATCTATAGCATGAGATGTGATATCCAGGTCCTTCCTATTCCAATCCTTAGACCCTTCCTACAGCATGCAATATGATATCTCAATGATTCTAATAACAAACCTGAGACCCGTCCTATAGCATGAGATATGATATCCAAGTCCTTCCCATTCCAATCCTGAGACCCTTCCTATAACATGAAATGTGATATCCAACTCCTTCCCATTCCAACCTGAGACCCTTCCTATAGCATGAGATGGGATATCCAACTTCTTCGAAATCCAATACTGATACCCTTCCGATAGCATGAGATGTGATATCCCAATGCTTCTACCAAACCTGAGACCCATACTATGGCATGAGATGTGATATCAAACTCCTTCCCATTCCAATCCTGAGACCCTTCCTATAGCTTGAGGTGTGATATCCAACTCCTTCCCATTCCAATTCTGAGACCCTTCTTATACCATGAGACTTGATATCTCAATGCTTCTAATACCAAACCTGAGACCCGTCCTATAACATGAGATGTGATATCCAAATCCTTCCCCTTCCAAACCTTAGACCCTTCCTTTATCATGAGATGTGATATCCAACTCCTTCCCATTCCAATCCTGAGACCCTTCCGATATCATGAGATTTGTTATCTCAATGCTTCTAATATCAAACTTGAGACCCTCCCTATAGCATGAGATGTGACATCCAAGTCCTTCCCATTCCAATCCTGAGACCCTTCCTATAGCATGAGATGTGATATCTCAATGCTTCTAATATAAAATTTGAGACCCTACCTATAGCATGAGATGTGATATCCAAGTCCTTCCCATTACAATCCTGAGACACTTCCTATAACATGAGATGTGATATCCAACTCCTTCCCATTCCAATCCTGAGACCCTTCCTATAGCATGAGATATGATATCTCAATACTTCTAATACCAAACGTGAGATCCTTCCGATAACATGAGATGTGATATCCAAATCCTTCCCCTTCCAAACCTGAGACCCTCCCTTTAGCATGAGATGTGATATCCAACTCCTTCCCATTCCAATCCTGAGACCCTTCTGATAGCATGAGATGTGATATCTCAATGCTTCTAATACCAAACCTGAGATCCTTCCTATAACATGAGATGTGATATCCAAATCCTTTCCCTTCCAAACCTGAGACCCTCCCTTTAGCATGAGATGTGATATCCAACTCCTTCCCATTCCATTCCCGAGACCCTTCTGATAGCATGAGATGTGATATCTCAATGCCTCTAATACCAAACCTGAGATCCTACCTCTAACATGAAATGTGATATCCAACTCTTTCCCCTTCCAAACCTGAGAGCCTTCCTATAGCATGAGATGTGATATCCAAGTCCTTCCCATTCCAATCCTGAGACCCTTCCTATAGCTTGAGATGTGATATCCAACTCCTTCCCATTCCAATTCTGAGACCCTTCCTATACTCTGAGACTTGATATCTCAATGCTTCTAATACCAAACCTGAGACCCGTAATATAACATGAGATGTGATATCCAAATCCTTCCCCTTCCAAACCTTAGACCCTTCCTTTATCATGAGATGTGATATCCAACTCCTTCCCATTCCAATCCTGAGACCCTTCCGATATCATGAGATGTGATATCTCAAAGCTTCTAATATCAAACTTGAGACCCTCCCTATAGCATGAGATGTGATATCCAAGTCCTTCCCATTCCAATCCTGAGACCCTTCCTATAGCATGAGATGTGATATCTCAATGCTTCTAATACCAAACCTGAGACCCTTCCTATTACATGAGATGGGAATATCCAACTCCTTCCCATTCCAATCCTGAGACCCTTCCGATAGCAGAGATGTGATATCTCAATGCTTATACCAAACCTGAGACCCTTCGTATGGCATGAGATGTGATATCCAACTCCTTGCCATTCAAATCCTGAGACCCTTCCTATAGCATGAGAAGGGATATCCAACTCCTTCCCAATCCAATCCTGAGACCCTTCCGATAGCAGAGACGTGATATCTCAATGCTTCTACCAAACCTGAGACCCTTCCTTTAGCATGAGATGTGATATCCAAATCCTTCACATTCCAATCCTGAGACCCTTCCTATAGCATGAGATGTGATATCTCAATGCTTCTAATACCAAACCTGAGATCCTTCCTATAACATGAGATGTGATATCCAATTCCTTCCCATTCCAAACCTGAGACCCTTCCTATTGGATGAGTTGTGATATCCAACTCCTTCCCATTCCAACCCTGAGACCCTTCCTATAGCATGAGATGTGATGTCTCAATGATTCTAATACCAAACCTGAGATCCTTCCTATAACATGAGATGTGATATCCAACTCCTTCCATTCCAATCCTGAGACCCGTCCTATAGCATGAGATGTGATATCTCAATGCTTATACCAAACCTGAGACCCTTCCTATAGCATGAGATGTGATATCCAACTACTTCCCATTCCAATCCTGAGACCCTTCCTATAGCATGAGATGTGATATCTCAGTGCTTCTAATACCAAACCTGAGATCCTTCCTCTAACATGAAATGTGATATCCAACTCCTTCCCTTTCCAAACCTAAGAGCCTATCTATAGCATGAGATGTGATATCCAGGTCCTTCCTATTCCAATCCTTAGACCCTTCCTACAGCATGCAATATGATATCTCAATGATTCTAATAACAAACCTGAGACCCGTCCTATAGCATGAGATATGATATCCAAGTCCTTCCCATTCCAATCCTGAGACCCTTCCTATAACATGAAATGTGATATCCAACTCCTTCCCATTCCAACCTGAGACCCTTCCTATAGCATGAGATGGGATATCCAACTTCTTCGAAATCCAATACTGATACCCTTCCGATAGCATGAGATGTGATATCCCAATGCTTCTACCAAACCTGAGACCCATACTATGGCATGAGATGTGATATCAAACTCCTTCCCATTCCAATCCTGAGACCCTTCCTATAGCTTGAGGTGTGATATCCAACTCCTTCCCATTCCAATTCTGAGACCCTTCTTATACCATGAGACTTGATATCTCAATGCTTCTAATACCAAACCTGAGACCCGTCCTATAACATGAGATGTGATATCCAAATCCTTCCCCTTCCAAACCTTAGACCCTTCCTTTATCATGAGATGTGATATCCAACTCCTTCCCATTCCAATCCTGAGACCCTTCCGATATCATGAGATTTGTTATCTCAATGCTTCTAATATCAAACTTGAGACCCTCCCTATAGCATGAGATGTGACATCCAAGTCCTTCCCATTCCAATCCTGAGACCCTTCCTATAGCATGAGATGTGATATCTCTATGCTTCTAATACCAAACCTGAGATCCTTCCTATAACATGAGATGGGATATCCAACTCCTTCCCATTCCAATCCTGAGACCTTTCCGATAGCAGAGATGTGATATCTCAATGCTTATACCAAACCTGAGAACCTTCCTATGGCCTGAGATGTCATATACAACTCCTTCCCATTCCAATCCTGAGACCCTTCCTTTAGCATGATATGTGATATCTCAATGCTTATACCAAATCTGAGACCCTTCCTATAGCATGAGATGTGATATCCAATTCCTTCCCATTCCAATCCTGAGACCCTTCCTATAGCATGAGATGTGATATCTCAATGCTTATACCAAACCTGAGAGCCTACCTATAGCATGAGATGTGATATCCAAGTCCATCCCATTCCAATCCTTAGACCCTTCCTACAACATGCAATGTGATATCTCAATTATTCTAATACCAAACCAGAGACTCTTCCTATAACATGAGATGGGATATCCAACTCCTTCCCATTCCAATCCTGAGCCGCTTCCTATAGCAGAGATGTGATATCTCAATGCTTATACCAAACCTGAGACCCTTCCTATAACATGAGATGTGATATCCAACTCCTTCCCGTTCCAAACCTGAGACACTAACTATAGCATATGTGATATCCAACTCCTTCCCATTCCAAACATGAGACCCTTCCTATAGCAAGAAAGTAATATCCAACTCCTACCCATTCCAATCCTGAGACCCTTCCTATAGCAAGAGATGTGATATCCAAATCCTTCCCATTCCAATCCTGAGACCCTTCCTATAACATGAGATGTGATATCCAACTCCTTCCCATTCCAACCTGAGACACTTCCTATAGCATGAGAAGGGATATCCAACTCCTTCCCAATCCAATCCTGAGACCCTTCCGATAGCAGAGACGTGATATCTCAATGCTTCTACCAAACCTGAGACCCTTCCTTTAGCATGAGATGTGATATCCAAATCCTTCACATTCCAATCCTGAGACCCTTCCTATAGCATGAGATTTGATATCTCAATGCTTCTAATACCAAACCTGAGATCCTTCCTATAACATGAGATGTGATATCCAATTACTTCCCATTCCAAACCTGAGACCCTTCCTATTGGATGAGATGTGATATCCAACTCCTTCCCATTCCAACCCTGAGACCCTTCCTATAGCATGAGATGTGATGTCTCAATGCTTCTAATACCAAACCTGAGATCCTTCCTATAACATGAGATGTGATATCCAACTCCTTCCATTCCAATCCTGAGACCCGTCCTATAGCATGAGATGTGATATCTCAATGCTTATACCAAACCTGAGACCATTCCTATAGCATGAGATGGGATATCCAACTCCTTCCCATTCCAATCCTGAGACCCTTCCTATAGCATGAGATGTGATATCTCAATGCTTCTAATACCAAACCTGAGATCCTTCCTCTAACATGAAATGTGATATCCAACTCCTTCCCTTTCCAAACCTAAGAGCCTATCTATAGCATGAGATGTGATATCCAAGTCCTTCACATTCCAACCCTTAGACCCTTCCTACAGCATGCAATATGATATCTCAATGATTCTAATAACAAACCTGAGACCCGTCCTATAACATGAGATGGGATATCCAACTCCTTCCCATGCCAATCCTGAGACACTTCCGATAGCAGAGATGTGATATCTCAATGTTTATACCAAACCTGAGACCCTTCCTATAACATGAGATGTGAAATTTAACTCCTTCCCGTTCCAAACCTGAGACCCTTCCTTTAGCATGAGATGTGATGTCCTTCCCATTCCAATCCTGAGACACTTCCGATAGCATGAGATGTGATATCTCAATGCTTCTAATATCAAAACTGAGACCCTCCCTATAGCATGATATGTGATATCTAAGTCCTTCCCATTCCAATCCTGAGACCCTTCCTATAGCATGAGATGTGATATCTCAATGCTTCTACCAAACCTGAGACCCTTCCTTTAGCATGAGATGTGATATCCAACTCCTTCCCATTCCAATCCTGAGACCCTTCCTATAGCATGAGATGTGATATCTCAATACTTCTAATACCAAACCTGAGATCCATCCTATAACATGAGATGTGATATCCAACTCCTTCCCTTTCCAAACCTAAGAGCCTATCTATAGCATGAGATGTGATATCCAGGTCCTTCCCATTCCAATCCTTAGACCCTTCCTACAGCATGCAATATGATATCTCAATGATTCTAATAACAAACCTGAGACCCGTCCTATAGCATGAGATATGATATCCAAGTCCTTCCCATTCCAATCCTGAGACCCTTCCTATAACATGAAATGTGATATCCAACTCCTTCCCATTCCAACCTGAGACCCTTCCTATAGCATGAGATGGGATATCCAACTTCTTCCAAATCCAATACTGATACCCTTCCGATAGCATGAGATGTGATATCCCAATGCTTCTACCAAACCTGAGACCCATACTATGGCATGAGATGTGATATCAAACTCCTTCCCATTCCAATCCTGAGACCCTTCCTATAGCTTGAGGTGTGATATCCAACTCCTTCCCATTCCAATTCTGAGACCCTTCGTATACCATGAGACTTGATATCTCAATGCTTCTAATACCAAACCTGAGACCCGTCCTATAACATGAGATGTGATATCCAAATCCTTCCCCTTCCAAACCTTAGACCCTTCCTTTATCATGAGATGTGATATCCAACTCCTTCCCATTCCAATCCTGAGACCCTTCCGATATCATGAGATTTGTTATCTCAATGCTTCTAATATCAAACTTGAGACCCTCCCTATAGCATGAGATGTGACATCCAAGTCCTTCCCATTCCAATCCTGAGACCCTTCCTATAGCATGAGATGTGATATCTCTATGCTTCTAATACCAAACCTGAGACCCTTCCTATAACATGAGATGGGATATCCAACTCCTTCCCATTCCAATCCTGAGACCTTTCCGATAGCAGAGATGTGATATCTCAATGCTTATACCAAACCTGAGAACCTTCCTATGGCCTGAGATGTCATATACAACTCCTTCCCATTCCAATCCTGAGACCCTTCCTTTAGCATGAGATGTGATATCTCAATGCTTATACCAAATCTGAGACCCTTCCTATAGCATGAGATGTGATATCCAATTCCTTCCCATTCCAATCCTGAGACCCTTCCTATAGCATGAGATGTGATATCTCAATGCTTATACCAAAACTGAGAGCCTACCTATAGCATGAGATGTGATATCCAAGTCCACCCCATTACAATCCTTAGACCCTTCCTACAGCATGCGATGTGATATCTCAATGATTCTAATACCAAACCAGAGACTCTTCCTATAACATGAGATGGGATATCCAACTCCTTCCCATTCAAATCCTGAGCCGCTTCCGATAGCAGAGATGTGATATCTCAATGCTTATACCAAACCTGAGACCCTTCCTATAACATGAGATGTGATATCCAACTCCTTCCCGTTCCGAACCTGAGACACTAACTATAGCATATGTGATATCCAACTCCTTCCCATTCCAAACATGAGACCCTTCCTATAGCAAGAAAGTAATATCCAACTCCTACCCATTCCAATCCTGAGACCCTTCCTATAGCAAGAGATGTGATATCGAAATCCTTCCCATTCCAATCCTGAGACCCTTCGTATACCATGAGACTTGATATCTCAATGCTTCTAATACCAAACCTGAGACCCGTCCTATAACATGAGATGTGATATCCAAATCCTTCCCCTTCCAAACCTTAGACCCTTCCTTTATCATGAGATGTGATATCCAACTCCTTCCCATTCCAATCCTGAGACCCTTCCGATATCATGAGATTTGTTATCTCAATGCTTCTAATATCAAACTTGAGACCCTCCCTATAGCATGAGATGTGACATCCAAGTCCTTCCCATTCCAATCCTGAGACCCTTCCTATAGCATGAGATGTGATATCTCTATGCTTCTAATACCAAACCTGAGACCCTTCCTATAACATGAGATGGGATATCCAACTCCTTCCCATTCCAATCCTGAGACCTTTCCGATAGCAGAGATGTGATATCTCAATGCTTATACCAAACCTGAGAACCTTCCTATGGCCTGAGATGTCATATACAACTCCTTCCCATTCCAATCCTGAGACCCTTCCTCTAGCATGAGATGTGATATCTCAATGCTTATACCAAATCTGAGACCCTTCCTATAGCATGAGATGTGATATCCAATTCCTTCCCATTCCAATCCTGAGACCCTTCCTATAGCATGAGATGTGATATCTCAATGCTTATACCAAAACTGAGAGCCTACCTATAGCATGAGATGTGATATCCAAGTCCACCCCATTCCAATCCTTAGACCCTTCCTACAGCATGCGATGTGATATCTCAATGATTCTAATACCAAACCAGAGACTCTTCCTATAACATGAGATAGGATATCCAACTCCTTCCCATTCAAATCCTGAGCCGCTTCCGATAGCAGAGATGTGATATCTCAATGCTTATACCAAACCTGAGACCCTTCCTATAACATGAGATGTGATATCCAACTCCTTCCCGTTCCGAACCTGAGACACTAACTATAGCATATGTGATATCCAACTCCTTCCCATTCCAAACATGAGACCCTTCCTATAGCAAGAAAGTAATATCCAACTCCTACCCATTCCAATCCTGAGACCCTTCCTATAGCAAGAGATGTGATATCCAAATCCTTCCCATTCCAATCCTGAGACCCTTCCTATAACATGAGATGTGATATCCAACTCCTTCCCATTCCAACCTGAGACACTTCCTATAGCATGAGAAGGGATATCCAACTCCTTCCCAATCCAATCCTGAGACCCTTCCGATAGCAGAGATGTGATATCTCAATGCTTAAACCAAACCTGAGACCCTTCCTGTGGCATGAGATGTGATATCCAACTCCTTGCCATTCAAATCCTGAGACCCTTCCTATAGCATGAAAAGGGATATCCAACTCCTTCCCAATCCAATCCTGAGACCCTTCCGATAGCAGAGACGTGATATCTCAATGCTTCTACCAAACCTGAGACCCTTCCTTTAGCATGAGATGTGATATCCAAATCCTTCACATTCCAATCCTGAGACCCTTCCTATAGCATGAGATGTGATATCTCAATGCTTCTAATACCAAACCTGAGATCCTTCCTATAACATGAGATGTGATATCCAATTCCTTCCCATTCCAAACCTGAGACCCTTCCTATTGGATGAGTTGTGATATCCAACTCCTTCCCATTCCAACCCTGAGACCCTTCCTATAGCATGAGATGTGATGTCTCAATGATTCTAATACCAAACCTGAGATCCTTCCTATAACATGAGATGTGATATCCAACTCCTTCCATTACAATCCTAAGACCCGTCCTATAGTATGAGATGTGATATCTCAATGCTTATACCAAACCTGAGACCCTTCCTATAGCATGAGATGTGATATCCAACTCCTTCCCATTCCAACCTGAGACACTTCCTATAGCATGAGAAGGGATATCCAACTCCTTCCCAATCCAATCCTGAGACCCTTCCGATAGCAGAGATGTGATATCTCAATGCTTATACCAAACCTGAGACCCTTCCTATGGCATGAGATGTGATATCCAACTCCTTGCCATTCAAATCCTGAGACCCTTCCTATAGCATGAGAAGGGATATCCAACTCCTTCCCAATCCAATCCTGAGACCCTTCCGATAGCAGCGACGTGATATCTCAATGCTTCTACCAAACCTGAGACCCTTCCTTTAGCATGAGATGTGATATCCAAATCCTTCACATTCCAATCCTGAGACTCTTCCTTTAGCATGAGATGTGATATCTCAATGCTTATACCAAATCTGAGACCCTTCCTATAGCATGAGATGTGATATCCAATTCCTTCCCATTCCAATCCTGAGACCCTTCCTATAGCATGAGATGTGATATCTCAATGCTTATACCAAACCTGAGAGCCTACCTATAGCATGAGATGTGATATCCAAGTCCATCCCATTCCAATCCTTTGACCCTTCCTACAGCATGCGATGTGATATCTCAATGATTCTACCAAACCAGAGACTCTTCCTATAACATGAGATGGGATATCCAACTCCTTCCCATTCCAATCCTGAGCCGCTTCCGATAGCAGAGATGTGATATCTCAATGCTTATACCAAGCCTGAGACCCTTCCTATAACATGAGATGTGATATCCAACTCCTTCCCGTTCCAAACCTGAGACACTAACTATAGCATATGTGATATCCAACTCCTTCCCATTCCAAACATGAGACCCTTCCTATAGCAAGAAAGTAATATCCAACTCCTACCCATTCCAATCCTGAGACCCTTCCTATAGCAAGAGATGTGATATCCAAATCCTTCCCATTCCAATCCTGAGACCCTTCCTATAACATGAGATGTGATATCCAACTCCTTCCCATTCCAACCTGAGACACTTCCTATAGCATGAGAAGGGATATCCAACTCCTTTCCAATCCAATCCTGAGACCCTTCCGATAGCAGAGATGTGATATCTCAATGCTTATACCAAACCTGAGACCCTTCCTATGGCATGAGATGTGATATCCAACTCCTTCCCAATCCAATCCTGAGACCCTTCCGATAGCAGAGACGTGATATCTCAATGCTTCTACCAAACCTGAGACCCTTCCTTTAGCATGAGATGTGATATCCAAATCCTTCACATTCCAATCCTGAGACCCTTCCTATAGCATGAGATGTGATATCTCAATGCTTCTAATACCAAACCTGAGATCCTTCCTATAACATGAGATGTGATATCCAATTCCTTCCCATTCCAAACCTGAGACCCTTCCTATTGGATGAGATGTGATATCCAACTCCTTCCCATTCCAACCCTGAGACCCTTCCTATAGCATGAGATGTGATGTCTCAATGCTTCTAATACCAAACCTGAGATCCTTCCTATAACATGAGATGTGATATCCAACTCCTTCCATTCCAATCCTGAGACCCGTCCTATAGCATGAGATGTGATATCTCAATGCTTATACCAAACCTGAGACCCTTCCTATAGCATGAGATGTGATATCCAACTGCTTCCCATTCCAATCCTGAGACCCTTCCTATAGCATGAGATGTGATATCTCAATGCTTCTAATACCAAACCTGAGATCCTTCCTCTAACATGAAATGTGATATCCAACTCCTTCCCTTTCCAAACCTAAGAGCCTATCTATAGCATGAGATGTGATATCCAAGTCCTTCCCATTCCAACCCTTAGACCCTTCCTACAGCATGCAATATGATATCTCAATGATTCTAATAACAAACCTGAGACCCGTCCTATAACATGAGATGGGATATCCAACTCCTTCCCATTCCAATCCTGAGACACTTCCGATAGCAGAGATGTGATATCTCAATGCTTATACCAAACCTGAGACCCTTCCTATAACATGAGATGTGATATCCAAATCCTTCCCGTTCCAAACCTGAGACCCTTCCTTTAGCATGAGATGTGATATCCAGCACCTTCCCATTCCAATCCTGAGACACTTCCTATAGCATGAGATGTGATATCTCAATGCTTCTAATATCAAAACTGAGACCCTCCCTATAGCATGATATGTGATATCTAAGTCCTTCCCATTCCAATCCTGAGACCCTCCCTATAGCATGAGATGTGATATCCAACTCCTTCCCATTCCAATCCTGAGACCCTTCCTATAGCATGAGATATGATATCTCAATACTTCTAATACCAAACGTGAGATCCTTCCGATAACATGAGATGTGATATCCAAATCCTTCCCCTTCCAATCCTGAGACCCTCCCTTTAGCATGAGATGTGATATCCAACTCCTTCCTATTCCAATCCTGAGACTCTTCTGATAGCATGAGATGTGATATCTCAATGCTTCTAATACCAAACCTGAGATCCTTCCGATAGCATGAGATGTGATATCTCAATGCTTCTAATACCAAACCTGAGATCCTTCCTATAACATGAGATGTGATATCCAAATCCTTCCCCTTCCAAACCTGAGACCCTCCCTTTAGCATGAGATGTGATATCCAACTCCTTCCCATTCCATTCCTAAGACCCTTCTGATAGCATGAGATGTGATATCTCAATGCCTCTAATACCAAACCTGAGATCCTACCTCTAACATGAAATGTGATATCCAACTATTTCCCCTTCCAAACCTGAGAGCCTTCCTATAGCATGAGATGTGATATCCAAGTCCTTCCCATTCCAATCCTGAGACCCTTCCTATAGCTTGAGATGTGATATCCAACTCCTTCCCATTCCAATTCTGAGACCCTTCCTATACTATGAGACTTGATATCTCAATGCTTCTAATACAAACGTGAGACCCGTAATATAACATGAGATGTGATATCCAAATCCTTCCCCTTCCAAACCTTAGACCCTTCCTTTATCATGAGATGTGATATCCAACTCCTTCCCATTCCAATCCTGAGACCCTTCCGATATCATGAGATGTGATATCTCAAAGCTTCTAATATCAAACTTGAGACCCTCCCTATAGCATGAGATGTGATATCCAAGTCCTTCCCATTCCAATCCTGAGACCCTTCCTATAGCTTGAGGTGTGATATCCAACTCCTTCCCATTCCAATTCTGAGACCCTTCTTATACCATGAGACTTGATATCTCAATGCTTCTAATACCAAACCTGAGACCCGTCCTATAACATGAGATGTGATATCCAAATCCTTCCCATTCCAATCCTGAGACCCTTCCTATAGCTTGAGATGTGATATCCAACTCCTTCCCATTCCAATCCTGAGACCCTTCCGATATCATGAGATTTGTTATCTCAATGCTTCTAATATCAAACTTGAGACCCTCCCTAAAGCATGAGATGTGACATCCAAGTCCTTCCCATTCCAATCCCGAGACCCTTCCTATAACATGAGATGTGATATCCAACTCCTTCCCATTCCAACCTGAGACACTTCCTATAGCATGAGAAGGGATATCTAACTCCTTCCCAATCCAATCCTGAGACCCTTCCGATAGCAGAGATGTGATATCTGAATGCTTATACCAAACCTGAGACCCTTCCTATGGCATGAGATGTGATATCCAACTCCTTGCCATTCAAATCCTGAGACCCTTCCTATAGCATGAGATGTGATATCTCTATGCTTCTAATACCAAACCTGAGACCCTTCCTATAACATGAGATGGGATATCCAACTCCTTCCCATTCCAATCCTGAGACCCTTCCGATAGCAGAGATGTGATATCTCAATGCTTATACCAAACCTGAGAACCTTCCTATGGCCTGAGATGTCATATACAACTCCTTCCCATTCCAATCCTGAGACCCTTCCTTTAGCATGAGATGTGATATCTCAATGCTTATACCAAATCTGAGACCCTTCCTATAGCATGAGATGTGATATCCAATTCCTTCCCATTCCAATCCTGAGACCCTTCCTATAGCATGAGATGTGATATCTCAATGCTTATACCAAACCTGAGAGCCTACCTATAGCATGAGATGTGATATCCAAGTCCATCCCATTCCAATCCTTAGACCCTTCCTACAGCATGCAATGTGATATCTCAATGATTCTAATACCAAACCAGAGACTCTTCCTATAACATGAGATGGGATATCCAACTCCTTCCCATTCCAATCCTGAGCCGCTTCCGATAGCAGAGATGTGATATCTCAATGCTTATACCAAACCCGAGACCCTTCCTATAACATGAGATGTGATATCCAACTCCTTCCGTTCCAAACCTGAGACACTAACTATAGCATATGTGATATCCAACTCCTTCCCATTCCAAACATGAGACCCTTCCTATAGCAAGAAAGTAATATCCAACTCCTACCCATTCCAATCCTGAGACCCTTCCTATAGCAAGAGATGTGATATCGAAATCCTTCCCATTCCAATCCTGAGACCCTTCGTATACCATGAGACTTGATATCTCAATGCTTCTAATACCAAACCTGAGACCCGTCCTATAACATGAGATGTGATATCCAAATCCTTCCCCTTCCAAACCTTAGACCCTTCCTTTATCATGAGATGTGATATCCAACTCCTTCCCATTCCAATCCTGAGACCCTTCCGATATCATGAGATTTGTTATCTCAATGCTTCTAATATCAAACTTGAGACCCTCCCTATAGCATGAGATGTGACATCCAAGTCCTTCCCATTCCAATCCTGAGACCCTTCCTATAGCATGAGATGTGATATCTCTATGCTTCTAATACCAAACCTGAGACCCTTCCTATAACATGAGATGGGATATCCAACTCCTTCCCATTCCAATCCTGAGACCTTTCCGATAGCAGAGATGTGATATCTCAATGCTTATACCAAACCTGAGAACCTTCCTATGGCCTGAGATGTCATATACAACTCCTTCCCATTCCAATCCTGAGACCCTTCCTCTAGCATGAGATGTGATATCCAATTCCTTCCCATTCCAATCCTGAGACCCTTCCTATAGCATGAGATGTGATATCTCAATGCTTATACCAAAACTGAGAGCCTACCTATAGCATGAGATGTGATATCCAAGTCCACCCCATTCCAATCCTTAGACCCTTCCTACAGCATGCGATGTGATATCTCAATGATTCTAATACCAAACCAGAGACTCTTCCTATAACATGAGATGGGATATCCAACTCCTTCCCATTCAAATCCTGAGCCGCTTCCGATAGCAGAGATGTGATATCTCAATGCTTATACCAAACCTGAGACCCTTCCTATAACATGAGATGTGATATCCAACTCCTTCCCGTTCCGAACCTGAGACACTAACTATAGCATATGTGATATCCAACTCCTTCCCATTCCAAACATGAGACCCTTCCTATAGCAAGAAAGTAATATCCAACTCCTACCCATTCCAATCCTGAGACCCTTCCTATAGCAAGAGATGTGATATCCAAATCCTTCCCATTCCAATCCTGAGACCCTTCCTATAACATGAGATGTGATATCCAACTCCTTCCCATTCCAACCTGAGACACTTCCTATAGCATGAGAAGGGATATCCAACTCCTTCCCAATCCAATCCTGAGACCCTTCCGATAGCAGAGATGTGATATCTCAATGCTTAAACCAAACCTGAGACCCTTCCTGTGGCATGAGATGTGATATCCAACTCCTTGCCATTCAAATCCTGAGACCCTTCCTATAGCATGAAAAGGGATATCCAACTCCTTCCCAATCCAATCCTGAGACCCTTCCGATAGCAGAGACGTGATATCTCAATGCTTCTACCAAACCTGAGACCCTTCCTTTAGCATGAGATGTGATATCCAAATCCTTCACATTCCAATCCTGAGACCCTTCCTATAGCATGAGATGTGATATCTCAATGCTTCTAATACCAAACCTGAGATCCTTCCTATAACATGAGATGTGATATCCAATTCCTTCCCATTCCAAACCTGAGACCCTTCCTATTGGATGAGTTGTGATATCCAACTCCTTCCCATTCCAACCCTGAGACCCTTCCTATAGCATGAGATGTGATGTCTCAATGATTCTAATACCAAACCTGAGATCCTTCCTATAACATGAGATGTGATATCCAACTCCTTCCATTACAATCCTGAGACCCGTCCTATAGCATGAGATGTGATATCTCAATGCTTATACCAAACCTGAGACCCTTCCTATAGCATGAGATGTGATATCCAACTCCTTCCCATTCCAACCTGAGACACTTCCTATAGCATGAGAAGGGATATCCAACTCCTTCCCAATCCAATCCTGAGACCCTTCCGATAGCAGAGATGTGATATCTCAATGCTTATACCAAACCTGAGACCCTTCCTATGGCATGAGATGTGATATCCAACTCCTTGCCATTCAAATCCTGAGACCCTTCCTATAGCATGAGAAGGGATATCCAACTCCTTCCCAATCCAATCCTGAGACCCTTCCGATAGCAGCGACGTGATATCTCAATGCTTCTACCAAACCTGAGACCCTTCCTTTAGCATGAGATGTGATATCCAAATCCTTCACATTCCAATCCTGAGACTCTTCCTTTAGCATGAGATGTGATATCTCAATGCTTATACCAAATCTGAGACCCTTCCTATAGCATGAGATGTGATATCCAATTCCTTCCCATTCCAATCCTGAGACCCTTCCTATAGCATGAGATGTGATATCTCAATGCTTATACCAAACCTGAGAGCCTACCTATAGCATGAGATGTGATATCCAAGTCCATCCCATTCCAATCCTTTGACCCTTCCTACAGCATGCGATGTGATATCTCAATGATTCTACCAAACCAGAGACTCTTCCTATAACATGAGATGGGATATCCAACTCCTTCCCATTCCAATCCTGAGCCGCTTCCGATAGCAGAGATGTGATATCTCAATGCTTATACCAAGCCTGAGACCCTTCCTATAACATGAGATGTGATATCCAACTCCTTCCCGTTCCAAACCTGAGACACTAACTATAGCATATGTGATATCCAACTCCTTCCCATTCCAAACATGAGACCCTTCCTATAGCAAGAAAGTAATATCCAACTCCTACCCATTCCAGTCCTGAGACCCTTCCTATAGCAAGAGATGTGATATCCAAATCCTTCCCATTCCAATCCTGAGACCCTTCCTATAACATGAGATGTGATATCCAACTCCTTCCCATTCCAACCTGAGACACTTCCTATAGCATGAGAAGGGATATCCAACTCCTTCCCAATCCAATCCTGAGACCCTT
The DNA here is from genome assembly GCF_040938575.1 of Ambystoma mexicanum. Classification (NCBI taxonomy): domain Eukaryota; kingdom Metazoa; phylum Chordata; class Amphibia; order Caudata; family Ambystomatidae; genus Ambystoma; species Ambystoma mexicanum. The sequence goes on from NW_027182488.1 coordinate 5,005,839, forward strand.
CCGATAGCAGAGATGTGATATCTCAATGCTTATACCAAACCTGAGACCCTTCCTATGGCATGAGATGTGATATCCAACTCCTTCCCAATCCAATCCTGAGACCCTTCCGATAGCAGAGACGTGATATCTCAATGCTTCTACCAAACCTGAGACCCTTCCTTTAGCATGAGATGTGATATCCAAATCCTTCACATTCCAATCCTGAGACCCTTCCTATAGCATGAGATGTGATATCTCAATGCTTCTAATACCAAACCTGAGATCCTTCCTATAACATGAGATGTGATATCCAATTCCTTCCCATTCCAAACCTGAGACCCTTCCTATTGGATGAGATGTGATATCCAACTCCTTCCCATTCCAACCCTGAGACCCTTCCTATAGCATGAGATGTGATGTCTCAATGCTTCTAATACCAAACCTGAGATCCTTCCTATAACATGAGATGTGATATCCAACTCCTTCCATTCCAATCCTGAGACCCGTCCTATAGCATGAGATGTGATATCTCAATGCTTATACCAAACCTGAGACCCTTCCTATAGCATGAGATGTGATATCCAACTGCTTCCCATTCCAATCCTGAGACCCTTCCTATAGCATGAGATGTGATATCTCAATGCTTCTAATACCAAACCTGAGATCCTTCCTCTAACATGAAATGTGATATCCAACTCCTTCCCTTTCCAAACCTAAGAGCCTATCTATAGCATGAGATGTGATATCCAAGTCCTTCCCATTCCAACCCTTAGACCCTTCCTACAGCATGCAATATGATATCTCAATGATTCTAATAACAAACCTGAGACCCGTCCTATAACATGAGATGGGATATCCAACTCCTTCCCATTCCAATCCTGAGACACTTCCGATAGCAGAGATGTGATATCTCAATGCTTATACCAAACCTGAGACCCTTCCTATAACATGAGATGTGATATCCAAATCCTTCCCGTTCCAAACCTGAGACCCTTCCTTTAGCATGAGATGTGATATCCAGCACCTTCCCATTCCAATCCTGAGACACTTCCTATAGCATGAGATGTGATATCTCAATGCTTCTAATATCAAAACTGAGACCCTCCCTATAGCATGATATGTGATATCTAAGTCCTTCCCATTCCAATCCTGAGACCCTCCCTATAGCATGAGATGTGATATCCAACTCCTTCCCATTCCAATCCTGAGACCCTTCCTATAGCATGAGATATGATATCTCAATACTTCTAATACCAAACGTGAGATCCTTCCGATAACATGAGATGTGATATCCAAATCCTTCCCCTTCCAATCCTGAGACCCTCCCTTTAGCATGAGGTGTGATATCCAACTCCTTCCTATTCCAATCCTGAGACTCTTCTGATAGCATGAGATGTGATATCTCAATGCTTCTAATACCAAACCTGAGATCCTTCCGATAGCATGAGATGTGATATCTCAATGCTTCTAATACCAAACCTGAGATCCTTCCTATAACATGAGATGTGATATCCAAATCCTTCCCCTTCCAAACCTGAGACCCTCCCTTTAGCATGAGATGTGATATCCAACTCCTTCCCATTCCATTCCTAAGACCCTTCTGATAGCATGAGATGTGATATCTCAATGCCTCTAATACCAAACCTGAGATCCTACCTCTAACATGAAATGTGATATCCAACTATTTCCCCTTCCAAACCTGAGAGCCTTCCTATAGCATGAGATGTGATATCCAAGTCCTTCCCATTCCAATCCTGAGACCCTTCCTATAGCTTGAGATGTGATATCCAACTCCTTCCCATTCCAATTCTGAGACCCTTCCTATACTATGAGACTTGATATCTCAATGCTTCTAATACAAACGTGAGACCCGTAATATAACATGAGATGTGATATCCAAATCCTTCCCCTTCCAAACCTTAGACCCTTCCTTTATCATGAGATGTGATATCCAACTCCTTCCCATTCCAATCCTGAGACCCTTCCGATATCATGAGATGTGATATCTCAAAGCTTCTAATATCAAACTTGAGACCCTCCCTATAGCATGAGATGTGATATCCAAGTCCTTCCCATTCCAATCCTGAGACCCTTCCTATAGCTTGAGGTGTGATATCCAACTCCTTCCCATTCCAATTCTGAGACCCTTCTTATACCATGAGACTTGATATCTCAATGCTTCTAATACCAAACCTGAGACCCGTCCTATAACATGAGATGTGATATCCAAATCCTTCCCATTCCAATCCTGAGACCCTTCCTATAGCTTGAGATGTGATATCCAACTCCTTCCCATTCCAATCCTGAGACCCTTCCGATATCATGAGATTTGTTATCTCAATGCTTCTAATATCAAACTTGAGACCCTCCCTAAAGCATAAGATGTGACATCCAAGTCCTTCCCATTCCAATCCCGAGACCCTTCCTATAACATGAGATGTGATATCCAACTCCTTCCCATTCCAACCTGAGACACTTCCTATAGCATGAGAAGGGATATCTAACTCCTTCCCAATCCAATCCTGAGACCCTTCCGATAGCAGAGATGTGATATCTGAATGCTTATACCAAACCTGAGACCCTTCCTATGGCATGAGATGTGATATCCAACTCCTTGCCATTCAAATCCTGAGACCCTTCCTATAGCATGAGATGTGATATCTCTATGCTTCTAATACCAAACCTGAGACCCTTCCTATAACATGAGATGGGATATCCAACTCCTTCCCATTCCAATCCTGAGACCCTTCCGATAGCAGAGATGTGATATCTCAATGCTTATACCAAACCTGAGAACCTTCCTATGGCCTGAGATGTCATATACAACTCCTTCCCATTCCAATCCTGAGACCCTTCCTTTAGCATGAGATGTGATATCTCAATGCTTATACCAAATCTGAGACCCTTCCTATAGCATGAGATGTGATATCCAATTCCTTCCCATTCCAATCCTGAGACCCTTCCTATAGCATGAGATGTGATATCTCAATGCTTATACCAAACCTGAGAGCCTACCTATAGCATGAGATGTGATATCCAAGTCCATCCCATTCCAATCCTTAGACCCTTCCTACAGCATGCAATGTGATATCTCAATGATTCTAATACCAAACCAGAGACTCTTCCTATAACATGAGATGGGATATCCAACTCCTTCCCATTCCAATCCTGAGCCGCTTCCGATAGCAGAGATGTGATATCTCAATGCTTATACCAAACCCGAGACCCTTCCTATAACATGAGATGTGATATCCAACTCCTTCCGTTCCAAACCTGAGACACTAACTATAGCATATGTGATATCCAACTCCTTCCCATTCCAAACATGAGACCCTTCCTATAGCAAGAAAGTAATATCCAACTCCTACCCATTCCAATCCTGAGACCCTTCCTATAGCAAGAGATGTGATATCCAAATCCTTCCCATTCCAATCCTGAGACCCTTCCTATAACATGAGATGTGATATCCAACTCCTTCCCATTCCAACCTGAGACACTTCCTATAGCATGAGAAGGGATATCCAACTCCTTCCCAATCCAATCCTGAGACCCTCCCGATAGCAGAGATGTGATATCTCAATGCTTATACCAAACCTGAGACCCTTCCTATGGCATGAGATGTGATATCCAACTCCTTCCCAATCCAATCCTGAGACCCTTCCGATAGCAGAGACGTGATATCTCAATGCTTCTACCAAACCTGAGACCCTTCCTTTAGCATGAGATGTGATATCCAAATCCTTCACATTCCAATCCTGAGACCCTTCCTATAGCATGAGATGTGATATCTCAATGCTTCTAATACCAAACCTGAGATCCTTCCTATAACATGAGATGTGATATCCAATTCCTTCCCATTCCAAACCTGAGACCCTTCCTATTGGATGCGATGTGATATCCAACTCCTTCCCATTCCAACCCTGAGACCCTTCCTATAGCATGAGATGTGATGTCTCAATGCTTCTAATACCAAACCTGAGATCCTTCCTATAACATGAGATGTGATATCCAACTCCTTCCATTCAAATCCTGAGACCCGTCCTATAGCATGAGATGTGATATCTCAATGCTTATACCAAACCTGAGACCCTTCCTATAGCATGAGATGTGATATCCAACTGCTTCCCATTCCAATCCTGAGACCCTTCCTATAGCATGAGATGTGATATCTCAATGCTTCTAATACCAAACCTGAGATCCTTCCTCTAACATGAAATGTGATATCCAACTCCTTCCCTTTCCAAACCTAAGAGCCTATCTATAGCATGAGATGTGATATCCAAGTCCTTCCCATTCCAACCCTTAGACCCTTCCTACAGCATGCAATATGATATCTCAATGATTCTAATAACAAACCTGAGACCCGTCCTATAACATGAGATGGGATATCCAACTCCTTCCCATTCCAATCCTGAGACACTTCCGATAGCAGAGATGTGATATCTCAATGCTTATACCAAACCTGAGACCCTTCCTATAACATGAGATGTGATATCCAAATCCTTCCCGTTCCAAACCTGAGACCCTTCCTTTAGCATGAGATGTCATATCCAGCACCTTCCCATTCCAATCCTGAGACACTTCCTATAGCATGAGATGTGATATCTCAATGCTTCTAATATCAAAACTGAGACCCTCCCTATAGCATGATATGTGATATCTAAGTCCTTCCCATTCCAATCCTGAGACCCTCCCTATAGCATGAGATGTGATATCCAACTCCTTCCCATTCCAATCCTGAGACCCTTCCTATAGCATGAGATATGATATCTCAATACTTCTAATACCAAACGTGAGATCCTTCCGATAACATGAGATGTGATATCCAAATCCTTCCCCTTCCAATCCTGAGACCCTCCCTTTAGCATGAGATGTGATATCGAACTCCTTCCTATTCCAATCCTGAGACTCTTCTGATAGCATGAGATGTGATATCTCAATGCTTCTAATACCAAACCTGAGATCCTTCCGATAGCATGAGATGTGATATCTCAATGCTTCTAATACCAAACCTGAGATCCTTCCTATAACATGAGATGTGATATCCAAATCCTTCCCCTTCCAAACCTGAGACCCTCCCTTTAGCATGAGATGTGATATCCAACTCCTTCCCATTCCATTCCTGAGACCCTTCTGATAGCATGAGATGTGATATCTCAATGCCTCTAATACCAAACCTGAGATTCTACCTCTAACATGAAATGTGATATCCAACTCTTTCCCCTTCCAAACCTGAGAGCCTTCCTATAGCATGAGATGTGATATCCAAGTCCTTCCCATTCCAATCCTGAGACCCTTCCTATAACTTGAGATGTGATATCCAACTCCTTCCCATTCCAATTCTGAGACCCTTCCTATACTATGAGACTTGATATCTCAATGCTTCTAATACAGACGTGAGACCCGTAATATAACATGAGATGTGATATCCAAATCCTTCCCCTTCCAAACCTTAGACCCTTCCTTTATCATGAGATGTGATATCCAACTCCTTCCCATTCCAATCCTGAGACCCTTCCGATATCATGAGATGTGATATCTCAAAGCTTCTAATATCAAACTTGAGACCCTCCCTATAGCATGAGATGTGATATCCAAGTCCTTCCCATTCCAATCCTGAGACCCTTCCTATAGCATGAGATGTGATATCTCAATGCTTCTAATACCAAACCTGAGACCCTTCCTATAACATGAGATGGGAATATCCAACTCCTTCCCATTCCAATCCTGAGACCCTTCCGATAGCAGAGATGTGATATCTCAATGCTTATACCAAACCTGAGATCCTTCCTATAACATGAGATGTGATATCCAACTCCTTCCCATTCCAATCCTGAGACACTTCCTATAGCATGAGATGTGATATCTCACTGCTTATACCAAACCTGAGACCCTTCCCATAGCATGAGATGTGATATCCAACTCCTTCCCATTCCAATCCTCAGACCCTTCCAATAGCATGAGATGTGATATCTCAATGCTTCTAATATCAAACTTGAGACCCTACCTATAGCATGAGATGTGATATCCAAGTCCTTCCCATTACAATCCTGAGACACTTCCTATAGCATGAGATGTGATATCCAACTCCTTCCCATTCCAATCCTGAGACCCTTCCTATAGCATGAGATATGATATCTCAATACTTCTAATACCAAACGTGAGATCCTTCCGATAACATGAGATGTGATATCCAAATCCTTCCCCTTCCAAACCTGAGACCCTCCCTTTAGCATGAGATGTGATATCCAACTCCTTCCCATTCCAATCCTGAGACCCTTCTGATAGCATGAGATGTGATATCTCAATGCTTCTAATACCAAACCTGAGATCCTTCCGATAGCATGAGATGTGATATCTCAATGCTTCTAATACCAAACCTGAGATCCTTCCTATAACATGAGATGTGATATCCAAATCCTTCCCCTTCCAAACCTGAGACCCTCCCTTTAGCATGAGATGTGATATCCAACTCCTTCCCATTCCATTCCCGAGACCCTTCTGATAGCATGAGATGTGATATCTCAATGCCTCTAATACCAAACCTGAGATCCTACCTCTAACATGAAATGTGATATCCAACTCTTTCCCCTTCCAAACCTGAGAGCCTTCCTATAGCATGAGATGTGATATCCAAGTCCTTCCCATTCCAATCCTGAGACCCTTCCTATAGCTTGAGATGTGATATCCAACTCCTTCCCATTCCAATTCTGAGACCCTTCCTATACTCTGAGACTTGATATCTCAATGCTTCTAATACCAAACCTGAGACCCGTAATATAACATGAGATGTGATATCCAAATCCTTCCCCTTCCAAACCTTAGACCCTTCCTTTATCATGAGATATGATATCCAACTCCTTCCCATTCCAATCCTGAGACCCTTCCGATATCATGAGATGTGATATCTCAAAGCTTCTAATATCAAACTTGAGACCCTCCCTATAGCATGAGATGTGATATCCAAGTCCTTCCCATTCCAATCCTGAGACCCTTCCTATAGCATGAGATGTGATATCTCAATGCTTCTAATACCAAACCTGAGACCCTTCCTATTACATGAGATGGGAATATCCAACTCCTTCCCATTCCAATCCTGAGACCCTTCCGATAGCAGAGATGTGATATCTCAATGCTTATACCAAACCTGAGACCCTTCGTATGGCATGAGATGTGATATCCAACTCCTTGCCATTCAAATCTTGAGACCCTTCCTATAGCATGAGAAGGGATATCCAATTCCTTCCCAATCCAATCCTGAGACCCTTCCGATAGCAGAGACGTGATATCTCAATGCTTCTACCAAACCTGAGACCCTTCCTTTAGCATGAGATGTGATATCCAAATCCTTCACATTCCAATCCTGAGACCCTTCCTATAGCATGAGATGTGATATCTCAATGCTTCTAATACCAAACCTGAGATCCTTCCTATAACATGAGATGTGATATCCAATTCCTTCCCATTCCAAACCTGAGACCCTTCCTATTGGATGAGTTGTGATATCCAACTCCTTCCCATTCCAACCCTGAGACCCTTCCTATAGCATGAGATGTAATGTCTCAATGATTCTAATACCAAACCTGAGATCCTTCCTATAACATGAGATGTGATATCCAACTCCTTCCATTCCAATCCTGAGACCCGTCCTATAGCATGAGATGTGATATCGCAATGCTTATACCAAACCTGAGACCCTTCCTATAGCATGAGATGTGATATCCAACTACTTCCCATTCCAATCCTGAGACCCTTCCTATAGCATGAGATGTGATATCTCAATGCTTCTAATACCAAACCTGAGATCCTTCCTCTAACATGAAATGTGATATCCAACTCCTTCCCTTTCCAAACCTAAGAGCCTATCTATAGCATGAGATGTGATATCCAGGTCCTTCCTATTCCAATCCTTAGACCCTTCCTACAGCATGCAATATGATATCTCAATGATTCTAATACCAAACCTGAGATCCTTCCTATGACATGAGATGTGATATCCAACTCCTTCCATTCCAATCCTGAGACCCTTCCTATAGCATGAGATGTGATATATCAATGCTTATACCAAACCTGAGACCCTTCCTATAGCATGAGATGTGATATCCAACTCCTTCCCATTCCAATCCTGAGACCCTTCCGATATCATGAGATGTGATATCTCAAAGCTTCTAATATCAAACTTGAGACCCTCCCTATAGCATGAGATGTGATATCCAAGTCCTTCCCATTCCAATCCTGAGACCCTTCCTATAGCATGAGATGTGATATCTCAATGCTTCTAATACCAAACCTGAGACCCTTCCTATTACATGAGATGGGAATATCCAACTCCTTCCCATTCCAATCCTGAGACCCTTCCGATAGCAGAGATGTGATATCTCAATGCTTATACCAAACCTGAGACACTTCGTATGGCATGAGATGTGATATCCAACTCCTTGCCATTCAAATCTTGAGACCCTTCCTATAGCATGAGAAGGGATATCCAATTCCTTCCCAATCCAATCCTGAGACCCTTCCAATAGCAGAGACGTGATATCTCAATGCTTCTACCAAACCTGAGACCCTTCCTTTAGCATGAGATGTGATATCCAAATCCTTCACATTCCAATCCTGAGACCCTTCCTATAGCATGAGATGTGATATCTCAATGCTTCTAATACCAAACCTGAGATCCTTCCTATAACATGAGATGTGATATCCAATTCCTTCCCATTCCAAACCTGAGACCCTTCCTATTGGATGAGTTGTGATATCCAACTCCTTCCCATTCCAACCCTGAGACTCTTCCTATAGCATGAGATGTAATGTCTCAATGATTCTAATACCAAACCTGAGATCCTTCCTATAACATGAGATGTGATATCCAACTCCTTCCATTCCAATCCTGAGACCCGTCCTATAGCATGAGATGTGATATTGCAATGCTTATACCAAACCTGAGACCCTTCCTATAGCATGAGATGTGATATCCAACTACTTCCCATTCCAATCCTGAGACCCTTCCTATAGCATGAGATGTGATATCTCAATGCTTCTAATACCAAACCTGAGATCCTTCCTCTAACATGAAATGTGATATCCAACTCCTTCCCTTTCCAAACCTAAGAGCCTATCTATAGCATGAGATGTGATATCCAGGTCCTTCCTATTCCAATCCTTAGACCCTTCCTACAGCATGCAATATGATATCTCAATGATTCTAATACCAAACCTGAGATCCTTCCTATGACATGAGATGTGATATCCAACTCCTTCCATTCCAATCCTGAGACCCTTCCTATAGCATGAGATGTGATATATCAATGCTTATACCAAACCTGAGACCCTTCCTATAGCATGAGATGTGATATCCAACTCCTTCCCATTCCAATCCTGAGACCTTTCCTATAGCATGAGATGTGATATCTCAATGCTTCTAATACCAACCCTGAGATCCTTCCTCTAACATGAAATGTGAGATCCAACTCCTTCCCTTTCCAAACCTAAGAGCCTATCTATAGCATGAGATGTGATATCCAAGTCCTTCACATTCCAACCCTTAGACCCTTCCTACAGTATGCAATATGATATCTCAATGATTCCAATAACAAACCTGAGACACGTCCTATAACATGAGATGGGATATCCAACTCCTTCCCATTCCAATCCTGAGACACTTCCGATAGCAGAGATGTGATATCTCAATGTTTATACCAAACCTGAGACCCTTCCTATAACATGAGATGTGATATCCAACTCCTTCCCGTTCCAAACCTGAGACCCTTCCTTTAGCATGAGATGTGATATCCAGCTCCTTCCCATTCCAATCCTGAGACACTTCCGATAGCATGAGATGTGATATCTCAATGCTTCTAATATCAAAACTGAGACCCTCCCTATAGCATGATATGTGATATCTAAGTCCTTCCCATTCCAATCCTGAGACCCTTCCTATAGCATGAGATGTGATATCTCAATGCTTCTACCAAACCTGAGACCCTTCCTTTAGCATGAGATGTGATATCCAACTCCTTCCCATTCCAATCCTGAGACCCTTCCTATAGCATGAGATGTGATATCTCAATACTTCTAATACCAAACCTGAGATCCTTCCGATAACATGAGATGTGATATCTCAATACTTCTAATACCAAACCTGAGATCCATACTATAACATGAGATGTGATATCCAACTCCTTCCCTTTCCAAACCTGAGAGCCGTTCTATAGCATGAGATGTGATATCCAGGTCCTTCCCATTCCAATCCTTAGACCCTTCCTACAGCATGCAATATGATATCTCAATGCTTATACCAAACCTGAGAACCTTCCTATGGCCTGAGATGTCATGGCCTGAGATGTCATATACAACTCCTTCCCATTCCAATCCTGAGACCCTTCCTTTAGCATGAGATGTGATATCTCAATGCTTATACCAAATCTGAGACCCTTCCTATAGCATGAGATGTGATATCCAATTCCTTCCCATTCCAATCCTGAGACCCTTCCTATAGCATGAGATGTGATATCTCAATGCTTATACCAAACCTGAGAGCCTACCTATAACATGAGATGTGATATCCAAGTCCATCCCATTCCAATCCTTAGACCCTTCCTACAGCATGCGATGTGATATCTCAATGATTCTAATACCAAACCAGAGACTCTTCCTATAACATGAGATGGGATATCCAACTCCTTCCCATTCCAATCCTGAGCCGCTTCCGATAGCAGAGATGTGATATCTCAATGCTTATACCAAACCTGAGACCCTTCCTATAACATGAGATGTGATATCCAACTCCTTCCCGTTCCAAACCTGAGACACTAACTATAGCATATGTGATATCCAACTCCTTCCCATTCCAAACATGAGACCCTTCCTATAGCAAGAAAGTAATATCCAACTCCTACCCATTCCAATCCTGAGACCCTTCCTATAGCAAGAGATGTGATATCCAAATCCTTCCCATTCCAATCCTGAGACCCTTCCTATAACATGAGATGTGATATCCAACTCCTTCCCATTCCAACCTGAGACACTTCCTATAGCATGAGAAGGGATATCCAACTCCTTCCCAATCCAATCCTGAGACCCTTCCGATAGCAGAGATGTGATATCTCAATGCTTATACCAAACCTGAGACCCTTCCTATGGCATGAGATGTGATATCCAACTCCTTGCCATTCAAATCCTGAGACCCTTCCTATATCATGAGAAGGGATATCCAACTCCTTCCCAATCCAATCCTGAGACCCTTCCGATAGCAGTGACGTGATATCTCAATGCTTCTACCAAACCTGAGACCCTTCCTTTAGCATGAGATGTGATATCCAAATCCTTCACATTCCAATCCTGAGACCCTTCCTATAGCATGAGATGTGATATCTCAATGCTTCTAATACCAAACCTGAGATCCTTCCTATAACATGAGATGTGATATCCAATTCCTTCCCATTCCAAACCTGAGACCCTTCCTATTGGATGAGATGTGATATCCAACTCCTTCCCATTCCAACCCTGAGACCCTTCCTATAGCATGAGATGTGATGTCTCAATGCTTATACCAAACCTGAGACCCTTCCTATAGCATGAGATGTGATATCCAACTGTTTCCCATTCCAATCCTGAGACCCTTCCTATAGCATGAGATGTGATATCTCAATGCTTCTAATACCAAACCTGAGATCCTTCCTCTAACATGAAATGTGATATCCAACTCCTTCCCTTTCCAAACCTAAGAGCCTATCTATAGCATGAGATGTGATATCCAAGTCCTTCACATTCCAACCCTTAGACCCTTCCTACAGCATGCAATATGATATCTCAATGATTCTAATAACAAACCTGAGACCCGTCCTATAACATGAGATGGGATATCCAACTCCTTCCCATTCCAATCCTGAGACACTTCCGATAGCAGAGATGTGATATCTCAATGCTTATACCAAACCTGAGACCCTTCCTATAACATGAGATGTGATATCCAAATCCTTCCCGTTCCAAACCTGAGACCCTTCCTTTAGCATGAGATGTGATATCCAGCTCCTTCCCATTCCAATCCTGAGACACTTCTGATAGCATGAGATGTGATATCTCAATGCTTCTAATATCAAAACTGAGACCCTCCCTATAGCATGATATGTGATATCTAAGTCCTTCCCATTCCAATCCTGAGACCCTCCCTATAGCATGAGATGTGATATCCAAATCCTTCCCCTTCCAAACCTGAGACCCTCCCTTTAGCATGAAATGTGATATCCAACTCCTTCCCATTCCAATCCTGAGACACTTCCGATAGCAGAGATGTGCTATCTCAATGCTTATACCAAACCTGAGACCCTTCCTATAACATGAGATGTGATATCCAAATCCTTCCCGTTCCAAACCTGAGACCCTTCCTTTAGCATGAGATGTGATATCCAGCTCCTTCCCATTCCAATCCTGAGACACTTCTGATAGCATGAGATGTGATATCTCAATGCTTCTAATATCAAAACTGAGACCCTCCCTATAGCATGATATGTGATATCTAAGTCCTTCCCATTCCAATCCTGAGACCCTCCCTATAGCATGAGATGTGATATCCAAATCCTTCCCCTTCCAAACCTGAGACCCTCCCTTTAGCATGAAATGTGATATCCAACTCCTTCCTATTCCAATCCTGAGACTCTTCTGATGGCATGAGATGTGATATCTCAATGCTTCTAATACCAAACCTGAGATCCTTCCGATAGCATGAGATGTGATATCTCAGTGCTTCTAATACCAAACCTGAGATCCTTCCTATAACATGAGATGTGATATCCAAATCCTTCCCCTTCCAAACCTGAGACCCTCCCTTTAGCATGAGATGTGATATCTCAATGCCTCTAATACCAAACCTGAGATCCTTCCGATAGCATGAGATGTGATATCTCAATGCTTCTAATACCAAACCTGAGATCATTCCTATAACATGAGATGTGATATTCAAATCCTTCCCATTCCATTCCTGAGACCCTTCTGATAGCATGAGATGTGATATCTCAATGCCTCTAATACTAAACCTGAGATCCTACCTCTAACATGAAATGAGATATCCAACTCTTTCCCCTTCCAAACCTGAGAGCCTTCCTATAGCATGAGATGTGATATCCAAGTCCTTCCCATTCCAATACTGAGACCCTTCCTATAGCTTGAGATGTGATATCCAACTCCTTCCCATTCCAATTCTGAGACCCTTCCTATAGCATGAGATGTGATATCTCAATGCTTATACCAAACCTGAGAGCCTACCTATAGCATGAGATGTGATATCCAAGTCCATCCCATTCCAATCCTTAGACCCTTCCTACAGCATGCGATGTGATATCTCAATGATTATAATACCAAACCAGAGACTCTTCCTATAACATGAGATGGGATATCCAACTCCTTCCCATTCCAATTCTGAGACCCTTCCTATACTATGAGACTTGATATCTCAATGCTTCTAATACCAAACCTGAGACCCGTAATATAACATGAGATGTGATATCCAAATCCTTCCCCTTCCAAACCTTAGACCCTTCCTTTATCATGAGATGTGATATCCAACCCCTTCCCATTCCAATCCTGAGACCCTTCCGATATCATGAGATGTGATATCTCAAAGCTTCTAATATCAAACTTGAGACCCTCCCTATAGCATGAGATGTGATATCCAAGTCCTTCCCATTCCAATCCTGAGACCCTTCCTATAGCATGAGATGTGATATCTCAATGCTTCTAATACCAAACCTGAGACCCTTCCTATAACATGAGATGGGAATATCCAACTCCTTCCCATTCCAATCTTGAGACCCTTCCGATAGCAGAGATGTGATATCTCACTGCTTATACCAAACCTGAGACCCTTCCCATAGCAGGAGATGTGATATCCAACTCCTTCCCATTCCAACCTGAGACACTTCCTATAGCATGAGAAGGGATATCCAACTCCTTCCCAATCCAAGCCTGAGACCCTTCCGATAGCAGAGATGTGATATCTCAATGCTTATACCAAACCTGAGACCCTTCCTATGGCATGAGATGTGATATCCAACTCCTTGCCATTCAAATCCTGAGACCCTTCCTATAGCATGAGAAGGGATATCCAACTCCTTCCCAATCCAATCCTGAGACCCTTCCGATAGCAGCGACTTGATATCTCAATGCTTATACCAAACCTGAGACCCTTCGTATGGCATGAGATGTGATATCCAACTCCTTGCCATTCAAATCTTGAGACCCTTCCTATAGCATGAGAAGGGATATCCAATTCCTTCCCAATCCAATCCTGAGACCCTTCCGATAGCAGAGACGTGATATGTCAATGCTTCTACCAAACCTGAGACCCTTCCTTTAGCATGAGATGTGATATCCAAATCCTTCACATTCCAATCCTGAGACCCTTCCTATAGCATGAGATGTGATATCTCAATGCTTCTAATACCAAACCTGAGATCCTTCCTATAACATGAGATGTGATATCCAATTCCTTCCCATTCCAAACCTGAGACCCTTCCTATTGGATGAGTTGTGATATCCAACTCCTTCCCATTCCAACCCTGAGACCCTTCCTATAGCATGAGATGTAATGTCTCAATGATTCTAATACCAAACCTGAGATCCTTCCTATAACATGAGATGTGATATCCAACTCCTTCCATTCCAATCCTGAGACCCGTCCTATAGCATGAGATGTGATATCGCAATGCTTATACCAAACCTGAGACCCTTCCTATAGCATGAGATGTGATATCCAACTACTTCCCATTCCAATCCTGAGACCCTTCCTATAGCATGAGATGTGATATCTCAATGCTTCTAATACCAAACCTGAGATCCTTCCTCTAACATGAAATGTGATATCCAACTCCTTCCCTTTCCAAACCTAAGAGCCTATCTATAGCATGAGATGTGATATCCAGGTCCTTCCTATTCCAATCCTTAGACCCTTCCTACAGCATGCAATATGATATCTCAATGATTCTAATACCAAACCTGAGATCCTTCCTATGACATGAGATGTGATATCCAACTCCTTCCATTCCAATCCTGAGACCCTTCCTATAGCATGAGATGTGATATATCAATGCTTATACCAAACCTGAGACCCTTCCTATAGCATGAGATGTGATATCCAACTCCTTCCCATTCCAATCCTGAGACCTTTCCTATAGCATGAGATGTGATATCTCAATGCTTCTAATACCAACCCTGAGATCCTTCCTCTAACATGAAATGTGAGATCCAACTCCTTCGCTTTCCAAACCTAAGAGCCTATCTATAGCATGAGATGTGATATCCAAGTCCTTCACATTCCAACCCTTAGACCCTTCCTACAGTATGCAATATGATATCTCAATGATTCCAATAACAAACCTGAGACACGTCCTATAACATGAGATGGGATATCCAACTCCTTCCCATTCCAATCCTGAGACACTTCCGATAGCAGAGATGTGATATCTCAATGTTTATACCAAACCTGAGACCCTTCCTATAACATGAGATGTGATATCCAACTCCTTCCCGTTCCAAACCTGAGACCCTTCCTTTAGCATGAGATGTGATATCCAGCTCCTTCCCATTCCAATCCTGAGACACTTCCGATAGCATGAGATGTGATATCTCAATGCTTCTAATATCAAAACTGAGACCCTCCCTATAGCATGATATGTGATATCTAAGTCCTTCCCATTCCAATCCTGAGACCCTTCCTATAGCATGAGATGTGATATCTCAATGCTTCTACCAAACCTGAGACCCTTCCTTTAGCATGAGATGTGATATCCAACTCCTTCCCATTCCAATCCTGAGACCCTTCCTATAGCATGAGATGTGATATCTCAATACTTCTAATACCAAACCTGAGATCCTTCCGATAACATGAGATGTGATATCTCAATACTTCTAATACCAAACCTGAGATCCATACTATAACATGAGATGTGATATCCAACTCCTTCCCTTTCCAAACCTGAGAGCCGTTCTATAGCATGAGATGTGATATCCAGGTCCTTCCCATTCCAATCCTTAGACCCTTCCTACAGCATGCAATATGATATCTCAATGCTTATACCAAACCTGAGAACCTTCCTATGGCCTGAGATGTCATGGCCTGAGATGTCATATACAACTCCTTCCCATTCCAATCCTGAGACCCTTCCTATAGCATGAGATGTGATATCTCAATGCTTATACCAAATCTGAGACCCTTCCTATAGCATGAGATGTGATATCCAATTCCTTCCCATTCCAATCCTGAGACCCTTCCTATAGCATGAGATGTGATATCTCAATGCTTATACCAAACCTGAGAGCCTACCTATAACATGAGATGTGATATCCAAGTCCATCCCATTCCAATCCTTAGACCCTTCCTACAGCATGCGATGTGATATCTCAATGATTCTAATACCAAACCAGAGACTCTTCATATAACATGAGATGGGATATCCAACTCCTTCCCATTCCAATCCTGAGCCGCTTCCGATAGCAGAGATGTGATATCTCAATGCTTATACCAAACCTGAGACCCTTCCTATAACATGAGATGTGATATCCAACTCCTTCCCGTTCCAAACCTGAGACACTAACTATAGCATATGTGATATCCAACTCCTTCCCATTCCAAACATGAGACCCTTCCTATAGCAAGAAAGTAATATCCAACTCCTACCCATTCCAATCCTGAGACCCTTCCTATAGCAAGAGATGTGATATCCAAATCCTTCCCATTCCAATCCTGAGACCCTTCCTATAACATGAGATGTGATATCCAACTCCTTCCCATTCCAACCTGAGACACTTCCTATAGCATGAGAAGGGATATCCAACTCCTTCCCAATCCAATCCTGAGACCCTTCCGATAGCAGAGATGTGATATCTCAATGCTTATACCAAACCTGAGACCCTTCCTATGGCATGAGATGTGATATCCAACTCCTTGCCATTCAAATCCTGAGACCCTTCCTATATCATGAGAAGGGATATCCAACTCCTTCCCAATCCAATCCTGAGACCCTTCCGATAGCAGTGACGTGATATCTCAATGCTTCTACCAAACCTGAGACCCTTCCTTTAGCATGAGATGTGATATCCAAATCCTTCACATTCCAATCCTGAGACCCTTCCTATAGCATGAGATGTGATATCTCAATGCTTCTAATACCAAACCTGAGATCCTTCCTATAACATGAGATGTGATATCCAATTCCTTCCCATTCCAAACCTGAGACCCTTCCTATTGGATGAGATGTGATATCCAACTCCTTCCCATTCCAACCCTGAGACCCTTCCTATAGCATGAGATGTGATGTCTCAATGCTTATACCAAACCTGAGACCCTTCCTATAGCATGAGATGTGATATCCAACTGTTTCCCATTCCAATCCTGAGACCCTTCCTATAGCATGAGATGTGATATCTCAATGCTTCTAATACCAAACCTGAGATCCTTCCTCTAACATGAAATGTGATATCCAACTCCTTCCCTTTCCAAACCTAAGAGCCTATCTATAGCATGAGATGTGATATCCAAGTCCTTCACATTCCAACCCTTAGACCCTTCCTACAGCATGCAATATGATATCTCAATGATTCTAATAACAAACCTGAGACCCGTCCTATAACATGAGATGGGATATCCAACTCCTTCCCATTCCAATCCTGAGACACTTCCGATAGCAGAGATGTGATATCTCAATGCTTATACCAAACCTGAGACCCTTCCTATAACATGAGATGTGATATCCAAATCCTTCCCGTTCCAAACCTGAGACCCTTCCTTTAGCATGAGATGTGATATCCAGCTCCTTCCCATTCCAATCCTAAGACACTTCCGATAGCATGAGATGTGATATCTCAATGCTTCTAATATCAAAACTGAGACCCTCCCTATAGCATGATATGTGATATCTAAATCCTTCCCATTCCAATCCTGAGACCCTCCCTATAGCATGAGATGTGATATCCAACTCCTTCCCATTCCAATCCTGAGACCCTTCCTATAGCATGAGATATGATATCTCAATACTTCTAATACCAAACGTGAGATCCTTCCGATAACATGAGATGTGATATCCAAATCCTTCCCCTTCCAAACCTGAGACCCTCCCTTTAGCATGAAATGTGATATCCAACTCCTTCCTATTCCAATCCTGAGACTCTTCTGATGGCATGAGATGTGATATCTCAATGCTTCTAATACCAAACCTGAGATCCTTCCGATAGCATGAGATGTGATATCTCAATGCTTCTAATACCAAACCTGAGATCCTTCCTATAACATGAGATGTGATATCCAAATCCTTCCCCTTCCAAACCTGAGACCCTCCCTTTAGCATGAGATGTGATATCTCAATGCCTCTAATACCAAACCTGAGATCCTTCCGATAGCATGAGATGTGATATCTCAATGCTTCTAATACCAAACCTGAGATCATTCCTATAACATGAGATGTGATATCCAAATCCTTCCCATTCCATTCCTGAGACCCTTCTGATAGCATGAGATGTGATATCTCAATGCCTCTAATACTAAACCTGAGATCCTACCTCTAACATGAAATGAGATATCCAACTCTTTCCCCTTCCAAACCTGAGAGCCTTCCTATAGCATGAGATGTGATATCCAAGTCCTTCCCATTCCAATACTGAGACCCTTCCTATAGCTTGAGATGTGATATCCAACTCCTTCCCATTCCAATTCTGAGACCCTTCCTATAGCATGAGATGTGATATCTCAATGCTTATACCAAACCTGAGAGCCTACCTATAGCATGAGATGTGATATCCAAGTCCATCCCATTCCAATCCTTAGACCCTTCCTACAGCATGCGATGTGATATCTCAATGATTATAATACCAAACCAGAGACTCTTCCTATAACATGAGATGGGATATCCAACTCCTTCCCATTCCAATTCTGAGACCCTTCCTATACTATGAGACTTGATATCTCAATGCTTCTAATACCAAACCTGAGACCCGTAATATAACATGAGATGTGATATCCAAATCCTTCCCCTTCCAAACCTTAGACCCTTCCTTTATCATGAGATGTGATATCCAACTCCTTCCCATTCCAATCCTGAGACCCTTCCGATATCATGAGATGTGATATCTCAAAGCTTCTAATATCAAACTTGAGACCCTCCCTATAGCATGAGATGTGATATCCAAGTCCTTCCCATTCCAATCCTGAGACCCTTCCTATAGCATGAGATGTGATATCTCAATGCTTCTAATACCAAACCTGAGACCCTTCCTATAACATGAGATGGGAATATCCAACTCCTTCCCATTCCAATCTTGAGACCCTTCCGATAGCAGAGATGTGATATCTCACTGCTTATACCAAACCTGAGACCCTTCCCATAGCAGGAGATGTGATATCCAACTCCTTCCCATTCCAACCTGAGACACTTCCTATAGCATGAGAAGGGATATCCAACTCCTTCCCAATCCAAGCCTGAGACCCTTCCGATAGCAGAGATGTGATATCTCAATGCTTATACCAAACCTGAGACCCTTCCTATGGCATGAGATGTGATATCCAACTCCTTGCCATTCAAATCCTGAGACCCTTCCTATAGCATGAGAAGGGATATCCAACTCCTTCCCAATCCAATCCTGAGACCCTTCCGATAGCAGCGACTTGATATCTCAATGCTTCTACCAAACCTGAGACCCTTCCTTTAGCATGAGATGTGATATCCAAATCCTTCACATTCCAATCCTGAGACCCTTCCTATAGCATGAGATGTGATATCTCAATGCTTCTAATACCAAACCTGAGATCCTTCCTATAACATGAGATGTGATATCCAATTCCTTCCCATTCCAAACCTGAGACCCTTCCTATTGGATGAGATGTGATATCCAACTCCTTCCCATTCCAACCCTGAGACCCTTCCTATAGCATGAGATGTGATGTCTCAATGCGTCTAATACCAAACCTGAGATCCTTCCTATAACATGAGATGTGATATCCAACTCCTTCCATTCCAATCCTGAGACCCGTCCTATAGCATGAGATGTGATATCTCAATGCTTATACCAAACCTGAGACCCTTCCTATAGCATGAGATGTGATATCCAACTGCTTCCCATTCCAATCCTGAGACCCTTCCTATAGCATGAGAAGTGATATCTCAATGCTTCTAATACCAAACCTGAGATCCTTCCTCTAACATGAAATGTGATATCCAACTCCTTCCCTTTCCAAACCTAAGAGCCTATCTATAGCATGAGATGTGATATCCAAGTCCTTCACATTCCAACCCTTAGACCCTTCCTACAGCATGCAATATGATATCTCAATGATTCTAATAACAAACCTGAGACCCGTCCTATAACATGAGATGGGATATCCAACTCCTTCCCATTCCAATCCTGAGACACTTCCGATAGCAGAGATGTGATATCTCAATGCTTATACCAAACCTGAGACCCTTCCTATAACATGAGATGTGATATCCAAATCCTTCCCGTTCCAAACATGAGACCCTCCCTTTAGCATGAAATGTGATATCCAACTCCTTCCTATTCCAATCCTGAGACTCTTCTGATGGCATGAGATGTGATATCTCAATGCTTCTAATACCAAACCTGAGATCCTTCCGATAGCATGAGATGTGATATCTCAATGCTTCTAATACCAAACCTGAGATCCTTCCTATAACATGAGATGTGATATCCAAATCCTTCCCCTTCCAAACCTGAGACCCTCCCTTTAGCATGAGATGTGATATCTCAATGCCTCTAATACCAAACCTGAGATCCTTCCGATAGCATGAGATGTGATATCTCAATGCTTCTAATACCAAACCTGAGATCATTCCTATAACATGAGATGTGATATCCAAATCCTTCCCATTCCATTCCTGAGACCCTTCTGATAGCATGAGATGTGATATCTCAATGCCTCTAATACTAAACCTGAGATCCTACCTCTAACATGAAATGAGATATCCAACTCTTTCCCCTTCCAAACCTGAGAGCCTTCCTATAGCATGAGATGTGATATCCAAGTCCTTCCCATTCCAATACTGAGACCCTTCCTATAGCTTGAGATGTGATATCCAACTCCTTCCCATTCCAATTCTGAGACCCTTCCTATAGCATGAGATGTGATATCTCAATGCTTATACCAAACCTGAGAGCCTACCTATAGCATGAGATGTGATATCCAAGTCCATCCCATTCCAATCCTTAGACCCTTCCTACAGCATGCGATGTGATATCTCAATGATTATAATACCAAACCAGAGACTCTTCCTATAACATGAGATGGGATATCCAACTCCTTCCCATTCCAATTCTGAGACCCTTCCTATACTATGAGACTTGATATCTCAATGCTTCTAATACCAAACCTGAGACCCGTAATATAACATGAGATGTGATATCCAAATCCTTCCCCTTCCAAACCTTAGACCCTTCCTTTATCATGAGATGTGATATCCAACTCCTTCCCATTCCAATCCTGAGACCCTTCCGATATCATGAGATGTGATATCTCAAAGCTTCTAATATCAAACTTGAGACCCTCCCTATAGCATGAGATGTGATATCCAAGTCCTTCCCATTCCAATCCTGAGACCCTTCCTATAGCATGAGATGTGATATCTCAATGCTTCTAATACCAAACCTGAGACCCTTCCTATAACATGAGATGGGAATATCCAACTCCTTCCCATTCCAATCTTGAGACCCTTCCGATAGCAGAGATGTGATATCTCACTGCTTATACCAAACCTGAGACCCTTCCCATAGCAGGAGATGTGATATCCAACTCCTTCCCATTCCAACCTGAGACACTTCCTATAGCATGAGAAGGGATATCCAACTCCTTCCCAATCCAAGCCTGAGACCCTTCCGATAGCAGAGATGTGATATCTCAATGCTTATACCAAACCTGAGACCCTTCCTATGGCATGAGATGTGATATCCAACTCCTTGCCATTCAAATCCTGAGACCCTTCCTATAGCATGAGAAGGGATATCCAACTCCTTCCCAATCCAATCCTGAGACCCTTCCGATAGCAGCGACTTGATATCTCAATGCTTCTACCAAACCTGAGACCCTTCCTTTAGCATGAGATGTGATATCCAAATCCTTCACATTCCAATCCTGAGACCCTTCCTATAGCATGAGATGTGATATCTCAATGCTTCTAATACCAAACCTGAGATCCTTCCTATAACATGAGATGTGATATCCAATTCCTTCCCATTCCAAACCTGAGACCCTTCCTATTGGATGAGATGTGATATCCAACTCCTTCCCATTCCAACCCTGAGACCCTTCCTATAGCATGAGATGTGATGTCTCAATGCGTCTAATACCAAACCTGAGATCCTTCCTATAACATGAGATGTGATATCCAACTCCTTCCATTCCAATCCTGAGACCCGTCCTATAGCATGAGATGTGATATCTCAATGCTTATACCAAACCTGAGACCCTTCCTATAGCATGAGATGTGATATCCAACTGCTTCCCATTCCAATCCTGAGACCCTTCCTATAGCATGAGAAGTGATATCTCAATGCTTCTAATACCAAACCTGAGATCCTTCCTCTAACATGAAATGTGATATCCAACTCCTTCCCTTTCCAAACCTAAGAGCCTATCTATAGCATGAGATGTGATATCCAAGTCCTTCACATTCCAACCCTTAGACCCTTCCTACAGCATGCAATATGATATCTCAATGATTCTAATAACAAACCTGAGACCCGTCCTATAACATGAGATGGGATATCCAACTCCTTCCCATTCCAATCCTGAGACACTTCCGATAGCAGAGATGTGATATCTCAATGCTTATACCAAACCTGAGACCCTTCCTATAACATGAGATGTGATATCCAAATCCTTCCCGTTCCAAACATGAGACCCTTCCTTTAGCATGAGATGTGATATCCAGCTCCTTCCCATTCCAATCCTGAGACACTTCCGATAGCATGAGATGTGATATCTCAATGCTTCTAATATCAAAACTGAGACCCTCCCTATAGCATGATATGTGATATCTAAGTCCTTCCCATTCCAATCCTGAGACCCTCCCTATAGCATGAGATGTGATATCCAACTCCTTCCCATTCCAATCCTGAGACCCTTCCTATAGCATGAGATATGATATCTCAATACTTCTAATACCAAACGTGAGATCCTTCCGATAACATGAGATGTGATATCCAAATCCTTCCCCTTCCAAACCTGAGACCCTCCCTTTAGCATGAAATGTGATATCCAACTCCTTCCTATTCCAATCCTGAGACTCTTCTGATAGCATGAGATGTGATATCTCAATGCTTCTAATACCAAACCTGAGATCCTTCCGATAGCATGAGATGTGATATCTCAATGCTTCTAATACCAAACCTGAGATCCTTCCTATAACATGAGATGTGATATCCAAATCCTTCCCCTTCCAAACCTGAGACCCTCCCTTTAGCATGAGATGTGATATCTAACTCCTTCCCATTCCATTCCTGAGACCCTTCTGATAGCATGAGATGTGATATCTCAATGCCTCTAATACCAAACCTGAGATCCTACCTCTAACATGAAATGAGATATCCAACTCTTTCCCCTTCCAAACCTGAGAGCCTTCCTATAGCATGAGATGTGATATCCAAGTCCTTCCCATTCCAATACTGAGACCCTTCCTATAGCTTGAGATGTGATATCCAACTCCTTCCCATTCCAATTCTGAGACCCTTCCTATAGCATGAGATGTGATATCTCAATGCTTATACCAAACCTGAGAGCCTACCTATAGCATGAGATGTGATATCCAAGTCCATCCCATTCCAATCCTTAGACCCTTCCTACAGCATGCGATGTGATATCTCAATGATTCTAATACCAAACCAGAGACTCTTCCTATAACATGAGATGGGATATCCAACTCCTTCCCATTCCAATTCTGAGACCCTTCCTATACTATGAGACTTGATATCTCAATGCTTCTAATACCAAACCTGAGACCCGTAATATAACATGAGATGTGATATCCAAATCCTTCCCCTTCCAAACCTTAGACCCTTCCTTTATCATGAGATGTGATATCCAACTCCTTCCCATTCCAATCCTGAGACCCTTCCGATATCATGAGATGTGATATCTCAAAGCTTCTAATATCAAACTTGAGACCCTCCCTATAGCATGAGATGTGATATCCAAGTCCTTCCCATTCCAATCCTGAGACCCTTCCTATAGCATGAGATGTGATATCTCAATGCTTCTAATACCAAACCTGAGACCCTTCCTATAACATGAGATGGGAATATCCAACTCCTTCCCATTCCAATCTTGAGACCCTTCCGATAGCAGAGATGTGATATCTCAATGCTTATACCAAACCTGAGATCCTTCCTATAACATGAGATGTGATATCCAACTCCTTCCCATTCCAATCCTGAGACACTTCCTATAGCATGTGATGTGATATCTCACTGCTTATACCAAACCTGAGACCCTTCCCATAGCAGGAGATGTGATATCCAACTCCTTCCCATTCCAATCCTCAGACCCTTCCTATAGCATGAGATGTGATATCTCAATGCTTCTAATGTCAAACTTGAGACCCTACCTATAGCATGAGATGTGATATCCAAGTCCTTCCCATTCCAATCCTGAGACCCTTCCTATAGCATGAGATGTGATATCTCAATGCTTCTAATACCAAACCTGAGATCCTTCCTATAACATGAGATGTGATATCCAATTCCTTCCCATTCCAAACCTGAGACCCTTCCTATTGGATGAGATGTGATATCCAACTCCTTCCCATTCCAACCCTGAGACCCTTCCTATAGCATGAGATGTGATGTCTCAATGCGTCTAATACCAAACCTGAGATCCTTCCTATAACATGAGATGTGATATCCAACTCCTTCCATTCCAATCCTGAGACCCGTCCTATAGCATGAGATGTGATATCTCAATGCTTATACCAAACCTGAGACCCTTCCTATAGCATGAAATGTGATATCCAAATCCTTCCCCTTCCAAACCTGAGACCCTCCCTTTAGCATGAAATGTGATATCCAACTCCTTCCTATTCCAATCCTGAGACTCTTCTGATAGCATGAGATGTGATATCTCAATGCTTCTAATACCAAACCTGAGATCCTTCCGATAGCATGAGATGTGATATCTCAATGCTTCTAATACCAAACCTGAGATCCTTCCTATAACATGAGATGTGATATCCAAATCCTTCCCCTTCCAAACCTGAGACCCTCCCTTTAGCATGAGATGTGATATCTAACTCCTTCCCATTCCATTCCTGAGACCCTTCTGATAGCATGAGATGTGATATCTCAATGCCTCTAATACCAAACCTGAGATCCTACCTCTAACATGAAATGAGATATCCAACTCTTTCCCCTTCCAAACCTGAGAGCCTTCCTATAGCATGAGATGTGATATCCAAGTCCTTCCCATTCCAATACTGAGACCCTTCCTATAGCTTGAGATGTGATATCCAACTCCTTCCCATTCCAATTCTGAGACCCTTCCTATAGCATGAGATGTGATATCTCAATGCTTATACCAAACCTGAGAGCCTACCTATAGCATGAGATGTGATATCCAAGTCCATCCCATTCCAATCCTTAGACCCTTCCTACAGCATGCGATGTGATATCTCAATGATTCTAATACCAAACCAGAGACTCTTCCTATAACATGAGATGGGATATCCAACTCCTTCCCATTCCAATTCTGAGACCCTTCCTATACTATGAGACTTGATATCTCAATGCTTCTAATACCAAACCTGAGACCCGTAATATAACATGAGATGTGATATCCAAATCCTTCCCCTTCCAAACCTTAGACCCTTCCTTTATCATGAGATGTGATATCCAACTCCTTCCCATTCCAATCCTGAGACCCTTCCGATATCATGAGATGTGATATCTCAAAGCTTCTAATATCAAACTTGAGACCCTCCCTATAGCAAGAGATGTGATATCCAAGTCCTTCCCATTCCAATCCTGAGACCCTTCCTATAGCATGAGATGTGATATCTCAATGCTTCTAATACCAAACCTGAGACCCTTCCTATAACATGAGATGGGAATATCCAACTCCTTCCCATTCCAATCTTGAGACCCTTCCGATAGCAGAGATGTGATATCTCAATGCTTATACCAAACCTGAGATCCTTCCTATAACATGAGATGTGATATCCAACTCCTTCCCATTCCAATCCTGAGACACTTCCTATAGCATGAGATGTGATATCTCACTGCTTATACCAAACCTGAGACCCTTCCTATGGCATGAGATGTGATATCCAACTCCTTGCATTCAAATCCTGAGATCCTTCCTATAGCATGAGATGTGATATCTCTATGCTTCTAATACCAAACCTGAGACCCTTCCTATAACATGAGATGGGATATCCAACTGCTTCCCATTCCAATCCTGAGACCCTTCCGATAGCAGAGATGTGATATCTCAATGCTTATACCAAACCTGAGAACCTTCCTATGGCCTGAGATGTCATATACAACTCCTTCCCATTCCAATCCTGAGACCCTTCCTTTAGCATGAGATGTGATATCTCAATGCTTATACCAAATCTGAGACCCTTCCTATAGCATGAGATGTGATATCCAATTCCTTCCCATTCCAATCCTGAGACCCTTCCTATAGCATGAGATGTGATATCTCAATGCTTATACCAAACCTGAGAGCCTACCTATAGCATGAGATGTGATATCCAAGTCCATCCCATTTCAATCGTTAGACCTTTCCTACAGCATGCGATGTGATATCTCAATGATTCTAACACCAAACCAGAGACTCTTCCTATAACATGAGATGGGATATCCAACTCCTTCCCATTCCAATCCTGAGCCGCTTCCGATAGCAGAGATGTGATATCTCAATGCTTATACCAAACCTGAGACCCTTCCTATAACATGAGATGTGATATCCAACTCCTTCCCGTTCCAAACCTGAGACACTAACTATAGCATATGTGATATCCAACACCTTCCCATTCCAAACATGAGACCCTTCCTATAGCAAGAAAGTAATATCCAACTCCTACCCATTCCAATCCTGAGACCCTTCCTATAGCAAGAGATGTGATATCCAAATCCTTCCCATTCCAATCCTGAGACCCTTCCTATAACATGAGATGTGATATCCAACTCCTTCCCATTCCAACCTGAGACACTTCCTATAGCATGAGAAGGGATATCCAACTCCTTCCCAATCCAATCCTGAGACCCTTCCGATAGCACAGATGTGATATCTCAATGCTTATACCAAACCTGAGACCCTTCCTATGGCATGAGATGTGATATCCAACTCCTTCCCAATCCAATCCTGAGACTCTTCCGATAGCAGAGACGTGATATCTCAATGCTTCTACCAAACCTGAGACCCTTCCTTTAGCATGAGATGTGATATCCAAATCCTTCACATTCCAATCCTGAGACCCTTCCTATAGCATGAGATGTGATATCTCAATGCTTTTAATACCAAACCTGAGATCCTTCCTATAACATGAGATGTGATATCCAATTCCTTCCCATTCCAAACCTGAGACCCTTCCTATTGGATGAGATGTGATATCCAACTCCTTCCCATTCCAACCCTGAGACCCTTCCTATAGCATGAGATGTGATGTCTCAATGCTTCTAATACCAAACCTGAGATCCTTCCTATAACATGAGATGTGATATCCAACTCCTTCCATTCCAATCCTGAGACCCGTCCTATAGCATGAGATGTGATATCTCAATGCTTATACCAAAGCTGAGACCCTTCCTATAGCATGAGATGTGATATCCAACTGCTTCCCATTCCAATCCTGAGACCCTTCCTATAGCATGAGATGTGATATCTCAATGCTTCTAATACCAAACCTGAGATCCTTCCTCTAACATGAAATGTGATATCCAACTCCTTCCCTTTCCAAACCTAAGAGCCTATCTATACCATGAGATGTGATATCCAAGTCCTTCCCATTCCAACCCTTAGACCCTTCCTACAGCATGCAATATGATATCTCAATGATTCTAATAACAAACCTGAGACCCGTCCTATAACATGAGATGGGATATCCAACTCCTTCCCATTCCAATCCTGAGACACTTCCGATAGCAGAGATGTGATATCTCAATGCTTATACCAAACCTGAGACCCTTCCTATAACATGAGATGTGATATCCAAATCCTTCCCGTTCCAAACCTGAGACCCTTCCTTTAGCATGAGATGTGATATCCAGCACCTTCCCATTCCAATCCTGAGACACTTCCTATAGCATGAGATGTGATATCTCAATGCTTCTAATATCAAAACTGAGACCCTCCCTATAGCATGAAATGTGATATCTAAGTCCTTCCCATTCCAATCCTGAGACCCTCCCTATAGCATGAGATGTGATATCCAACTCCTTCCCATTCCAATCCTGAGACCCTTCCTATAGCATGAGATATGATATCTCAATACTTCTAATACCAAACGTGAGATCCTTCCGATAACATGAGATGTGATATCCAAATCCTTCCCCTTCCAATCCTGAGACCCTCCCTTTAGCATGAGATGTGATATCCAACTCCTTCCTATTCCAATCCTGAGACTCTTCTGATAGCATGAGATGTGATATCTCAATGCTTCTAATACCAAACCTGAGATCCTTCCGATAGCATGAGATGTGATATCTCAATGCTTCTAATACCAAACCTGAGATCCTTCCTATAACATGAGATGTGATATCCAAATCCTTCCCCTTCCAAACCTGAGACCCTCCCTTTAGCATGAGATGTGATATCCAACTGCTTCGCATTCCAATCCTGAGACCCTTCCTATAGCATGAGATGTGATATCTCAATGCTTCTAATACCAAACCTGAGATCCTTCCTCTAACATGAAATGTGATATCCAACTCCTTCCCTTTCCAAACCTAAGAGCCTATCTATACCATGAGATGTGATATCCAAGTCCTTCCCATTCCAACCCTTAGACCCTTCCTACAGCATGCAATATGATATCTCAATGATTCTAATAACAAACCTGAGACCCGTCCTATAACATGAGATGGGATATCCAACTCCTTCCCATTCCAATCCTGAGACACTTCCGATAGCAGAGATGTGATATCTCAATGCTTATACCAAACCTGAGACCCTTCCTATAACATGAGATGTGCTATCCAAATCCTTCCCGTTCCAAACCTGAGACCCTTCCTTTAGCATGAGATGTGATATCCAGCACCTTCCCATTCCAATCCTGAGACACTTCCTATAGCATGAGATGTGATATCTCAATGCTTCTAATATCAAAACTGAGACCCTCCCTATAGCATGATATGTGATATCTATGTCCTTCCCATTCCAATCCTGAGACCCTCCCTATAGCATGAGATGTGATATCCAACTCCTTCCCATTCCAATCCTGAGACCCTTCCTATAGCATGAGATATGATATCTCAATACTTCTAATACCAAACGTGAGATCCTTCCGATAACATGAGATGTGATATCCAAATCCTTCCCCTTCCAATCCTGAGACCCTCCCTTTAGCATGAGATGTGATATCCAACTCCTTCCTATTCCAATCCTGAGACTCTTCTGATAGCATGAGATGTGATGTCTCAATGCTTCTAATACCAAACCTGAGATCCTTCCGATAGCATGAGATGTGATATCTCAATGCTTCTAATACCAAACCTGAGATCCTTCCTATAACATGAGATGTGATATCCAAATCCTTCCCCTTCCAAACCTGAGACCCTCCCTTTAGCATGAGATGTGATATCCAACTCCTTCCCATTCCATTCCTGAGACCCTTCTGATAGCATGAGATGTGATATCTCAATGCCTCTAATACCAAACCTGAGATCCTACCTCTAACATGAAATGTGATATCCAACTCTTTCCCCTTCCAAACCTGAGAGCCTTCCTATAGCATGAGATGTGATATCCAAGTCCTTCCCATTCCAATCCTGAGACCCTTCCTATAGCTTGAGATGTGATATCCAACTCCTTCCCATTCCAATTCTGAGACCCTTCCTATACTATGAGACTTGATATCTCAATGCTTCTAATACAAACGTGAGACCCGTAATATAACATGAGATGTGATATCCAAATCCTTCCCCTTCCAAACCTTAGACCCTTCCTTTATCATGAGATGTGATATCCAACTCCTTCCCATTCCAATCCTGAGACCCTTCCGATATCATGAGATGTGATATCTCAAAGCTTCTAATATCAAACTTGAGACCTTCCCTATAGCATGAGATGTGATATCCAAGTCCTTCCCATTCCAATCCTGAGACCCTTCCTATAGCATGAGATGTGATATCTCAATGCTTCTAATACCAAACCTGAGACCCTTCCTATAACATGAGATGGGAATATCCAACTCCTTCCCATTCCAATCCTGAGACCCTTCCGGTAGCAGAGATGTGATATCTCAATGCTTATACCAAACCTGAGATCCTTCCTATAACATGAGATGTGATATCCAACTCCTTCCCATTCCAATCCTGAGACACTTCCTATAGCATGAGATACGATATCTCACTGCTTATACCAAACCTGAGACCATTCCCATAGCATGAGATGTGATATCCAACTCCTTCACATTCCAATCCTCAGACCCTTCCAATAGCATGAGATGTGATGTCTCAATGCTTCTAATATCAAACTTGAGACCCTACCTATAGCATGAGATGTGATATCCAAGTCCTTCCCATTACAATCCTGAGACACTTCCTATAACATGAGATGTGATATCCAACTCCTTCCCATTCCAATCCTGAGACCCTTCCTATAGCATGAGATATGATATCTCAATACTTCTAATACCAAACGTGAGATCCTTCCGATAACATGAGATGTGATATCCAAATCCTTCCCCTTCCAAACCTGAGACCCTCCCTTTAGCATGAGATGTGATATCCAACTCCTTCCCATTCCAATCCTGAGACCCTTCTGATAGCATGAGATGTGATATCTCAATGCTTCTAATACCAAACCTGAGATCCTTCCTATAACATGAGATGTGATATCCAAATCCTTTCCCTTCCAAACCTGAGACCCTCCCTTTAGCATGAGATGTGATATCCAACTCCTTCCCATTCCATTCCCGAGACCCTTCTGATAGCATGAGATGTGATATCTCAATGCCTCTAATACCAAACCTGAGATCCTACCTCTAACATGAAATGTGATATCCAACTCTTTCCCCTTCCAAACCTGAGAGCCTTCCTATAGCATGAGATGTGATATCCAAGTCCTTCCCATTCCAATCCTGAGACCCTTCCTATAGCTTGAGATGTGATATCCAACTCCTTCCCATTCCAATTCTGAGACCCTTCCTATACTCTGAGACTTGATATCTCAATGCTTCTAATACCAAACCTGAGACCCGTAATATAACATGAGATGTGATATCCAAATCCTTCCCCTTCCAAACCTTAGACCCTTCCTTTATCATGAGATGTGATATCCAACTCCTTCCCATTCCAATCCTGAGACCCTTCCGATATCATGAGATGTGATATCTCAAAGCTTCTAATATCAAACTTGAGACCCTCCCTATAGCATGAGATGTGATATCCAAGTCCTTCCCATTCCAATCCTGAGACCCTTCCTATAGCATGAGATGTGATATCTCAATGCTTCTAATACCAAACCTGAGACCCTTCCTATTACATGAGATGGGAATATCCAACTCCTTCCCATTCCAATCCTGAGACCCTTCCGATAGCAGAGATGTGATATCTCAATGCTTATACCAAACCTGAGACCCTTCGTATGGCATGAGATGTGATATCCAACTCCTTGCCATTCAAATCCTGAGACCCTTCCTATAGCATGAGAAGGGATATCCAACTCCTTCCCAATCCAATCCTGAGACCCTTCCGATAGCAGAGACGTGATATCTCAATGCTTCTACCAAACCTGAGACCCTTCCTTTAGCATGAGATATGATATCCAAATCCTTCACATTCCAATCCTGAGACCCTTCCTATAGCATGAGATGTGATATCTCAATGCTTCTAATACCAAACCTGAGATCCTTCCTATAACATGAGATGTGATATCCAATTCCTTCCCATTCCAAACCTGAGACCCTTCCTATTGGATGAGTTGTGATATCCAACTCCTTCCCATTCCAACCCTGAGACCCTTCCTATAGCATGAGATGTGATGTCTCAATGATTCTAATACCAAACCTGAGATCCTTCCTATAACATGAGATGTGATATCCAACTCCTTCCATTCCAATCCTGAGACCCGTCCTATAGCATGAGATGTGATATCTCAATGCTTATACCAAACCTGAGACCCTTCCTATAGCATGAGATGTGATATCCAACTACTTCCCATTCCAATCCTGAGACCCTTCCTATAGCATGAGATGTGATATCTCAGTGCTTCTAATACCAAACCTGAGATCCTTCCTCTAACATGAAATGTGATATCCAACTCCTTCCCTTTCCAAACCTAAGAGCCTATTTATAGCATGAGATGTGATATCCAGGTCCTTCCTATTCCAATCCTTAGACCCTTCCTACAGCATGCAATATGATATCTCAATGATTCTAATAACAAACCTGAGACCCGTCCTATAGCATGAGATATGATATCCAAGTCCTTCCCATTCCAATCCTGAGACCCTTCCTATAACATGAAATGTGATATCCAACTCCTTCCCATTCCAACCTGAGACCCTTCCTATAGCATGAGATGGGATATCCAACTTCTTCAAAATCCAATACTGATACCCTTCCGATAGCATGAGATGTGATATCCCAATGCTTCTACCAAACCTGAGACCCATACTATGGCATGAGATGTGATATCAAACTCCTTCCCATTCCAATCCTGAGACCCTTCCTATAGCTTGAGGTGTGATATCCAACTCCTTCCCATTCCAATTCTGAGACCCTTCTTATACCATGAGACTTGATATCTCAATGCTTCTAATACCAAACCTGAGACCCGTCCTATAACATGAGATGTGATATCCAAATCCTTCCCCTTCCAAACCTTAGACCCTTCCTTTATCATGAGATGTGATATCCAACTCCTTCCCATTCCAATCCTGAGACCCTTCCGATATCATGAGATTTGTTATCTCAATGCTTCTAATATCAAACTTGAGACCCTCCCTATAGCATGAGATGTGACATCCAAGTCCTTCCCATTCCAATCCTGAGACCCTTCCTATAGCATGAGATGTGATATCTCTATGCTTCTAATACCAAACCTGAGATCCTTCCTATAACATGAGATGGGATATCCAACTCCTTCCCATTCCAATCCTGAGACCTTTCCGATAGCAGAGATGTGATATCTCAATGCTTATACCAAACCTGAGAACCTTCCTATGGCCTGAGATGTCATATACAACTCCTTCCCATTCCAATCCTGAGACCCTTCCTTTAGCATGATATGTGATATCTCAATGCTTATACCAAATCTGAGACCCTTCCTATAGCATGAGATGTGATATCCAATTCCTTCCCATTCCAATCCTGAGACCCTTCCTATAGCATGAGATGTGATATCTCAATGCTTATACCAAACCTGAGAGCCTACCTATAGCATGAGATGTGATATCCAAGTCCATCCCATTCCAATCCTTAGACCCTTCCTACAACATGCAATGTGATATCTCAATTATTCTAATACCAAACCAGAGACTCTTCCTATAACATGAGATGGGATATCCAACTCCTTCCCATTCCAATCCTGAGCCGCTTCCGATAGCAGAGATGTGATATCTCAATGCTTATACCTAACCTGAGACCCTTCCTATAACATGAGATGTGATATCCAACTCCTTCCCGTTCCAAACCTGAGACACTAACTATAGCATATGTGATATCCAACTCCTTCCCATTCCAAACATGAGACCCTTCCTATAGCAAGAAAGTAATATCCAACTCCTTCCCATTCCAATCCTGAGACCCTTCCTATAACATGAGATGTGATATCCAACTCCTTCCCATTCCAACCTGAGACACTTCCTATAGCATGAGAAGGGATATCCAACTCATTCCCAATCCAATCCTGAGACCCTTCCGATAGCAGAGATGTGATATCTCAATGCTTATACCAAACCTGAGACCCTTCCTATGGCATGAGATGTGATATCCAACTCCTTGCCATTCAAATCCTGAGACCCTTCCTATAGCATGAGAAGGGATATCCAACTCCTTCCCAATCCAATCCTGAGACCCTTCCGATAGCAGCGACGTGATATCTCAATGCTTCTACCAAACCTGAGACCCTTCCTTTAGCATGAGATGTGATATCCAAATCCTTCACATTCCAATCCTGAGACCCTTCCTATAGCATGAGATGTGATATCTCAATGCTTCTAATACCAAACCTGAGATCCTTCCTATAACATGAGATCTGATATCCAACTCCTTCCATTCCAATCCTGAGACCCTTCCTATAGCATGAGATGTGATATCTCAATGCTTATACCAAACCTGAGACCCTTCCTATAGCATGAGATGTGATATCCAACTCCTTCCCATTCCAATCCTGAGACCCTTCCTATAGCATGAGATGTGATATCTCAATGCTTCTAATACCAAACCTGAGATCCTTCCTCTAACATGAAATGTGAGATCCAACTCCTTCCCTTTCCAAACCTAAGAGCCTATCTATAGCATGAGATGTGATATCCAAGTCCTTCACATTCCAACCCTTAGACCCTTCCTACAGCATGCAATATGATATCTCAATGATTCCAATAACAAACCTGAGACCCGTCCTATAACATGAGATGGGATATCCAACTCCTTCCTATTCCAATCCTGAGACTCTTCTGATAGCATGAGATGTGATATCTCAATGCTTCTAATACCAAACCTGAGATCCTTCCGATAGCATGAGATGTGATATCTCAATGCTTCTAATACCAAACCTGAGATCCTTCCTATAACATGAGATGTGATATCCAAATCCTTCCCCTTCCAAACCTGAGACCCTCCCTTTAGCATGAGATGTGATATCCAACTGCTTCCCATTCCAATCCTGAGACCCTTCCTATAGCATGAGATGTGATATCTCAATGCTTCTAATACCAAACCTGAGATCCTTCCTCTAACATGAAATGTGATATCCAACTCCTTCCCTTTCCAAACCTAAGAGCCTATCTATACCATGAGATGTGATATCCAAGTCCTTCCCATTCCAACCCTTAGACCCTTCCTACAGCATGCAATATGATATCTCAATGATTCTAATAACAAACCTGAGACCCGTCCTATAACATGAGATGGGATATCCAACTCCTTCCCATTCCAATCCTGAGACACTTCCGATAGCAGAGATGTGATATCTCAATGCTTATACCAAACCTGAGACCCTTCCTATAACATGAGATGTGATATCCAAACCCTTCCCGTTCCAAACCTGAGACCCTTCCTTTAGCATGAGATGTGATATCCAGCACCTTCCCATTCCAATCCTGAGACACTTCCTATAGCATGAGATGTGATATCTCAATGCTTCTAATATCAAAACTGAGACCCTCCCTATAGCATGATATGTGATATCTAAGTCCTTCCCATTCCAATCCTGAGACCCTCCCTATAGCATGAGATGTGATATCCAACTCCTTCCCATTCCAATCCTGAGACCCTTCCTATAGCATGAGATATGATATCTCAATACTTCTAATACCAAACGTGAAATCCTTCCGATAACATGAGATGTGATATCCAAATCCTTCCCCTTCCAATCCTGAGACCCTCCCTTTAGCATGAGATGTGATATCCAACTCCTTCCTATTCCAATCCTGAGACTCTTCTGATAGCATGAGATGTGATATCTCAATGCTTCTAATACCAAACCTGAGATCCTTCCGATAGCATGAGATGTAATATCTCAATGCTTCTAATACCAAACCTGAGATCCTTCCTATAACATGAGATGTGATATCTAAATCCTTCCCCTTCCAAACCTGAGACCCTCCCTTTAGCATGAGATGTGATATCCAACTCCTTCCCATTCCATTCCTGAGACCCTTCTGATAGCATGAGATGTGATATCTCAATGCCTCTAATACCAAACCTGAGATCCTACCTCTAACATGAAATGTGATATCCAACTCTTTCCCCTTCCAAACCTGAGAGCCTTCCTATAGCATGAGATGTGATATCCAAGTCCTTCCCATTCCAATCCTGAGACCCTTCCTATAGCTTGAGATGTGATATCCAACTCCTTCCCATTCCAATTCTGAGACCCTTCCTATACTATGAGACTTGATATCTCAATGCTTCTAATACAAACGTGAGACCCGTAATATAACATGAGATGTGATATCCAAATCCTTCCCCTTCCAAACCTTAGACCCTTCCTTTATCATGAGATGTGATATCCAACTCCTTCCCATTCCAATCCTGAGACCCTTCCGATATCATGAGATGTGATATCTCAAAGCTTCTAATATCAAACTTGAGACCCTCCCTATAGCATGAGATGTGATATCCAAGTCCTTCCCATTCCAATCCTGAGACCCTTCCTATAGCATGAGATGTGATATCTCAATGCTTCTAATACCAAACCTGAGACCCTTCCTATAACATGAGATGGGAATATCCAACTCCTTCCCATTCCAATCCTGAGACCCTTCCGGTAGCAGAGATGTGATATCTCAATGCTTATACCAAACCTGAGATCCTTCCTATAACATGAGATGTGATATCCAACTCCTTCCCATTCCAATCCTGAGACACTTCCTATAGCATGAGATGTGATATCTCACTGCTTATACCAAACCTGAGACCCTTCCCATAGCATGAGATGTGATATCCAACTCCTTCCCATTCCAATCCTCAGACCCTTCCTATAGCATGAGATGTGATATCTCAATGCTTCTAATATCAAATTTGAGACCCTACCTATAGCATGAGATGTGATATCCAAGTCCTTCCCATTACAATCCTGAGACACTTCCTATAACATGAGATGTGATATCCAACTCCTTCCCATTCCAATCCTGAGACCCTTCCTATAGCATGAGATATGATATCTCAATACTTCTAATACCAAACGTGAGATCCTTCCGATAACATGAGATGTGATATCCAAATCCTTCCCCTTCCAAACCTGAGACCCTCCCTTTAGCATGAGATGTGATATCCAACTCCTTCCCATTCCAATCCTGAGACCCTTCTGATAGCATGAGATGTGATATCTCAATGCTTCTAATACCAAACCTGAGATCCTTCCTATAACATGAGATGTGATATCCAAATCCTTTCCCTTCCAAACCTGAGACCCTCCCTTTAGCATGAGATGTGATATCCAACTCCTTCCCATTCCATTCCCGAGACCCTTCTGATAGCATGAGATGTGATATCTCAATGCCTCTAATACCAAACCTGAGATCCTACCTCTAACATGAAATGTGATATCCAACTCTTTCCCCTTCCAAACCTGAGAGCCTTCCTATAGCATGAGATGTGATATCCAAGTCCTTCCCATTCCAATCCTGAGACCCTTCCTATAGCTTGAGATGTGATATCCAACTCCTTCCCATTCCAATTCTGAGACCCTTCCTATACTCTGAGACTTGATATCTCAATGCTTCTAATACCAAACCTGAGACCCGTAATATAACATGAGATGTGATATCCAAATCCTTCCCCTTCCAAACCTTAGACCCTTCCTTTATCATGAGATGTGATATCCAACTCCTTCCCATTCCAATCCTGAGACCCTTCCGATATCATGAGATGTGATATCTCAAAGCTTCTAATATCAAACTTGAGACCCTCCCTATAGCATGAGATGTGATATCCAAGTCCTTCCCATTCCAATCCTGAGACCCTTCCTATAGCATGAGATGTGATATCTCAATGCTTCTAATACCAAACCTGAGACCCTTCCTATTACATGAGATGGGAATATCCAACTCCTTCCCATTCCAATCCTGAGACCCTTCCGATAGCAGAGATGTGATATCTCAATGCTTATACCAAACCTGAGACCCTTCGTATGGCATGAGATGTGATATCCAACTCCTTGCCATTCAAATCCTGAGACCCTTCCTATAGCATGAGAAGGGATATCCAACTCCTTCCCAATCCAATCCTGAGACCCTTCCGATAGCAGAGACGTGATATCTCAATGCTTCTACCAAACCTGAGACCCTTCCTTTAGCATGAGATGTGATATCCAAATCCTTCACATTCCAATCCTGAGACCCTTCCTATAGCATGAGATGTGATATCTCAATGCTTCTAATACCAAACCTGAGATCCTTCCTATAACATGAGATGTGATATCCAATTCCTTCCCATTCCAAACCTGAGACCCTTCCTATTGGATGAGTTGTGATATCCAACTCCTTCCCATTCCAACCCTGAGACCCTTCCTATAGCATGAGATGTGATGTCTCAATGATTCTAATACCAAACCTGAGATCCTTCCTATAACATGAGATGTGATATCCAACTCCTTCCATTCCAATCCTGAGACCCGTCCTATAGCATGAGATGTGATATCTCAATGCTTATACCAAACCTGAGACCCTTCCTATAGCATGAGATGTGATATCCAACTTCTTCCCATTCCAATCCTGAGACCCTTCCTATAGCATGAGATGTGATATCTCAGTGCTTCTAATACCAAACCTGAGATCCTTCCTCTAACATGAAATGTGATATCCAACTCCTTCCCTTTCCAAACCTAAGAGCCTATCTATAGCATGAGATGTGATATCCAGGTCCTTCCTATTCCAATCCTTAGACCCTTCCTACAGCATGCAATATGATATCTCAATGATTCTAATAACAAACCTGAGACCCGTCCTATAGCATGAGATATGATATCCAAGTCCTTCCCATTCCAATCCTGAGACCCTTCCTATAACATGAAATGTGATATCCAACTCCTTCCCATTCCAACCTGAGACCCTTCCTATAGCATGAGATGGGATATCCAACTTCTTCGAAATCCAATACTGATACCCTTCCGATAGCATGAGATGTGATATCCCAATGCTTCTACCAAACCTGAGACCCATACTATGGCATGAGATGTGATATCAAACTCCTTCCCATTCCAATCCTGAGACCCTTCCTATAGCTTGAGGTGTGATATCCAACTCCTTCCCATTCCAATTCTGAGACCCTTCTTATACCATGAGACTTGATATCTCAATGCTTCTAATACCAAACCTGAGACCCGTCCTATAACATGAGATGTGATATCCAAATCCTTCCCCTTCCAAACCTTAGACCCTTCCTTTATCATGAGATGTGATATCCAACTCCTTCCCATTCCAATCCTGAGACCCTTCCGATATCATGAGATTTGTTATCTCAATGCTTCTAATATCAAACTTGAGACCCTCCCTATAGCATGAGATGTGACATCCAAGTCCTTCCCATTCCAATCCTGAGACCCTTCCTATAGCATGAGATGTGATATCTCTATGCTTCTAATACCAAACCTGAGATCCTTCCTATAACATGAGATGGGATATCCAACTCCTTCCCATTCCA
Organism: Ambystoma mexicanum; assembly: GCF_040938575.1. Classification (NCBI taxonomy): domain Eukaryota; kingdom Metazoa; phylum Chordata; class Amphibia; order Caudata; family Ambystomatidae; genus Ambystoma; species Ambystoma mexicanum. Next base: position 5,045,337 of record NW_027182488.1, read on the forward strand.
ATCCTGAGACCTTTCCGATAGCAGAGATGTGATATCTCAATGCTTATACCAAACCTGAGAACCTTCCTATGGCCTGAGATGTCATATACAACTCCTTCCCATTCCAATCCTGAGACCCTTCCTTTAGCATGATATGTGATATCTCAATGCTTATACCAAATCTGAGACCCTTCCTATAGCATGAGATGTGATATCCAATTCCTTCCCATTCCAATCCTGAGACCCTTCCTATAGCATGAGATGTGATATCTCAATGCTTATACCAAACCTGAGAGCCTACCTATAGCATGAGATGTGATATCCAAGTCCATCCCATTCCAATCCTTAGACCCTTCCTACAACATGCAATGTGATATCTCAATTATTCTAATACCAAACCAGAGACTCTTCCTATAACATGAGATGGGATATCCAACTCCTTCCCATTCCAATCCTGAGCCGCTTCCGATAGCAGAGATGTGATATCTCAATGCTTATACCAAACCTGAGACCCTTCCTATAACATGAGATGTGATATCCAACTCCTTCCCGTTCCAAACCTGAGACACTAACTATAGCATATGTGATATCCAACTCCTTCCCATTCCAAACATGAGACCCTTCCTATAGCAAGAAAGTAATATCCAACTCCTACCCATTCCAATCCTGAGACCCTTCCTATAGCAAGAGATGTGATATCCAAATCCTTCCCATTCCAATCCTGAGACCCTTCCTATAACATGAGATGTGATATCCAACTCCTTCCCATTCCAACCTGAGACACTTCCTATAGCATGAGAAGGGATATCCAACTCCTTCCCAATCCAATCCTGAGACCCTTCCGATAGCAGAGATGTGATATCTCAATGCTTATACCAAACCTGAGACCCTTCCTATAGCATGAAAAGGGATATCCAACTCCTTCCCAATCCAATCCTGAGACCCTTCCGATAGCAGAGACGTGATATCTCAATGCTTCTACCAAACCTGAGACCCTTCCTTTAGCATGAGATGTGATATCCAAATCCTTCACATTCCAATCCTGAGACCCTTCCTATAGCATGAGATTTGATATCTCAATGCTTCTAATACCAAACCTGAGATCCTTCCTATAACATGAGATGTGATATCCAATTACTTCCCATTCCAAACCTGAGACCCTTCCTATTGGATGAGATGTGATATCCAACTCCTTCCCATTCCAACCCTGAGACCCTTCCTATAGCATGAGATGTGATGTCTCAATGCTTCTAATACCAAACCTGAGATCCTTCCTATAACATGAGATGTGATATCCAACTCCTTCCATTCCAATCCTGAGACCCGTCCTATAGCATGAGATGTGATATCTCAATGCTTATACCAAACCTGAGACCATTCCTATAGCATGAGATGGGATATCCAACTCCTTCCCATTCCAATCCTGAGACCCTTCCTATAGCATGAGATGTGATATCTCAATGCTTCTAATACCAAACCTGAGATCCTTCCTCTAACATGAAATGTGATATCCAACTCCTTCCCTTTCCAAACCTAAGAGCCTATCTATAGCATGAGATGTGATATCCAAGTCCTTCACATTCCAACCCTTAGACCCTTCCTACAGCATGCAATATGATATCTCAATGATTCTAATAACAAACCTGAGACCCGTCCTATAACATGAGATGGGATATCCAACTCCTTCCCATGCCAATCCTGAGACACTTCCGATAGCAGAGATGTGATATCTCAATGTTTATACCAAACCTGAGACCCTTCCTATAACATGAGATGTGAAATTTAACTCCTTCCCGTTCCAAACCTGAGACCCTTCCTTTAGCATGAGATGTGATGTCCTTCCCATTCCAATCCTGAGACACTTCCGATAGCATGAGATGTGATATCTCAATGCTTCTAATATCAAAACTGAGACCCTCCCTATAGCATGATATGTGATATCTAAGTCCTTCCCATTCCAATCCTGAGACCCTTCCTATAGCATGAGATGTGATATCTCAATGCTTCTACCAAACCTGAGACCCTTCCTTTAGCATGAGATGTGATATCCAACTCCTTCCCATTCCAATCCTGAGACCCTTCCTATAGCATGAGATGTGATATCTCAATACTTCTAATACCAAACCTGAGATCCTCCCTATAGCATGATATGTGATATCTAAGTCCTTCCCATTCCAATCCTGAGACCCTTGGAATGGGAAGGAGTTGGATATCACATCTCATGCTATAGGGAGGGTCTCAGGATTGGAATGGGAAGGAGCTGGATATCACATCTCATGCTAAAGGAAGGGTCTCAGGTTTGGAACGGGAAGGATTTGGATATCACATCTCATGTTATAGGAAGGGTCTCAGGTTTGGTATAAGCATTGAGATATCACATCTCTGCTATCGGAAGTGTCTCAGTTTTGATATTAGAAGCATTGAGATATCACATCTCATGCAATCGGAAGTGTCTCAGGATTGGAATGGGAAGGAGCTGGATATCACATCTCATGCTAAAGGAAGGGTCTCAGGTTTGGAACGGGAAGGATTTGGATATCACATCTCATGTTATAGGAAGGGTCTCAGGTTTGGTATAAGCATTGAGATATCACATCTCTGCTATCGGAAGTGTCTCAGGATTGGAATGGGAAGGAGTTGGATATCCCATCTCATGTTATAGGACGGGTCTCAGGTTTGTTATTAGAATCATTGAGATATCATATTGCATGCTGTAGGAAGGGTCTAAGGGTTGGAATGTGAAGGACTTGGATATCACATCTCATGCTATAGATAGGCTCTTAGGTTTGGAAAGGGAAGGAGTTGGATATCACATTTCATGTTAGAGGAAGGATCTCAGGTTTGGTATTAGAAGCATTGAGATATCACATCTCATGCTATAGGAAGGGTCTCAGGATTGGAATGGGAAGCAGTTGGATATCACATCTCATGCTATAGGAAGGGTCTCAGGTTTGGTATAAGCCTTGAGATATCACATCTCATGCTATAGGACGGGTCTCAGGATTGGAATGGAAGGAGTTGGATATCACCTCTCATGTTATAGGAAGGATCTCAGGTTTGGTATTAGAAGCATTGAGACATCACATCTCATGCTATAGGAAGGGTCTCAAGGTTGGAATGGGAAGGAGTTGGATATCACATCTCATCCAATAGGAAGGGTCTAAGGATTGGAATGGGATGGACTTGGATATCACATCTCATGTTATAGGTAGGCTCTCAGGTTTGGTATAAGCATTGAGATATCACATCTCATGCTATAGGAAGGGTTTCAGAATTGGAATGGGAAGGAGTTGGATATCACATCTCAAGCTATAGGAAGGGTCTCAGTATTGGAATGGGAAGGACTTGGATATCACATCTCATGCTATAGGAAGGCTCTCAGGTTTGGAAGGGGAAAGAGTTGGATATCTCATTTCATGTTAGAGGTAGGATCTCCGGTTTGGTATTAGAGGCATTGAGATATCACATCTCATGCTATCAGAAGGGTCTCAGGAATGGAATGGGAAGGAGTTAGATATCACATCTCATGCTAAAGGGAGGGTCTCAGGTTTGGAAGGGGAAGGATTTGGATATCACATCTCATGTTATAGGAAGGATCTCAGGTTTGGTATTAGAAGCATTGAGATATCACATCTCATGCTATCGGAAGGATCTCAGGTTTGGTATTAGAAGCATTGAGATATCACATCTCATGCTATCAGAAGAGTCTCAGGATTGGAATAGGAAGGAGTTGGATATCACATTTCATGCTAAAGGGAGGGTCTCAGGTTTGGAAGGGGAAGGATTTGGATATCACATCTCATGTTATCGGAAGGATCTCACGTTTGGTATTAGAAGTATTGAGATATCATATCTCATGCTATAGGAAGGGTCTCAGGATTGGAATGGGAAGGAGTTGGATATCACATCTCATGCTATAGGGAGGGTCTCAGGATTGGAATGGGAAGGACTTAGATATCACATATCATGCTATAGGAAGGGTCTCAGTTTTGATATTAGAAGCATTGAGATATCACATCTCATGCTATCGGAAGTGTCTCAGGATTGGAATGGGAAGGAGCTGGATATCACATCTCATGCTAAAGGAAGGGTCTCAGGTTTGGAACGGGAAGGATTTGGATATCACATCTCATGTTATAGGAAGGGTCTCAGGTTTGGTATAAGCATTGAGATATCACATCTCTGCTATCGGAAGTGTCTCAGGATTGGAATGGGAAGGAGTTGGATATCCCATCTCATGTTATAGGACGGGTCTCAGGTTTGTTATTAGAATCATTGAGATATCATATTGCATGCTGTAGGAAGGGTCTAAGGGTTGGAATGTGAAGGACTTGGATATCACATCTCATGCTATAGATAGGCTCTTAGGTTTGGAAAGGGAAGGAGTTGGATATCACATTTCATGTTAGAGGAAGGATCTCAGGTTTGGTATTAGAAGCATTGAGATATCACATCTCATGCTATAGGAAGGGTCTCAGGATTGGAATGGGAAGCAGTTGGATATCACATCTCATGCTATAGGAAGGGTCTCAGGTTTGGTATAAGCATTGAGATATCACATCTCATGCTATAGGACGGGCCTCAGGATTGGAATGGAAGGAGTTGGATATCACATCTCATGTTATAGGAAGGATCTCAGGTTTGGTATTAGAAGCATTGAGACATCACATCTCATGCTATAGGAAGGGTCTCAGGGTTGGAATGGGAAGGAGTGGGATATCACATCTCATCCAATAGGAAGGGTCTCAGGTTTGGAATGGGAAGGAATTGGATATCACATCTCATGTTATAGGAAGGATCTCAGGTTTGGTATTAGAAGCATTGAGATATCACATCTCATGCTATAGGAAGGGTCTCAGGATTGGAATGTGAAGGATTTGGATATCACATCTCATGCTAAAGGAAGGGTCTCAGGTTTGGTAGAAGCATTGAGATATCACGTCGCTGCTATCGGAAGGGTCTCAGGATTGGATTGGGACGGAGTTGGATATCCCTTCTCATGCTATAGGAAGGGTCTCAGGATTTGAATGGCAAGGAGTTGGATATCACATCTCATGCCATAGGAAGGGTCTCAGGTTTGGTATAAGCATTGAGATATCACATCTCTGCTATCGGAAGGGTCTCAGGATTGGATTGGGAAGAAGTTGGATATCCCTTCTCATGCTATAGGAAGTGTCTCAGGTTGGAATGGGAAGGAGTTGGATATCACATCTCATGTTATAGGAAGGGTCTCAGGATTGGAATGGAAAGGATTTGGATATCACATCTCTTGCTATAGGAAGGGTCTCAGGATTGGAATGGGTAGGAGTTGGATATAACTTTCTTGCTATAGGAAGGGTCTCATGTTTGGAATGGGAAGGAGTTGGATATCACATATGCTATAGTTAGTGTCTCAGGTTTGGAACGGGAAGGAGTTGGATATCACATCTCATGTTATAGGAAGGGTCTCAGGTTTGGTATAAGCATTGAGATATCACATCTCTGCTATCGGAAGCGGCTCAGGATTGGAATGGGAAGGAGTTGGATATCCCATCTCATGTTATAGGAAGAGTCTCTGGTTTGGTATTAGAATCATTGAGATATCACATAGCATGCTGTAGGAAGGGTCTAAGGATTGGAATGGGATGGACTTGGATATCACATCTCATGTTATAGGTAGGCTCTCAGGTTTGCTATAAGCATTGAGATATCACATCTCATGCTATAGGAAGGGTCACAGGATTGGAATGGGAAGGAATTGGATATCACATCTCATGCTACAGGAAGGGTCTCAGATTTGGTATAAGCATTGAGATATCACATCTCATGCTAAAGGAAGGGTCTCAGGATTGGAATGGGAAGGAGTTGTATATGACATCTCAGGCCATAGGAAGGTTCTCAGGTTTGGTATAAGCATTGAGATATCACATCTCTGCTATCGGAAAGGTCTCAGGATTGGAATGGGAAGGAGTTGGATATCCCATCTCATGTTATAGGAAGGGTCTCAGGTTTGGTATTAGAAGCATAGAGATATCACATCTCATGCTATAGGAAGGGTCTCAGGATTGGAATGGGAAGGACTTGGATGTCACATCTCATGCTATAGGTAGGGTCTCAAGTTTGATATTAGAAGCATTGAGATAACAAATCTCATGATATCGGAAGGGTCTCAGGATTGGAATGGGAAGGAGTTGGATATCACATCTCATGATAAAGGAAGGGTCTAAGGTTTGGAAGGGGAAGGATTTGGATATCACATCTCATGTTATAGGACGGGTCTCAGGTTTAATATTAGAAGCATTGAGATATCAAGTCTCATGGTATAAGAAGGGTCTCAGAATTGGAATGGGAAGGAGTTGGATATCACACCTCAAGCTATAGGAAGGGTCTCAGGATTGGAATGGGAAGGAGTTTGATATAACATCTCATGCCATAGTATGGGTCTCAGGTTTGGTAGAAGCATTGGGATATCACATCTCATGCTATCGGAAGGGTATCAGTATTGGATTTGGAAGAAGTTGGATATCCCATCTCATGCTATAGGAAGGGTCTCAGGTTGGAATGGGAAGGAGTTGGATATCACATTTCGTGTTATAGGAAGGGTCTCAGGATTGGAATGGGAAGGACTTGGATATCATATCTCATGCTATAGGACGGGTCTCAGGTTTGTTATTAGAATCATTGAGATATCATATTGCATGCTGTAGGAAGGGTCTAAGGATTGGAATGGGAAGGACCTGGTTATCACATCTCATGCTATAGAACGGCTCTCAGGTTTGGAAAGGGAAGGAGTTGGATATCACATCTCATGTTATAGGATGGATCTCAGGTTTGGTATTAGAAGTATTGAGATATCACATCTCATTTTATCGGAAGGATCTCAGGTTTGGTATTAGAAGTATTGAGATATCACATCTCATGCTATAGGAAGGGTCTCAGGATTGGAATGGGAAGGAGTTGGATATCACATCTCATGCTAAAGGAAGGGTCTCAGGTTTGGTAGAAGCATTGAGATATCACATCTCATGCTATAGGAAGGGTCTCAGGATTGGAATGGGAAGGACTTAGATATCACATATCATGCTATAGGGAGGGTCTCAGTTTTGATATTAGAAGCATTGAGATATCACATCTCATGCTATCAGAAGTGTCTCAGGATTGGAATGGGAAGGAGCTGGATATCACATCTCATGCTAAAGGAAGGGTCTCAGGTTTGGAACGGGAAGGAGTTGGATATCACATCTCATGTTATAGGAAGGGTCTCAGGTTTGGTATAAACATTGAGATATCACATCTCTGCTATCGGAAGTGTCTCAGGATTGGAATGGGAAGGAGTTGGATATCCCATCTCATGTTATAGGACGGGTCTCAGGTTTGTTATTGGAATCATTGAGATATCATATTGCATGCTGTAGGAAGGGTCTAAGGGTTGGAATGTGAAGGACTTGGATATCACATCTCATGCTATAGATAGGCTCTTAGGTTTGGAAAGGGAAGGAGTTGGATCTCACATTTCATGTTAGAGGAAGGATCTCAGGTTTGGTATTAGAAGCATTGAGATATCACATCTCATGCTATAGGAAGGGTCTCAGGATTAGAATGGGAAGGAGTTGGATATCACATCTCATGCTATAGGAAGGGTCTCAGGTTTGGTATAAGCATTGAGATATCACATCTCATGCTATAGGAAGGGTCTCAGGATTGGAATGGAAGGAGTTGGATATCAGATCTCATGTTATAGGAAGGATCTCAGGTTTGGTATTAGAAGCATTGAGACATCACATCTCATGCTATAGGAAGGGTCTCAGGATTGGAATGGGAAGGAGTTGGATATCAAATCTCATGCTATAGGAAGGGTCTCAGGATTGGAATGGGAAGGAGTTGAATATGACATCTCATGCCGTAGGAAGGGTCTCAGGTTTGGTATAAACATTGAGATATCACATCTCTGCTATCAAAAGGGTCTCAGGATTGGAATGGGAAGGAGTTGGATATCCCATCTCATGTTATAGGAAGAGTCTCAAGTTTGGTATTAGAAGCATTGAGATATCACATCTCATGCTATAGGAAGTGTCTCAGGATTGGAATGGGAAGGACTTGGATATCACATCTCATGCTATAGGTAGGGTCTCAAGTTTGACATTAGAAGCATTGAGATATCACATCTCATGCTATAGGAAGGGTCTGAGGATTGGAATGGGAAGGAGTTGGATATCACATCTCCTGCTATGGGAAGGGTCTCAGGTTTGGTATAAGCAGTGAGATATCACATCTCATGCTATAGGAAGTGTCTCAGGATTGGAATGGGAAGGAGTTGGATATCACATCTCATGTTATAGGAAGGATCTCAGGTTTGGTATAAGCATTGAGATATCACATCTCTGCTATCGGAAGGGTCTCAAGATTGGAATGGGAAGGAGTTGGATATTCCCATCTCATGTTATAGGAAGGGTCTCAGGTTTGGTATTAGAAGCATTGAGATATCACATCTCATGCTATAGGAAGGGTCTCAGGATTGGAATGGGAAGGACTTGGATATCACATCTCATGCTATAGGGAGGGTCTCAAGTTTGATATTAGAAGCTTTGAGATATCACATCTCATGATATCGGAAGGGTCTCAGGATTGGAATGGGAAGGAGTTGGATATCACATCTCATGATAAAGGAAGGGTCTAAGGTTTGGAAGGGGAAGGATTTGGATATCACATCTCATGTTATATTACGGGTCTCAGGTTTGGTATTAGAAGCATTGAGATATCAAGTCTCATAGTATAGGAAGGGTCTCAGAATTGGAATGGGAAGGAGTTGGATATCCCATCTCATGTTATAGGAAGAGTCTCTGGTTTGGTATTAGAATCATTGAGATATCACATCGCATGCTGTAGGAAGGGTCTAAGGATTGGAATGGGATGGACTTGGATATCACATCTCATGTTATAGGTAGGCTCTCAGGTTTGGTATAAGCATTGAGATATCACATCTCATGCTATAGGAAGGGTCTCAGAATTGGAATGGGAAGGAGTTGGATATCACATCTCAAGCTATAGGAAGGGTCTCAGTATTGGAATGGGAAGGACTTGGATATCACATCTCATGCTATAGGAAGGCTCTCAGGTTTGGAAGGGGAAAGAGTTGGATATCTCATTTCATGTTAGAGGTAGGATCTCAGGTTTGGTATTAGAGGCATTGAGATATCACATCTCATGCTATCAGAAGGGTCTCAGGAATGGAATGGGAAGGAGTTAGATATCACATCTCATGCTAAAGGGAGGGTCTCAGGTTTGGAAGGGGAAGGATTTGGATATCACATCTCATGTTATAGGAAGGATCTCAGGTTTGGTATTAGAAGCATTGAGATATCACATCTCATGCTATCGGAAGGATCTCAGGTTTGGTATTAGAAGCATTGAGATATCACATCTCATGCTATCAGAAGAGTCTCAGGATTGGAATAGGAAGGAGTTGGATATCACATTTCATGCTAAAGGGAGGGTCTCAGGTTTGGAAGGGGAAGGATTTGGATATCACATCTCATGTTATCGGAAGGATCTCACGTTTGGTATTAGAAGTATTGAGATATCATATCTCATGCTATAGGAAGGGTCTCAGGATTGGAATGGGAAGGAGTTGGATATCACATCTCATGCTATAGGGAGGGTCTCAGGATTGGAATGGGAAGGACTTAGATATCACATATCATGCTATAGGGAGGGTCTCAGTTTTGATATTAGAAGCATTGAGATATCACATCTCATGCAATCGGAAGTGTCTCAGGATTGGAATGGGAAGGAGCTGGATATCACATCTCATGCTAAAGGAAGGGTCTCAGGTTTGGAACGGGAAGGATTTGGATATCACATCTCATGTTATAGGAAGGGTCTCAGGTTTGGTATAAGCATTGAGATATCACATCTCTGCTATCGGAAGTGTCTCAGGATTGGAATGGGAAGGAGTTGGATATCCCATCTCATGTTATAGGACGGGTCTCAGGTTTGTTATTAGAATCATTGAGATATCATATTGCATGCTGTAGGAAGGGTCTAAGGGTTGGAATGTGAAGGACTTGGATATCACATCTCATGCTATAGATAGGCTCTTAGGTTTGGAAAGGGAAGGAGTTGGATATCACATTTCATGTTAGAGGAAGGATCTCAGGTTTGGTATTAGAAGCATTGAGATATCACATCTCATGCTATAGGAAGGGTCTCAGGATTGGAATGGGAAGCAGTTGGATATCACATCTCATGCTATAGGAAGGGTCTCAGGTTTGGTATAAGCCTTGAGATATCACATCTCATGCTATAGGACGGGTCTCAGGATTGGAATGGAAGGAGTTGGATATCACCTCTCATGTTATAGGAAGGATCTCAGGTTTGGTATTAGAAGCATTGAGACATCACATCTCATGCTATAGGAAGGGTCTCAAGGTTGGAATGGGAAGGAGTTGGATATCACATCTCATCCAATAGGAAGGGTCTAAGGATTGGAATGGGATGGACTTGGATATCACATCTCATGTTATAGGTAGGCTCTCAGGTTTGGTATAAGCATTGAGATATCACATCTCATGCTATAGGAAGGGTCTCAGAATTGGAATGGGAAGGAGTTGGATATCACATCTCAAGCTATAGGAAGGGTCTCAGTATTGGAATGGGAAGGACTTGGATATCACATCTCATGCTATAGGAAGGCTCTCAGGTTTGGAAGGGGAAAGAGTTGGATATCTCATTTCATGTTAGAGGTAGGATCTCCGGTTTGGTATTAGAGGCATTGAGATATCACATCTCATGCTATCAGAAGGGTCTCAGGAATGGAATGGGAAGGAGTTAGATATCACATCTCATGCTAAAGGGAGGGTCTCAGGTTTGGAAGGGGAAGGATTTGGATATCACATCTCATGTTATAGGAAGGATCTCAGGTTTGGTATTAGAAGCATTGAGATATCACATCTCATGCTATCGGAAGGATCTCAGGTTTGGTATTAGAGGCATTGAGATATCACATCTCATGCTATCAGAAGAGTCTCAGGATTGGAATAGGAAGGAGTTGGATATCACATTTCATGCTAAAGGGAGGGTCTCAGGTTTGGAAGGGGAAGGATTTGGATATCACATCTCATGTTATCGGAAGGATCTCACGTTTGGTATTAGAAGTATTGAGATATCATATCTCATGCTATAGGAAGGGTCTCAGGATTGGAATGGGAAGGAGTTGGATATCACATCTCATGCTATAGGGAGGGTCTCAGGATTGGAATGGGAAGGACTTAGATATCACATATCATGCTATAGGGAGGGTCTCAGTTTTGATATTAGAAGCATTGAGATATCACATCTCATGCTATCGGAAGTGTCTCAGGATTGGAATGGGAAGGAGCTGGATATCACATCTCATGCTAAAGGAAGGGTCTCAGGTTTGGAACGGGAAGGATTTGGATATCACATCTCATGTTATAGGAAGGGTCTCAGGTTTGGTATAAGCATTGAGATATCACATCTCTGCTATCGGAAGTGTCTCAGGATTGGAATGGGAAGGAGTTGGATATCCCATCTCATGTTATAGGACGGGTCTCAGGTTTGTTATTAGAATCATTGAGATATCATATTGCATGCTGTAGGAAGGGTCTAAGGGTTGGAATGTGAAGGACTTGGATATCACATCTCATGCTATAGATAGGCTCTTAGGTTTGGAAAGGGAAGGAGTTGGATATCACATTTCATGTTAGAGGAAGGATCTCAGGTTTGGTATTAGAAGCATTGAGATATCACATCTCATGCTATAGGAAGGGTTTCAGGATTGGAATGGGAAGCAGTTGGATATCACATCTCATGCTATAGGAAGGGTCTCAGGTTTGGTATAAGCCTTGAGATATCACATCTCATGCTATAGGACGGGTCTCAGGATTGGAATGGAAGGAGTTGGATATCACATCTCATGTTATAGGAAGGATCTCAGGTTTGGTATTAGAAGCATTGAGACATCACATCTCATGCTATAGGAAGGGTCTCAAGGTTGGAATGGGAAGGAGTTGAATATCACATCTCATCCAATAGGAAGGGTCTCAGGTTTGGAATGGGAAGGAATTGGATATCACATCTCATGTTATAGGAAGGATCTCAGGTTTGGTATTAGAAGCATTGAGATATCACATCTCATGCTATAGGAAGGGTCTCAGGATTGGAATGTGAAGGATTTGGATATCACATCTCATGCTAAAGGAAGGGTCTCAGGTTTGGTAGAAGCATTGAGATATCACGTCGCTGCTATCGGAAGGGTCTCAGGATTGGATTGGGAAGGAGTTGGATATCCCTTCTCATGCTATAGGAAGGGTCTCAGGATTTGAATGGCAAGGAGTTGGATATCTCATCTCATGCCATAGGAAGGGACTCAGGTTTGGTATAAGCATTGAGATATCACATCTCTGCTATCGGAAGGGTCTCAGGATTGGATTGGGAAGGAGTTGGATATCCCTTCTCATGCTATAGGAAGTGTCTCAGGTTGGAATGGGAAGGAGTTGGATATCACATCTCATGTTATAGGAAGGGTCTCAGGATTGGAATGGGAAGGATTTGGATATCACATCTCTTGCTATAGGAAGGGTCTCAGGATTGGAATGGGTAGGAGTTGGATATTACTTTCTTGCTATAGGAAGGGTCTCATGTTTGGAATGGGAAGGAGTTGGATATCACATATGCTATAGTTAGTGTCTCAGGTTTGGAACGGGAAGGAGTTGGATATCACATCTCATGTTATAGGAAGGGTCTCAGGTTTGGTATAAGCATTGAGATATCACATCTCTGCTATCGGAAGCGGCTCAGGATTGGAATGGGAAGGAGTTGGATATCCCATCTCATGTTATAGGTAGGCTCTCAGGTTTGGTATAAGCATTGAGATATCACATCTCATGCTATAGGAAGGGTCTCAGGATTGGAATGGGAAGGAATTGGATATCACATCTCATGCTATAGGAAGGGTCTCAGATTTGGTATAAGCATTGAGATATCACATCTCATGCTAAAGGAAGGGTCTCAGGATTGGAATGGGAAGGAGTTGTATATGACATCTCAGGCCATAGGAAGGTTCTCAGGTTTGGTATAAGCATTGAGATATCACATCTCTGCTATCGGAAAGGTCTCAGGATTGGAATGGGAAGGAGTTGGATATCCCATCTCATGTTATAGGAAGGGTCTCAGGTTTGGTATTAGAAGCATAGAGATATCACATCTCATGCTATAGGAAGGGTCTCAGGATTGGAATGGGAAGGACTTGGATGTCACATCTCATGCTATAGGGAGGGTCTCAAGTTTGATATTAGAAGCATTGAGATAACAAATCTCATGATATCGGAAGGGTCTCAGGATTGGAATGGGAAGGAGTTGGATATCACATCTCATGATAAAGGAAGGGTCTAAGGTTTGGAAGGGGAAGGATTTGGATATCACATCTCATGTTATAGGACGGGTCTCAGGTTTAATATTAGAAGTATTGAGATATCAAGTCTCATGGTATAAGAAGGGTCTCAGAATTGGAATGGGAAGGAGTTGGATATCACACCTCAAGCTATAGGAAGGGTCTCAGGATTGGAATGGGAAGGAGTTTGATATCACATCTCATGCCATAGTATGGGTCTCAGGTTTGGTAGAAGCATTGGGATATCACATCTCATGCTATCGGAAGGGTATCAGTATTGGATTTGGAAGAAGTTGGATATCCCATCTCATGCTATAGGAATGGTCTCAGGTTGGAATGGGAAGGAGTTGGATATCACATTTCATGTTATAGGAAGGGTCTCAGGATTGGAATGCGAAGGACTTGGATATCATATCTCATGCTATAGGACGGGTCTCAGGTTTGTTATTAGAATCATTGAGATATCATATTGCATGCTATAGGAAGGGTCTCAGGATTGGAATGGGAAGCAGTTGGATATCACATCTCATGCTATAGGAAGGGTCTCAGGTTTGGTATAAGCCTTGAGATATCACATCTCATGCTATAGGACGGGTCTCAGGATTGGAATAGAAGGAGTTGGATATCACATCTCATGTTATAGGAAGGATCTCAGGTTTGGTATTAGAAGCATTGAGACATCACATCTCATGCTATAGGAAGGGTCTCAAGGTTGGAATGGGAAGGAGTTGGATATCACATCTCATCCAATAGGAAGGGTCTCAGGTTTGGAATGGGAAGGAATTGGATATCACATCTCATGTTATAGGAAGGATCTCAGGTTTGGTATTAGAAGCATTGAGATATCACATCTCATGCTATAGGAAGGGTCTCAGGATTGGAATGTGAAGGATTTGGATATCACATCTCATGCTAAAGGAAGGGTCTCAGGTTTGGTAGAAGCACTGAGATATCACGTCGCTGCTATCGGAAGGGTCTCAGGATTGGATTGGGAAGGAGTTGGATATCCCTTCTCATGCTATAGGAAGGGTCTCAGGATTTGAATGGCAAGGAGTTGGATATCACATCTCATGCCATAGGAAGGGTCTCAGGTTTGGTATAAGCATTGAGATATCACATCTCTGCTATCGGAAGGGTCTCAGGATTGGATTGGGAAGGAGTTGGATATCCCTTCTCATGCTATAGGAAGTGTCTCAGGTTGGAATGGGAAGGAGTTGGATATCACATCTCATGTTATAGGAAGGGTCTCAGGATTGGAATGGGAAGGATTTGGATATCACATCTCTTGCTATAGGAAGGGTCTCAGGATTGGAATGGGTAGGAGTTGGATATTACTTTCTTGCTATAGGAAGGGTCTCATGTTTGGAATGGGAAGGAGTTGGATATCACATATGCTATAGTTAGTGTCTCAGGTTTGGAACGGGAAGGAGTTGGATATCACATCTCATGTTATAGGAAGGGTCTCAGGTTTGGTATAAGCATTGAGATATCACATCTCTGCTATCGGAAGCGGCTCAGGATTGGAATGGGAAGGAGTTGGATATCCCATCTCATGTTATAGGAAGAGTCTCTGGTTTGGTATTAGAATTATTGAGATATCACATCGCATGCTGTAGGAAGGGTCTAAGGATTGGAATGGGATAGACTTGGATATCACATCTCATGTTATAGGTAGGCTCTCAGGTTTGGTATAAGCATTGAGATATCACATCTCATGCTATAGGAAGGGTCTCAGGATTGGAATGGGAAGGAATTGGATATCACATCTCATGCTATAGGAAGGGTCTCAGATTTGGTATAAGCATTGAGATATCACATCTCATGCTAAAGGAAGGGTCTCAGGATTGGAATGGGAAGGAGTTGTATATGACATCTCAGGCCATAGGAAGGTTCTCAGGTTTGGTATAAGCATTGAGATATCACATCTCTGCTATCGGAAAGGTCTCAGGATTGGAATGGGAAGGAGTTGGATATCCCATCTCATGTTATAGGAAGGGTCTCAGGTTTGGTATTAGAAGCATAGAGATATCACATCTCATGCTATAGGAAGGGTCTCAGGATTGGAATGGGAAGGACTTGGATGTCACATCTCATGCTATAGGGAGGGTCTCAAGTTTGATATTAGAAGCATTGAGATAACAAATCTCATGATATCGGAAGGGTCTCAGGATTGGAATGGGAAGGAGTTGGATATCACATCTCATGATAAAGGAAGGGTCTAAGGTTTGGAAGGGGAAGGATTTGGATATCACATCTCATGTTATAGGACGGGTCTCAGGTTTAATATTAGAAGCATTGAGATATCAAGTCTCATGGTATAAGAAGGGTCTCAGAATTGGAATGGGAAGGAGTTGGATATCACACCTCAAGCTATAGCAAGGGTCTCAGGATTGGAATGGGAAGGAGTTTGATATCACATCTCATGCCATAGTATGGGTCTCAGGTTTGGTAGAAGCATTGGGATATCACATCTCATGCTATCGGAAGGGTATCAGTATTGGATTTGGAAGAAGTTGGATATCCCATCTCATGCTATAGGAAGGGTCTCAGGTTGGAATGGGAAGGAGTTGGATATCACATTTCATGTTATAGGAAGGGTCTCAGGATTGGAATGGGAAGGACTTGGATATCATATCTCATGCTATAGGACGGGTCTCAGGTTTGTTATTAGAATCATTGAGATATCATATTGCATGCTGTAGGAAGGGTTAAGGATTGGAATGGGAAGGACCTGGATATCACATCTCATGCTATAGAACGGCTCTCAGGTTTGGAAAGGGAAGGAGTTGGATATCACATCTCATGTTATAGGATGGATCTCAGGTTTGGTATTAGAAGTATTGAGATATCACATCTCATGTTATCGGAAGGATCTCAGGTTTGGTATTAGAAGTATTGAGATATCACAACTCATGCTATAGGAAGGGTTTCAGGATTGGAATGGGAAGGAGTTGGATATCACATCTCATGCTAAAGGAAGGGTCTCAGGTTTGGTAGAAGCATTGAGATATCACATCTCATGCTATAGGAAGGGTCTCAGGATTGGAATGGGAAGGACTTAGATATCACATATCATGCTATAGGGAGGGTCTCAGTTTTGATATTAGAAGCATTGAGATATCACATCTCATGCTATCGGAAGTGTCTCAGGATTGGAATGGGAAGGAGCTGGATATCACATCTCATGCTAAAGGAAGGGTGTCAGGTTTGGAACGGGAAGGAGTTGGATATCACATCTCATGTTATAGGAAGGGTCTCAGGTTTGGTATAAACATTGAGATATCACATCTCTGCTATCGGAAGTGTCTCAGGATTGGAATGGGAAGGAGTTGGATATCCCATCTCATGTTATAGGACGGGTCTCAGGTTTGTTATTAGAATCATTGAGATATCATATTGCATGCTGTGGGAAGGGTCTAAGGGTTGGAATGTGAAGGACTTGGATATCACTTCTCATGCTATAGATAGGCTCTTAGGTTTGGAAAGGGAAGGAGTTGGATCTCACATTTCATGTTAGAGGAAGGATCTCAGGTTTGGTATTAGAAGCATTGAGATATCACATCTCATGCTATAGGAAGGGTCTCAGGATTGGAATGGGAAGGAGTTGGATATCACATCTCATGCTATAGGAAGGGTCTCAGGTTTGGTATAAGCATTGAGATATCACATCTCATGCTATAGGAAGGGTCTCAGGATTGGAATGGGAAGGAGTTGGATATCAAATCTCATGCTATAGGAAGCGTCTCAGGATTGGAATGGGAAGGAGTTGAATATGACATCTCATGCCGTAGGAAGGGTCTCAGGTTTGGTATAAACATTGAGATATCACATCTCTGCTATCAAAAGGGTCTCAGGATTGGAATGGGAAGGAGTTGGATATCCCATCTCATGTTATAGGAAGAGTCTCAGGTTTGGTGTTAGAAGCATTGAGATATCACATCTCATGCTATAGGAAGTGTCTCAGGATTGGAATGGGAAGGAGTTGGATATCACATCTCATGTTATAGGAAGGGTCTCAGGATTGGAATGGGAAGGATTTGGATATCACATCTCTTGCTATAGGAAGGGTCACAGGATTGGAATGGGTAGGAGTTGGATATTACTTTCTTGCTATAGGAAGGGTCTCATGTTTGGAATGGGAAGGAGTTGGATATCACATATGCTATAGTTAGTGTCTCAGGTTTGGAACGGGAAGGAGTTGGATATCACATCTCATGTTATAGGAAGGGTCTCAGGTTTGGTATAAGCATTGAGATATCACATCTCTGCTATCGGAAGCGGCTCAGGATTGGAATGGGAAGGAGTTGGATATCCCATCTCATGTTATAGGAAGAGTCTCTGGTTTGGTATTAGAATCATTGAGATATCACATCGCATGCTGTAGGAAGGGTCTAAGGATTGGAATGGGATGGACTTGGATATCACATCTCATGTTATAGGTAGGCTCTCAGGTTTGGTATAAGCATTGAGATATCACATCTCATGCTATAGGAAGGGTCTCAGGATTGGAATGGGAAGGAATTGGATATCACATCTCATGCTATAGGAAGGGTCTCAGATTTGGTATAAGCATTGAGATATCACATCTCATGCTAAAGGAAGGGTCTCAGGATTGGAATGGGAAGGAGTTGTATATGACATCTCAGGCCATAGGAAGGTTCTCAGGTTTGGTATAAGCATTGAGATATCACATCTCTGCTATCGGAAAGGTCTCAGGATTGGAATGGGAAGGAGTTGGATATCCCATCTCATGTTATAGGAAGGATCTCAGGTTTGGTATTAGAAGCATAGAAATATCACATCTCATGCTATAGGAAGGGTCTCAGGATTGGAATGGGAAGGACTTGATGTCACATCTCATACTATAGGGAGGGTCTCAAGTTTGATATTAGAAGCATTGAGATAACAAATCTCATGATATCGGAAGGGTCTCAGGATTGGAATGGGAAGGAGTTGGATATCACATCTCATGATAAAGGAAGGGTCTAAGGTTTGGAAGGGGAAGGATTTGGATATCACATCTCATGTTATAGGACGGGTCTCAGGTTTAATATTAGAAGCATTGAGATATCAAGTCTCATGGTATAAGAAGGGTCTCAGAATTGGAATGGGAAGGAGTTGGATATCACACCTCAAGCTATAGGAAGGGTCTCAGGATTGGAATGGGAAGGAGTTTGATATCACATCTCATGCCATAGTATGGGTCTCAGGTTTGGTAGAAGCATTGGGATATCACATCTCATGCTATCGGAAGGGTATCAGTATTGGATTTGGAAGAAGTTGGATATCCCATCTCATGCTATAGGAAGGGTCTCAGGTTGGAATGGGAAGGAGTTGGATATCACATTTCATGTTATAGGAAGGGTCTCAGGATTGGAATGGGAAGGACTTGGATATCATATCTCATGCTATAGGACGGGTCTCAGGTTTGTTATTAGAATCATTGAGATATCATATTGCATGCTGTAGGAAGGGTCTAAGGATTGGAATGGGAAGGACCTGGATATCACATCTCATGCTATAGAACGGCTCTCAGGTTTGGAAAGGGAAGGAGTTGGATATCACATCTCATGTTATAGGATGGATCTCAGGTTTGGTATTAGAAGTATTGAGATATCACATCTCATGCTATAGGAAGGGTCTCAGGATTGGAATGGGAAGGAGTTGGATATTACATCTCATGCTAAAGGAAGGGTCTCAGGTTTGGTAGAAGCATTGAGATATCACATCTCATGCTATAGGAAGGGTCTCAGGATTGGAATGGGAAGGACTTAGATATCACATATCATGCTATAGGGAGGGTCTCAGTTTTGATATTAGAAGCATTGAGATATCACATCTCATGCTATCGGAAGTGTCTCAGGATTGGAATGGGAAGGAGCTGGATATCACATCTCATGCTAAAGGAAGGGTCTCAGGTTTGGAACGGGAAGGAGTTGGATATCACATCTCATGTTATAGGAAGGGTCTCAGGTTTGGTATAAACATTGAGATATCACATCTCTGCTATCGGAAGTGTCTCAGGATTGGAATGGGAAGGAGTTGGATATCCCATCTCATGTTATAGGACGGGTCTCAGGTTTGTTATTAGAATCATTGAGATATCATATTGCATGCTGTAGGAAGGGTCTAAGGGTTGGAATGTGAAGGACTTGGATATCACATCTCATGCTATAGATAGGCTCTTAGGTTTGGAAAGGGAAGGAGTTGGATCTCACATTTCATGTTAGAGGAAGGATCTCAGGTTTGGTATTAGAAGCATTGAGATATCACATCTCATGCTATAGGAAGGGTCTCATGATTGGAATGGGAAGGAGTTGGATATCACATCTCATGCTATAGGAAGGGTCTCAGGTTTGGTATAAGCATTGAGATATCACATCTCATGCTATAGGAAGGGTCTCAGGATTGGAATGGAAGGAGTTGGATATCACATCTCATGTTATAGGAAGGATCTCAGGTTTGGTATTAGAAGCATTGAGACATCACATCTCATGCTATAGGAAGGGTCTCAGGATTGGAATGGGAAGGAGTTGGATATCAAATCTCATGCTATAGGAAGGGTCTCAGGATTGGAATGGGAAGGAGTTGAATATGACATCTCATGCCGTAGGAAGGGTCTCAGGTTTGGTATAAACATTGAGATATCACATCTCTGGTATCAAAAGGGTCTCAGGATTGGAATGGGAAGGAGTTGGATATCCCATCTCATGTTATAGGAAGAGTCTCAGGTTTGGTATTAGAAGCATTGAGATATCACATCTCATGCTATAGGAAGTGTCTCAGGATTGGAATGGGAAGGACTTGGATATCACATCTCATGCTATAGGTAGGGTCTCAAGTTTGACATTAGAAGCATTGAGATATCACATCTCATGCTATAGGAAGGGTCTGAGGATTGGAATGGGAATGAGTTGGATATCACATCTCCTGCTATGGGAAGGGTCTCAGGTTTGGTATAAGCAGTGAGATATCACATCTCATGCTATAGGAAGTGTCTCAGGATTGGAATGGGAAGGAGTTGGATATCACATCTCATGTTATAGGAAGGATCTCAGGTTTGGTATAAGCATTGAGATATCACATCTCTGCTATCGGAAGGGTCTCAAGATTGGAATGGGAAGGAGTTGGATATTCCCATCTCATGTTATAGGAAGGGTCTCAGGTTTGGTATTAGAAGCATCGAGATATCACATCTCATGCTATAGGAAGGGTCTCAGGATTGGAATGGGAAGGACTTGGATATCACATCTCATGCTATAGGGAGGGTCTCAAGTTTGGTATTAGAAGCATTGAGATATCAAGTCTCATAGTATAGGAAGGGTCTCAGAATTGGAATGGGAAGGAGTTGGATATCCCATCTCATGTTATAGGAAGAGTCTCTGGTTTGGTATTAAAATCATTGAGATATCACATCGCATGCTGTAGGAAGGGTCTAAGGATTGGAATGGGATGGACTTGGATATCACATCTCATGTTATAGGTAGGCTCTCAGGTTTGGTATAAGCATTGAGATATCACATCTCATGCTATAGGAAGGGTCTCAGAATTGGAATGGGAAGGAGTTGGTTATCACATCTCAAGCTATAGGAAGGGTCTCAGTATTGAAATGGGAAGGACTTGGATATCACATCTCATGCCATAGGAAGGCTCTCAGGTTTGGAAGGGGAAAGAGTTGGATATCTCATTTCATGTTAGAGGTAGGATCTCAGGTTTGGTATTAGAGGCATTGAGATATCACATCTCATGCTATCAGAAGGGTCTCAGGAATGGAATGGGAAGGAGTTAGATATCACATCTCATGCTAAAGGGAGGGTCTCAGGTTTGGAAGGGGAAGGATTTGGATATCACATCTCATGTTATAGGAAGGATCTCAGGTTTGGTATTAGAAGCATTGAGATATCACATCTCATGCTATTGGAAGGATCTCAGGTTTGGTATTAGAAGCATTGAGATATCACATCTCATGCTATCAGAAGAGTCTCAGGATTGGAATAGGAAGGAGTTGGATATCACATTTCATGCTAAAGGGAGGGTCTCAGGTTTGGAAGGGGAGGATTTGGATATCACATCTCATGTTATAGGAAGGATCTCACGTTTGGTATTAGAAGCATTGAGATATCAAATCTCATGCTATAGGAAGGGTCTCAGGATTGGAATGTGAAGGATTTGGATATCACATCTCATGCTAAAGGAAGGGTCTCAGGTTTGGTAGAAGCATTGAGATTTCACGTCTCTGCTATCGGAAGGGTCTCAGGATTGGATTGGGAAGGAGTTGGATATCCCTTTTCATGCTATAGGAAGGGTCTCAGGATTTGAATGGCAAGGAGTTGGATATCACATCTCATGCCATAGGAAGGGTCTCAGGTTTGGTATAAGCATTGAGATATCACATCTCTGCTATCGGAAGGGTCTCAGGATTGGATTGGGAAGGAGTTGGATATCCCTTCTCATGCTATAGGAAGTGTCTCAGGTTGGAATGGGAAGGAGTTGGATATCACATCTCATGTTATAGGAAGGGTCTCAGGATTGGAATGGGAAATATCCAAATCCTTCCCATTCCAATCCTGAGACCCTTCCTATAGCAAGAGATGTGATATCCAAATCCTTCCCATTCCAATCCTGAGACCCTTCCTATAACATGAGATGTGATATTCAACTCCTTCCCATTCCAACCTGAGACACTTCCTATAGCATGAGAAGGGATATCCAACTCCTTCCCAATCCAATCCTGAGACCCGTCCTATAGCATGAGATGTGATATCTCAATGCTTATACCAAACCTGAGACCCTTCCTATGGCATGAGATGTGATATCCAACTCCTTGCCATTCAAATCCTGAGACCCTTCCTATAGCATGAGATGTGATATCTCAATGCTTCTACCAAACCTGAGACCCTTCCTTTAGCATGAGATGTGATATCCAAATCCTTCACATTCCAATCCTGAGACCCTTCCTATAGCATGAGATGTGATATCTCAATGCTTCTAATACCAAACCTGAGATCCTTCCTATAACATGAGATGTGATATCCAATTCCTTCCCATTCCAAACCTGAGACCCTTCCTATTGGATGAGATGTGATATCCAACTCCTTCCCATTCCAACCCTGAGACCCTTCCTATACCATGAGATGTGATATCTCAATGCTTCTAATACCAAACCTGGGAACCGTCCTATAACATGAGATGTGATATCTCAATGTTTCTAATAAAAAACCTGAGACCCTTCCTATAACATGAGATGTGATATCCAATTCCTTCCCATTCCAGACCTGAGACCCTTCCTTTAGCATGAGATGTGATATCCAAATACTTCCCATTCCAATCCTAAAACCCTTCCTATAGCATGAGATGTGATATCTCAATGTTTCTAATAAAAAACCTGAGACCCTTCCTATAGCAAGAGATGTGATATCCAAATCCTTCCCATTCCAATCCTGAGACCCTTCCTGTATATAACATTAGATGTGATATCCAACTCCTTCCCATTCCAGCCTGAGACCCTTCCTATAGCATGAGATGTGATATCCAACTCCTTACCATTCAAATCCTGACACCCTCCCTATAACAAGAGATGTCATATCCAACTCCTTCCCATTCCAAACCTGAGACCCTTCCTATAACATGAGATGTGATATCCAACTCCTTCCCATTCCAAACCTGAGACCCTTCCGATAGCATGAGATGTGATATCTCAATGCTTCAAAAACCAAACATGAGAACCATCCTATAACATGAGATGTGAAATCCAAATCCTTCCCTTCCCAAACCTGAGACTCTTCCTATAGCATGAGATGTGATATCTCAATGCTTCTACCAAACCTGAAACCCTTCCTATAGCATGAGATGTGATATCACAATGCTTCTAATACCAAACCTGAGACCCTTCCCATAGCATGAGATGTGATATCCAACTCCTTCCCATTCCAATCCTGAGACCCTTCCTATAGCATGAGATGTGATATCTCAATGCTTCTAATACCAAACCTAAGGTCCTTCCTATAACATGAGATGTGATATCCAAATCCTTCCCATTCCAAACCTGAGACCCTCCCTTTAGCATGAGATGTGATATCCAACTCCTTCCCATTCCAATCCTGATACCCTTCTGATAGCATGAGATGTGATATCTCAATGCCTCTAATACCAAACCTGAGATCCTACCTCTAACATGAAATGTGATATCCAACTCCTTCCTTTTCCAAACCTGAGACCCTTCCTACAGCATGAGATGTGTTAAGACGGATTTCTGAACTCTGTCCTGGTGGCACAGAAGTTCAGAAGGCCAACCTAATTACTTGGAACAGGGTAACCTCTGGACGAGCCAGACCAATCAAGGTAGCGATCGCGGCGGTCAAGACTAGGTCTCAAGAGGGGTGAGGGTGACTGAAAGCCCGCAATGAGCACACAAAGCAAGAGCGCTTACAAACTACTCCAAACAGTTGTTATATCAAAAATAGATACACATTTATTTTAAGGCCTTTAAAATAATGACCGTAGCGAGAAAATCACAATATCACAATATTAAACCAACACATACCATATCAACACAATATATATACAAATACACAGTCGCAAGCGTTTAAAGCACGAAATATGTAGTCCACCTGAAAGGAAAGGAAAACAGGCAGTGCGATAACGCTTTAGACTCAGTTCGCCTTCAGAGGCACCTAACTAGATGGAAGTCCGAGCCCTGCGAAGAGTGGAGCCTTGTGCTCAAAGTACCTGCCACGCCGGTGCCAACGGGCAAAAGGGGAAGCTCTTCGGAGGAAGTCAGGCAGTTCGGGTTAGTGCACAGCAGAAGGAGAACAGGTTCCGCAACTCAAGCGCAGCCTCCACAGCGGGCAGAAGCAGAGCGCGAGTACGGCCAAAAGGGTGCTGTTTTTACACAGCAGGGAAAGCAATGGGATACTGCAGGAGGGCGACCAGATCCTAGCTAAACTACTCACCGGTCCCCGAAGCAAGCAGACCCAGGCTTCTCCATGTTAGTTTCAGCAGCTGGCAGGTTCAGAAGAGCAGGGAACACCTCGAAGTCGTGTAGAGCAAAAAGACGTCCCAATCGACGAAACCAGCACAGTTTGTTGCCGCAGCAGGACAACGGAGCGGCCGTGTGTATTCAAGCCAAATGTACACTCCTCCCTTCAGACTTGGGAACGCCAAGTGTACGAAGCGTGGGAGAGTGACAAGGACTCGAAATACAACACAACCTGGCGGCAGTTACAGAGCAGGACTCCCTTGTAAGCTGGTCAGTCAACTGGATGGCCCAGAGACACTTCCGAAGGCTTACTTGGAGGGGGTGATGAAGTCGCCGGGAATAGCTGTTCCTGCTATTCCAAAGGTCGAAGCACCAGTACAGACACTTCTGGTTCGATCCAAGGAGGAAAGGGTTTCACAGGACGACAGCAGTGCAAAGGAGGATTCCTTCAGCGGGTCACCAGCGATTCCTCGGTCCAGCCTCTTGGTTGCAGGATACTTGGCTCCTGTATTCCTTCGTTCGTGAGAACTCAGGAGATCGACATGGTAGTGGTGTTTCCAGCTCCCTCTTATCCACGGTTCCCTTCGCGCCAAAACGGAGGGGAGCCAATGGGAGATCCGCACATCAACACACATACCATACGTGGACCAATCACGGACCACGGTGGTCCCAGGCATTCACACCACCCCAGACTCTCTGGCACCCAGGATGTGTATTGGGACCAGACATCCCAGCCCACACCCTGGAGGCACACAAACGACATGTAGAAGCCCGCGAAAGCAACCACGTTTCGCGGGAAAGTACATGCCCAAATAAGGAAGGCCCCGGGTCGCCCGACCTGGGGAAGGTGAAGGGAGCAAGACGGTCAGTGGACAGGACAAAGGAGCCTTGTGGACTGGCCATTTTGGGAGCCAGGCCACCATTTTGGGTTCAGTGCGAAAAACGTGCTCAGAACGCCAAAAGGAGCTCAAAATAAACAAAACGATCGCTGCCACCATTCCAGTCCCTGAATGACTTGCACCGATCAAATACCATCCTAAAAGAGTATCTAGGGCCCGTAGAAGGCTAGAGACCCAAGAGAGCTGTAACTGAGTTTACAGTGCCCTCTTGTGTCATGTTGCACTAAAGCCGCAACATGATAAACGAAACTACGGGAAACAGCGTTCCCCGGTACTGAATGTCTTAAGGGCATGTCAGTTTCCCCGTAAGAAAAGGAGCGAAAGCCCAGAGAAGTGCGGCAGAAGGCTGTACTTCTCTGGCAAAGTCAAGAACAAGGTTAAAAACAATAGCAAAAAGTTTAGGGGTTGCTACATGGAAGGAAAATTCCCTACAATTACGAAATCTTTCCTAACACTCGCCCCTCCCAGACTATGGACAGGGGGAACTAATCCACCCCTGGATGAGTCTCTTGTTCAGGTCGGTTAAACATTCTGGACAACCCATCAGCATTGCTATGTTGGACACCTGGCCTATGCTCAATAGTGAAGTCGAAGCCTTGAAGACTTATGGACCACCTAAGCAACTTTGGATTCTCCCCCTTCATGTTCATTAGCCACTTTAACGGCTTATGGTCAGTCTGCACAGTGAAGTGGGTCCCATAGAGGTAGGGCCTCAGCTTCCTTAGGGCCCACACAACAGAGAAACATTCTTTCTCTACCGTGGACCATCTGAGCTCGCTGTCCTTAAGCTGGCGACTAATAAAACCGATAGGGTGTTCCTTACCCTTCTCATGTACTTGTGATAGTACAGCTCCTATCCCAGTGTCAGAGGCATCCGTCTGCACGATAAAAGGTCTTTGATAATCAGGGGCCCTGAGCACAGGGGCCTGGCACAAGGAGTCTTTTAAGCCATTGAAGGCCTTCTCACACTCGTCAGTCCAAGTTGCCTTCTTGGGTTTCTTCGGAGTTGTGAGGGCAGTCAGAGGAGCAGCTATGGTGCCATAGTCTGCCACAAAATTGCGATAATAACCCGTGAGTCCTAAGAAGGCTCTCACTTGGGTTTGCGTAGTGGGGGTAGGCCAGTCTTGTACTGCTTGTACTTTACTGGGTAGAGGCTGTATCCTCCCTCCACCTACTTCATGTCCAAGGTAAACCACTGAGCCTTGTCCAATCTGGCATTTACTAGCCTTTATGGTCAAGTGGGCTTTCTGAAGGGCCTGGAGCACAATCCTGAGGTGTTTCACATGGTCTTCCCAGGTGGCACTGAAAACTGCTATATCGTCTAGATATGCAAGACAGAATTCGTCCAACCCATTCAACACATGATTCACAAGCCTCTGGAAAGTGGCAGGTGCATTCTTCAACCCGAACGGCATTACCCGGAATTGGTAAAGGCCGTCTGGAGTAGAAAATGCTGTCTTCTCCTTGGCATGTTCTGCTAAAGCTATTTGCCAATAGCCAGCAGTGAGGTCAAACGTGCTGAGGTACTTGGAGGCACCCAACGTATCCACCAGCTCATCTGTTCGAGGCAAGGGGTGTGCATCTGTCTTGGTGACAGCATTCAGAGCCCTGTAATCCACGCAGAACCTCAATTCAGAAGTGCCTGCTTTTGGAACCAAAACCACAGGACTGGACCAAGGACTACTAGAGGGTTCAATCACCCCAAGGTCTAACATCTTGTTGACCTCGGTCTTAATATAAGACCGTACTTTATCTGACATCCTGTATCCCCTACTTTTGGTAGGTACACTGTCTCCTGTGTCAAAGTTATGTTTGCACCAAGGTGTCAAACCAGGGGACTGTGAAAACAGGGGGGAAAACTGCCTAAGCAAACTTTTCACCTCAGCCTGCTGATCAGAAGTCAGGTGAGGGGCCACTCGGACACCCTCAACGGAGCCATCTGAAGGACCGCTTTGGAACAGGTCGGGGAGAGGTTCTGACTCCTCTTCCTCAACATCTGAAGCCAGTAGCAGTGCTGCGATTTCGACTCTTGGGACGAAAGCCTTCAGCCTATTCACGTGAAACACTTTTGGAGCCTGTCCAGGCCTTCCAAGGTCCACTAAATAGTTCACCTCACCCAGGGGCTCCACCACTGTGTAAGGGCCTGACCATTTGTCCTGTAAAGCGCGAGGCCTTATTGGATTCATGATCAGGACGTGCTGACCAGGTGTAAAGTTGATGAGGGAAGCTTTCTGGTCGTACCAATGTTTCACCAGCGCTTGCCCTGCCTTCAATTTATCACTAGCCAAGCCCATCAGAAGTACCATCCGTTTTCTGAGCCCTAGCACATAATCAACTACATTGGTAGTAACAGGGGGAGTGGGCATCTCCCATCCCTCTTTGACGATGGCTAAGGGTCCCCGTACGGGATGACCGAACAGAAGTTCGAAGGGGCTGAAGCCAACACCCTCCTGTGGTACCTCTCGGTAGGCAAACAGTAGGCATGGTAAAAGAAGATCCCATTTTCTTCTCTGGGGCTCCTCCAGAGCCCCAATCATGCTTTTTAACGTTCTGTTGAAACATTCCACCAGACCATTGGTCTGGGGGTGGTATGCAGAAGAGAACTTGTAGGTGACCCCACATTCTTTCCACATAGCCTGCATATACTTCGACATAAAGTTGCTGCCACGATCTGACACAACTTCTTTAGGGAAGCCAACCCTAGTAAATATGCCGAGTAAAGCTTTTGCAACTGACTTGGCAGTTACAGTTTTCAATGGGATGGCCTCAGGATACCTGGTTGCATGGTCGACCAGCACCAGGATAAACCTATTGCCCGAGGATGTTTGCGGGTCAAGGGGACCAACGATGTCGATCCCTACCCTTTCAAATGGTACCCCCACAACTGGGAGCGGTACCAACGGAGCTTGGATTGTCGCGCCAACCTTACCAGACAACTGGCAGGAGGCACAACTCCTGCAGTGACTTTCTACTTGCACCCCCATCTTGGGCCAGTAGAAGTGCATGGATAACCTTTGCTTGGTCCTCTTCATACCAAGGTGACCAGCAAGGGGAACTTCATGCGCCAACTGCAGGAGGGAGGGCCTAACAGCAAGGGGAACCACCAACCTCCTATGGTCTCCTTCTGTAGACTCTGTGGGCTCACTATACAGGAGTTCACCTTCCCAATAAATCCTATGCTTCCCAGGAGGCTCACCCTCAAGCTGGGAGCAGGCCTGTCTCCTTAGGCCTTCCAGAGATGGGCACTCACGTTGGCCTTTACTGAATTCGTCCCTATCAGGACCTCCTTCAACTAACAAGTCTTTTAGTTCAGGATGATCGTTGGGGTCGAAAACTTCAGGCATCGCCACCTCCTCGTCAGGCCCGGGCGATTGACCAACTTCCTCCACCGCAGTGGTAGGCGAGCTCAGGGGAATATTCTCTTTCCCTCGTCTTGACTTGTAGACTCCCTTCGCCTTGGGTTTCCCCTTCGGCTGGGGCGGCGTATTGGACTTGGCCAATGCTGCCCGTGCTTGAGACCGTGTGTAGGGTCTTTCGGCAGTGTCTCCTACGAGCCCTAAAGCTCTGAGATCATTACCCAGCAAGACCTTTCCCGGGACGTTTCTCTGAATGCTCACTGGAATCCTGACTGCTGTACCATTTAAAGTAAGATTTACAGGGATCACGGGAAACATACGGAGGGGGCCGTCAGCAAACTTAGTGGGCATCAGAGTAGCTCTGGCAACTTCCTCTGAGTCTACCAAGGTAGAATCCACTACTGTTCGACTGCACCCACTATCCCTAAGAGCTGGAGTATCCACTCCATTGATCAGCACGCTGTCTTTAAAGTAGTGCTTGGTATTATCCGGAATCCTAGCATAAGCCTCTGCGACTTTAGGCTCCCAGGAACCCAGGGACACTAAAACTACCTCAGCCTCTATCCCGCTGGGAAATGAGTCTGAGGAGAAGGATGCTCCTGTAATCTCTTCTTCCTCGTAGGAGGAGAAGGCCAGATTAGCGGAGTGGACCCCCAAAGGTCTAACCTTACACCGGGGATCCCCCTTCACATGGTCAGTTGCTCCACAAGAAAAACAAGCCCCAGTGGGTCTGTTTACGTAGGGAGGCTTATTGTAACCAGAGTTCTGTTTCGGAGGCGAACCTCCACTACCCTGTGAGTTCTCTTGTGTCTTACCCTTGTTTTTCTTTTTGTGGCCCTTATGGGAAGAAGATTTAGCAGATTCCCCACCCTCCATATCTTTGGACTTTTTCCCTTCCTCCTGCTTACCAGGATTTTTGTCCTTATGGGACACTCGATGTGACACCCATAAGTCTGCTGCAATGGCCAGCTTCTTAGGATCTATCTCCTTCGAATCGGCCAAATGCTGCTTAAGCTCCGGGGAAGAAGAAGCAAAAATGTGTTCCAGCATGACCAGATTGATCATGCCTTCGAAGGTAGAAGCCTTATAACCTTCGACCCAGCCAGTTAAGTTTTTCAAAGATTCAGCGACATAAGATACCCAAGTACCACCTTCCTTTTTCTTATACTCTCGAAAACGCTTTAAATATTGGGCCGGAGTCTTCCCAAACTTTAAAATGAGAGTTTGCTTTAACATTGCGAAATCAGCCCGCTCAGCCTTCGACATTTCCATAATGGCACTGCAGCCAGAATGGGGCAGTCTACTGAGCAACCAAGCAATCTTATCAGCATTGTCAACTTCTTGAACCTCGCATGCATACTCAAACGCATTCAGCCAGTCCATAATGTCATTCCTTTCTTCATACACACTGAGCAGATCTTTCGGAAACCGTGGATGAGAGGAAGCCCCAGAGCCATGTCCAGTACCCTTGGACCCATTTGCAACCTGAAGCTTGGCCAGTTCCAACTGGTGATCCCTGTCTTTCTGTTTTTCTGCCTGTTCGATTTTTAGTTTGGCTATGCTGAATTCAAGCTCCTGCTGCCTAAACCGCAGCTCTTGCTTCTTGAATTCAAGCATAGCCTCCCCATCAACACTGGCAGAGGAAACATTAGACATCACATCCTCCCTGTCCTCGTGGTCGCGATGGATCAGTGCAGCGGCAGAACCGTCGGTTCTACCAGTGAGAGCAGCCCCACCACCTTCTGCACTGTCCTCGGAAGTTATAGCGTCAAGCTGCGCTTCTTGCCACGCCACGATTCTCTGGATCATTTCCAATTTAGTGCCTTGAGAGGAAACACCTCTCTCCGCACACATCTTCTTCAATGTTTCTGATTTGGAAGCATTTAAAGTTAACAAGGTATTTGCTTCCATACTGTTTGATAGGACTATGGCCTTTTTAAAGTTATATTACAACAATTCACTACGTGTACTGTTTGGAATAACCTGAAATGCCTTAGTTCGAGCGCAACACTGGATACCTTCAGTCGTATCCCACCGCTGTACACCAATTTGTTAAGACGGATTTCTGAACTCTGTCCTGGTGGCGCAGAAGTTCAGAAGGCCAACCTAATTACTTGGAACAGGGTAACCTCTGGACGAGCCAGACCAATCAAGGTAGCGATCGCGGCGGTCAAGACTAGGTCTCAAGAGGGGTGAGGGTGACTGAAAGCCCGCAATGAGCACACAAAGCAAGAGCGCTTACAAACTACTCCAAACAGTTGTTATATCAAAAATAGATACACATTTATTTTAAGGCCTTTAAAATAATGACCGTAGCGAGAAAATCACAATATCACAATATTAAACCAACACATACCATATCAACACAATATATATACAAATACACAGTTGCAAGCGTTTAAAGCACGAAATATGTAGTCCACCTGAAAGGAAAGGAAAACAGGCAGTGCGATAACGCTTTAGACTCAGTTCGCCTTCAGAGGCACCTAACTAGATGGAAGTCCGAGCCCTGCGAAGAGTGGAGCCTTGTGCTCAAAGTACCTGCCACGCCGGTGCCAACGGGCAAAAGGGGAAGCTCTTCGGAGGAAGTCAGGCAGTTCGGGTTAGTGCACAGCAGAAGGAGAACAGGTTCCGCAACTCAAGCGCAGCCTCCACAGCGGGCAGAAGCAGAGCGCGAGTACGGCCAAAAGGGTGCTGTTTTTACACAGCAGGGAAAGCAATGGGATACTGCAGGAGGGCGACCAGATCCTAGCTAAACTACTCACCGGTCCCCGAAGCAAGCAGACCCAGGCTTCTCCACGTTAGTTTCAGCAGCTGGCAGGTTCAGAAGAGCAGGGAATGCCTCGAAGTCGTGTAGAGCAAAAAGACGTCCCAATCGACGAAACCAGCACAGTTTGTTGCCGCAGCAGGACAACGGAGCGGCCGTGTGTATTCAAGCCAAATGTACGCTCCTCCCTTCAGACTTGGGAACGCCAAGTGTACGAAGCGTGGGAGAGTGACAAGGACTCGAAATACAACACAACCTGGCGGCAGTTACAGAGCAGGACTCCCTTGTAAGCTGGTCAGTCAACTGGATGGCCCAGAGACACTTCCGAAGGCTTACTTGGCAGGAGATGATGAAGTCGCCGGGAATAGCTGTTCCTGCTATTCCAAAGGTCGAAGCACCAGTACAGGCCTTCTGGTTCGATCCAAGGAGGAAAGGGTTTCACAGGACGACAGCAGTGCAAAGGAGGATTCCTTCAGCGGGTCACCAGCGATTCCTCGGTCCAGCCTCTTGGTTGCAGGATACTTGGCTCCTGTATTCCTTCGTTCGTGAGAACTCAGGAGATCGACATGGTAGTGGTGTTTCCAGCTCCCTCTTATCCACGGTTCCCTTCGCGCCAAAACGGAGGGGAGCCAATGGGAGATCCGCACATCAACACACATACCATACGTGGACCAATCACGGACCACGGTGGTCCCAGGCATTCACACCACCCCAGACTCTCTGGCACCCAGGATGTGTATTGGGACCAGACATCCCAGCCCACACCCTTGAGGCACACAAACGACATGTAGAAGCCCGCGAAAGCAACCACGTTTCGCGGGAAAGTACATGCCCAAATAAGGAAGGCCCCGGGTCGCCCGACCTGGGGAAGGTGAAGGAAGCAAGACGGTCAGTGGACAGGACAAAGGAGCCTCGTGGACTGGCCATTTTGGGAGCCAGGCCACCATTTTGGGTTCAGTGCGAAAATAGTGCTCAGAACGCCAAAAGGAGCTCAAAATAAACAAAACGATCGCTGCCACCATTCCAGTCCCTGAATGACTTGCACCGATCAAATACCATCCTAAAAGAGTATCTAGGGCCCGTAGAAGGCTAGAGACCCAAGAGAGCTGTAACTTAGCTTACAGTGCCCTCTTGTGTCATGTTGCACTAAAGCCGCAACATGATAAACGAAACTACGGGAAACAGCGTTCCCCGGTACTGACTGTCTTAAGGGCATGTCAGTTTCCCCGTAAGAAAAGGAGCGAAAGCCCAGAGAAGTGCGGCAGAAGGCTGTACTTCTCTGGCAAAGTCAAGAACAAGGTTAAAAACAATAGCAAAAAGTTTAGGGGTTGCCACATGGAAGGAAAATTCCCTACAATTACGAAATCTTTCCTAACAAGATGTGATATCCAAGTCCTTCGCATTCCAATCCTGAGACCCTTCCTATAACATGAGATGTGATATCCAACTCCTTCTATTCCAACCTGAGACCCTTCCTATAGCATGAGATGGGATATCCAACTCCTTCCAAATCCAATCCTGATACCCTTCCGATAGCATGAGATGTGATATCCCAATGCTTCTATAAAACCTGACACCCATACCATGGCATGAGATGTGATATCAAACTCCCGTCCTATACCATGAGACTTGATATCTCAATGCTTCTAATACCAAACCTGAGACCGGTCCAATAACATGAGATGTTATATCCAAATCCTTCCCCTTCCAAACCTTAGACCCTTCCTTTATCATGACATGTGATATCCAAGTCATTTCCATTCCATTCCTGAGACCCTTCCTATAGCATGAGATGTGATATCCAAGTCCTTCCCATTCCAATCCTGAGACCCTTCCTATAGCATGAGATGTGATATCTCAATGCTTCTAATACCAAACCTGAGACCCTTCCTATAACATGAGATGTGATATCCAAGTCCTTCCCATTCCAATCCTGAGACCCTTCCTATAGCATGAGATGTGATATCTCAATGCTTCTAATACCAAACCTGAGACCCTTCCTATAACATGAATTGTGATGTCCAAATCCTTCCCATTCCAATCCTGAGACCCTTCCGATAGCAGAGATGTGATATCTCAATGCTTATACCAAACCTAAGACCCTTCCGATAGCATGAGATGTGATATCTCAATGCTTCTAATACCAAACCTGAGATCCTTCCAATAACATGAGATATGATGTCCAAATCCCTCCCCTTCCAAACCTTAGACCATCCCTTTAGCATGAGATTTGATATCCAACTCCTTCCCATTCCAATCCTGAGACCCTTCTGATGGCATGAGATGTGATATCTCAATGCCTCTAAAACCAAACCTGAGATCCTACCTCTAACATGAAATGTGATATCCAACTCCTTCCCCTTCCAACCCTGAGAGCCTTCGTATAGAATGAGATGTGATATCCAAGTCCTTCCCATTCCAATCCTGAGACCCTTCCTATAACATGAGATGTGATATCCAACTCCTTCCCATTCCAATCATGAGACCCTTCCTATAGCTTGAGATGTGATATCCAACTCCTTCTCATTCCAATTCTGAGACCCGTCCTATACCATGAGACTTGATATCTCAATGCTTCAAATACCAAACCTGAGACCGGTCCTATAACATGAGATGTGATACCCAAATCCGTCCCCTTCCAAACCTTAGACCCTTCCTATAGCATGAGATGTGATATCTCATTGCTTCTAATACCAAACCTGAGACCCTTCCTATTACGAGATGGGATATCCAACTCCTTCCCATTCCAATCCTGAGACCCTTCAGATAGCAGAGATGTGATATCCAACTCCTTCCCATTCCAAACCTGAGACCCTTCCGATAGCATGAGATGTGATATCTCAATGCTTCTAAAACCAAACATGAGAACCATCCTATAACATGAGATGTGAAATCCAAATCCTTCCCTTTCCAAACCTGAGACCCTTCCTATAGCTTGAGATGAAATATCAAACTCCTTCCCATTCCAATCCTGAGATAGCTTGAGATGTGATATCCAACTCCATCCGATTCCAATCCTGAGACCCTTCCGATAGCATGAGATGTGATAGCTCAATGCTTCTAATATCAAAACTGAGACCCTCCCTATAGTATGAGATGTGAATTCTAAGTCCTCCCCATTCCTATCCTGAGACCCTTCCGATAGCAGAGATGTGATATCTCAATGCTTATACCAAACCTGATGACCCTTCCTATGGCATTAGATGTGATATCCAACTCCTTCCCATTCCAATCCTGAGTTCCTTCCTATAGCATGAGATGTGATATCTCAATGCTTCTATCAAACCTGATACCCTTCCTTTAGCATGAGATGTGATATTCAACTCCTTCCCATTCCAATCCTGAGACCCTTCGTATAACATGAAACGTGATATCCAACTCCTTCCCATTCCAATCCTGAGACTCCTCCTATAGCATGAGATGTGATATCTCAATGCTTCTAATACCAGACCTGGGACCGGTCCTATAACATGAGATATGATATCCAATTCCTTCCCATTCCAATCCTGAGACCCTTCCTATAACGAGATGTGATATCCAACTCCTTCCCATTCCAATTCTGAGACCCTTCCTATACCATGAGACTTGATATCTCAATGCTTCTAATACCAAACCTGAGACCTTTCCTATAACATGAGATGTGATATCCAAATCCTTCCCCTTCCAAACCTTAGACCCTTCCTTTATCATGAGATGTGATATCCAACTCCTTCCCATTCCAATCCTGAGACCCTTCCGATATCATGAGATGTGATATCTCAATGCTTCTAATATCAAACTCGAGACCCTCCCTATAGCATGAGATGTGATATCCAAGTCCTTCCCATTCCAATCCTGAGACCCTTCCTACAGCATGAGATGTGATGTCTCAATGCTTCTAATACCAAACCTGAGACCCTTCCTATAACATGAGATGGGAATATCCAACTCCTTCCCATTATAATCCTGAGACCCTTCCGATAGCAAACATGTGATATCTCAATGCTTATACCAAACCTGAGATCCTTCCTATAACATGGGATGTGATATCCAACTCCTTCCCATTCCAATCCTGAGACACTTCCTATAGCATGAGATGTGATATCTCACTGCTTATACCAAACCTGAGACCCTTCCTATAGCATGAGATGTGATATCCAAGTCCTTCCCATTCCAATCCTGAGACACTTCCTATAGCATGAGATGTGATATCTCAATGCTTCTAATACCAAACCTGAGACCCTTCCTATGGCATGAGATGTCATATACAGATCCTTCCCATTCCAATCCTGAGACCCTTCCTATAGCATGAGATGTGATATCTCAATGCTTATACCAAACCTAAAACCCTTCCTATAGCATGAGATGTGATATCCAACTCCTTCCCATTCCAATCCTGAGACCCTTCCTATAGCATGAGATGTGATATCCAATGGCTCTAATATCAAACCTGAGATCCTTCCTCTAACATTAAATGTGATATCCAACTCCTTCCCTTTCCAAACCTGAGAGCCTACCTATAGCATGAGATGTGATATCCAAGTCCTTCCATTCCAATCCTTAGACCCTTCCTACAGCATGCAATATGATATCTCAATGATTCTAATAACAAACCTGAGACCCGTCCTATAACATGAGATATGATATCCAACTCCTTCCCATTCCAATCCTGAGACACTTCCGATAGCAGAGATGTGATATCTCAATGCTTCTAATACCAAACCTGAGACCAGTCCTATAACATGAGATGGGATATCCAACTCCTTCCCGTTCCAAACCTGAGACCCTTCCTATAGCATGAGATGTGATATCCAACTCCTTCCCATCCCAATCCTGAGACACTTCCGATTGCAGAGATTTGATATCTCAATGCTTATACCAAACCTGAGACTCTTCCTATAACATGAGATGTGATATCCA
The DNA here is from genome assembly GCF_040938575.1 of Ambystoma mexicanum. Taxonomy (NCBI): domain Eukaryota; kingdom Metazoa; phylum Chordata; class Amphibia; order Caudata; family Ambystomatidae; genus Ambystoma; species Ambystoma mexicanum. The sequence continues at coordinate 5,081,605 of NW_027182488.1, forward strand.
ACTCCTTCCCGTTCCAAACCTGAGACCCTTCCTATAGCATGAGATGTGATATCCAACTCCTTTCCATTCCAATCCTGAGACCCTTATGATAGCATGAGATGTGATATCTCAATGCCTCTAATACCAAATCTGAGATTCTTCCGATAGCATGAGATGTGATATCTCAATGCTTCTTATACCAAACCTGAGATCCTTCCTATAACATGAGATGTGATATCCAAATCCTTCCCCTTCCAAACCTGAGACCCTCCCTTTAGCATGAGATGTGATATCCAACTCCTTCCCATTCCAACCTGAGACCCTTCCTATAGCATGAGATGGGATATCCAACTCCTTGGAATTCCAATCCTGATACCCTTCCGATAGCATGAGATTTGATATCCCAATGCTTATACCAAACCTGAGACCCATACTATGGCATGAGATGTGATATCAAACTCCTTCCCATTCCAATCCTGAGACCCTTCCTATAGCTTGAGATGTGATATCCAACTCCTTCCCATTCCAATTCTGAGACCCTTCCTATACCATGAGACTTGATATCTCAATGCTTCTAATACCAAACCTGAGACCCGTCCTATAACATGAGATGTGATATCCAAATCCTTCCCCTTCCAAACCTTAGACCCTTCCTTTATCATGAGATGTGATATCCAACTCCTTCCCATTCCAATCCTGAGACCCTTCCGATATCATGAGATGTGATATCTCAATGCTTCTAATATCAAACTCGAGACCCTCCCTATAGCATGAGATGTGATATCCAAGTCCTTCCCATTCCAATCCTGAGACCCTTCCTATAGCATGAGATGTGATGTCTCAATGCTTCTAATACCAAACCTGAGACCCTTCCTATAACATGAGATGGGAATATCCAACTCCTTCCCATTCCAATCCTGAGACCCTTCCGATAGCAAACATGTGATATCTCAATGCTTATACCAAACCTGAGATCCTTCCTATAACATGAGATGTGATATCCAACTCCTTCCCATTCCAATCCTGAGACACTTCCTATAGCATGAGATGTGATATCTCACTGCTTATACCAAACCTGAGACCCTTCCTATAGCATGAGATGTGATATCCAACTCCTTCCCATTCCAATCCTGAGACCCTTCCTATAGCATGAGATGTGATATCTCAATGCTTCTAATATCAAACTTGAGACCCTCCCTATAGCATGAGATGTGATATCCAAGTCCTTCCCATTCCAATCTTGAGACACTTCCTATAGCATGAGATGTGATATCTCAATGCTTCTAATACCAAACCTGAGACTCTTCCTATAACATGAGATGGGATATCCAACTCCTTCCCATTGCAATCCTGAGACCCTTCCGATAGCAGAGATGTGATATCTCAATGCTTATACCAAACCTGAGACCCTTCCTACGGCATGAGATGTCATATACAACTCCTTCCCATTCCAATCCTGAGACCCTTCCTATAGCATGAGATGTGATATCTCAATGCTTATACCAAACCTGAGACCCTTCCTATAGCATGAGATGTGATATCCAACTCCTTCCCATTCCAATCCTGAGACCCTTCCTATAGCATGAGATGTGATGTCTCAATGCTTCTAATACCAAACCTGAGATCCTTCCTATAACATGAGATGTGAAATCCAACTCCTGCCATTCCAATCCTGAGACCCTTCCTATAGCATGAGATGTGATATCTCAATGCTTATACTAAACCTGAGACCCTTCCTTTAGCATGAGATGTGATATCCAACTCCTTCCCATTCCAATCCTGAGACCCTTCCTATAGCATGAGATGTGATATCTCAATGCCTCTAATACCAAACCTGAGATCCTTCCTCTAACATGAAATGTGATATCCAACTCCTTCCCTTTCCAAACCTGAGAGCCTATCCATAGCATGAGATGTGATATCCAAGTCCTTCCCATTCCAATCCTTAGACCCTTCCTACAGCATGCAATAACACTACTCACTTCAGACCTGGGAACGCCAAGTGTACGAATCATGTGAGAGTGACAAGGACTCGATATACTACACAACCTGGCGGCGGTTACAGAGCAAGACTCCTGTGTAGGCTGGTCAGTCTGCTGGATGGCCCAGAGACGCTTCCGAAGGCTTACTAGCAGGAGATGGTGAAAATGCCGAGAATAGCTGTCCCCGCTATTCCAAGGGTCGAAGTACCAGTACAGGCCTTCTGGTTCGATCAAAGGTGAAAAGGGTTTCACAAGGCGACAGCAGTGCAGAGGAGCAGTCCTTCAGCGGGTCACCAGCGATTCCTCGGTTCAGCCTCATGGTTGCAGGATACTTGGCTCCTGTATTCCTTCGTTCGTGAGAACTCAGGAGATCGACATGGTAGTGGTGTTTCCAGCCCCCTCTTATCCACGGTTCCCTTCGCGCCAAAACGGAGGGGACCCAATGGGAGATCCGCTCATCAACACTCACACCATTCGTGGACCTATCACGGACCACGGTGGTCCCAGGCATTCACACCACCCTAGACTCTCTGGCACCCAGGATGTGTATTGGGACCAGACATCCCAGCCCACATCCTGGAGGCACACACAAGACATGTAGAAGCCTGCGAAAGCATCTGTGTTTCGCGGGAAAGCACATGCCCAAATAAGGAAGGCCCCAGGTCGGCTCGACCTGGGGAAGGTGAAGGGAGCAAGACGGTCAGCGGACAGGACAAAGGAGCCTCGTGGTCTGGCTATTTTGGGATCTAGGCCTACATTTTGGGTTAAGCGCGAGAAACGCGCTTAGCACGCCAAAAGGATCTCAAAACACAAGAAACGATCGCTGCCACCATTCCCGTCCGTGAATCACTTGCACCGATCAGTTACAATCCTGAAAGAGTATCTAGGGCCTGTAGAAGGCTAGAGACCCAAGAGAGCAGTAACTTAGCTTACAGTGCCCTCTTGTGTCATGTTGCACGAAAGCTGCAACATGATACAAGAAACTACGGAAACCAGCGTTTCCTGGTACTGACTGTCTTAAGGGCATGACAGTTTCCCCTTAAGAAAGGAGCGAAAGCCCAGAGGAGTGCGGCAGAAGGCTGCACTTCTCGGGCAAAGTCGAGAACAAGGTGAAAAACAACAGCAAAAAGTTTAGGGGTTGCCACATGGAAGGAAAATTACCTACAATTACGAAATCTTTCCTAACACTCGCCCCTCCCAGACTATGGACAGGGGGAACTAATCCACCCCTGGATGAGTCTCTTGTTCAGGTCGGTTAAACATTCTCCACAACCCATCAGCATTGCTATGTTGGACACCTGGCCTATGCTCAATAGTGAAGTCGAAGCCTTGTAGACTTATGGACCACCTAAGCAACTTTGGATTCTCCCCCTTCATGTTTATTAGCCACTTTAAGGGCTTATGGTCAGTTTGCACAGTGAAGTGGGTCCCATAGAGGTAGGGCCTCAGCTTCCTTAGGGCCCACACAACAGAGAAACATTCTTTCTCTACCGTGGACCATCTGAGCTCTCTGTCCTTAAACTGGCGACTAATAAAACCAATAGGGTGTTCCTTACCCTTCTCATCTACTTGCGATAGTACAGCTCCTATCCCAGTGTCAGAGGCGTCCGTCTGCACGATAAAAGGTCTTTGATAATCAGGGGCCCTGAGGACAGGGGCCTGGCACAAGGAGTCTTTTAAGCCATTGAAGGCCTTCTCACACTCGTCGGTCCAAGTTACCTTCTTGGGTTTCTTCAGAGTTGTGAGGGCAGTCAGAGGGGCAGCTATGGTGCCATAGTCTGCCACAAAATTGCGGTAATACCCCGTGAGTCCTAAGAAGGCTCTCACTTGGGTTTGTGTAGTGGGGGTAGGCCAGTCTTGTACTGCTTGTACTTTACTGGGTAGAGGCTGTATCCTCCCTCCACCTACTTCATGTCCAAGGTAAAACACTGAGCCTTGTCCAATCTGGCATTTACTAGCCTTTATGGTCAAGTGTGCTTTCTGAAGAGCCTGGAGCACAATCCCGAGGTGTTTCACATGGTCAGGTGGCACTGAAAACTGCTATATCGTCCAGATATGCAAGACAGAATTCGTCCAACCCATTCAAAACATGATGCACAAGCCTCTGGAAAGTGGCAGGTGCATTCTTCAACCCGAACGGCATTACCCGGAATTGGTAAAGGCCGTCTGGAGTAGAAAACGCTGTCTTCTCCTTGGCATGTTCTGCTAAAGCTATTTGCCAATAGCCAGCAGTGAGGTCAAACGTGCTGAGGTACTTGGAGGCACCCAAAGTATCCACCAGCTCATCTGTTCGAGGCAAGGGGTGTGCATCTGTCTTGGTGACAGCATTCAGAGCCCTGTAATCCACACAGAACCTCAATTCAGAAGTGCCTGCCTTTGGAACGAAAACCACAGGGCTGGACCAAGGACTACTAGAGGGTTCAATCACCCCAAGGTCTAACATCTTGTTGACCTCGGTCTTAATATAAGACCGTACTTTGTCTGACATCCTGTATCCCCTACTTTTGGTAGGTACACTGTCTCCTGTGTCTATGTTATGTTTGCACCAAGGTGTCAAACCAGGCGACTGTGAAAACGGGGGAAAACTGCCTAAGCAAACTTTTCACCTCAGCCTGCTGATCAGAAGTCAGGTGAGGGGCCACTCGGACACCCTCAAAGGAGCTATCTGAAGGACCGCTTTGGAACAGGTCGGGGAGAGGTTCAGACTCCTCTTCCTCAACATCTGAAGCCAGTAACCGTGCTGCGATTTCAACTCTTGGGACGAAAGCCTTCAGCCTATTCACGTGAAACACTTTTGGAGCCTGTCCAGGCCTTCCAAGGTCCACTAAATAGTTAACCTCACCCAGGGGCTCCACCACTGTGTAAGGGCCTGACCATTTGTCCTGTAAAGCTCAAGGCCTTATGGGATTCATGATCAGGACTTGCTGACCAGGTGTAAAGTTGATGAGGGAAGCTTTCTGGTCGTACCAATGTTTCACCAGCGCTTGTACTGCCTTCAATTTATCACTAGCCAAGCCCATCAGAAGTACCATCCGTTTTCTGAGCCCTAGCACATAATCAACTACGTTGGTAGTAACAGGGGGAGTGGGCATCTCCCATCCCTCTTTGACTATGGCTAAGGGTCCCCGTACAGGATGACCAAACAGAAGTTTGAAGGGGCTGAAGCCAACACCCTCCTGTGGTACCTCTCGGTAGGCAAACAGTAAGCATGGTAAAAGAAGATCCCATTGTCTTCTCTGAAGCTTCTCCAGAGCCCCAATCATGCTTTTTAACGTTCTGTTGAAACGTTCCACCAGACCATTGGTCTGGGGGTGGTATGCAGAAGAGAACTTGTAGGTGACCCCACATTCTTTCCACATAGCCTGCATATACTTCGACATAAAGTTGCTGCCACGATCTGACACAACTTCTTTAGGGAAGCCAACCCTAGTAAATATGCCAAGTAAAGCTTTTGCAACTGACTTGGCAGTTACAGTTTTCAATGGGATGGCCTCAGGATATCTGGTTGCATGGTCCACCAGCACCAGGATAAACCTATTGCCCGAGGATGTTTGCGGGTCAAGGGGACCAATGATGTCGATCCCTACCCTTTCAAATGGTACCCTACAACTGGGAGCGGTACCAACGGAGCTTGGATTGTCGAGCCAACCTTACCAGATAACTGGCAGGAGGCACAACTCCTGCAGTGACTTTCTACTTGCACCCCCATCTTGGGCCAGTAGAAGTGCATGGATAACCTTTGCTTGGTCCTCTTAATACCAAGGTGACCAGCAAGGAGCACTTCATGCGCCAACTGCAGGAGGAAGGGCCTAACAGCAAGGGGAACCACCAACCTCCTATGGTCTCCTTCTGTAGACTCTGTGGGCTCACTATACAGGAGTCCACCTTCCCAATAAATCCTATGCGTCCCAGGAGGTTCACCCTCAAGCTGGGAGCAGGCCTGTCTCCTTAGGCCTTCCAGAGATGGGCACTCACGTTGGCCTTTACTGAATTCGTCCCTATCAGGACCTCCTTCAACTAACAAGTCTTTTAGTTCAGGATGGTCGTTGGGGTCAAATACTTCAGGCATCGCCACCTCCTCCTCAGGCCCGGGCGATTGACCAACTTCCTCCACCGCAGTGGTAGGCGAGCTCGGGGGAATATTCTCTTTCCCTCGTCTTGACTTGTTGACTCCTTTCGCCTTGGGTTTCCCCTTCGGCTGGGGCGGCGTATTGGTCTTGGCCAATGCTGCCCGTGCTTGAGACCGTGTGTAGGGTCTTTCGGCAGTGTCTCCTATGAGCCCTAAAGCTCTGAGATCATTACCTAACAAGACCTTTCCCGGGACGTTTCTCTGAATGCTCACTGGAATCCTGACTGCTGTACCATTTAAAGTAAGATTTACAGGTATTACTGGGAACATACGGAGTGGGCCGTCAGCCAACTTAGTGGGCATCAGAGTAGCTCTGGCAACTTCCTCTGAGTCTACCAAGGTAGAATCCACTACAGTTCGACTGCACCCACTATCCCTAAGAGCTGGAGTATCTACTCCATTGATCAGCACACTGTCTTACAATAAGCCTCCCTATGTAAACAGACCCAATGGATCTTGTTTTGCTTGTGGAGCAACTGACCACGTGAAGGGGGATCCCCGGTGTAAGGTTAGACCTTTGGGGGTCCACTCCGCTAATCTGGCCTTCTCCTCCTACGAGGAAGAAGAGATTACAGGAGCATCCTTCTCCTCAGACTCATTTCCCAGCGGGATAGAGGCTGAGGTAGTTTTAGTTTCCCTGGGAGGAGGGTCTCAGGTTTGGAAGGGGAAGGATTTGGATATCACATCTCATGTTATCGGAAAGGATCTCACGTTTGGTATTAGAAGTATTGAGATATCATATCTCATGCTATAGGAAGGGTCTCAGGATTGGAATGGGAAGGAGTTGGATATCACATCTCATGCTATAGGAAGTGTCTCAGGATTGTAATGGGAAGGACTTGGATATCACATCTCATGCTATAGGTAGGGTCTCAAGTTTGATATTAGAAGCATTGAGATATCACATCTCATGCTATAGGAAGGGTCTGAGGATTGGAATGGGAAGGAGTTGGATATCACATATCATGCTATGGGAAGGGTCTCAGGTTTGGTATAAGCAGTGAGATATCACATCTCTTGCTATAGGAAGTGTCTCAGGATTGGAATGGGAAGGAGTTGGATATCACATCTCATGTTATAGGAAGGATCTCAGGTTTGGTATAAGCATTGAGATATCACATCTCTGCTATCGGAAGGGTCTCAGGATTGGAATGGGAAGGAGTTGGATATTCCCATCTCATGTCCATTCCATTCCCGAGACCCTTCTGATAGCATGAGATGTGATATCTCAATGCCTCCAATACCAAACCTGAGATCCTACCTCTAACATGAAATGTGATATTCAACTCTTTCCCCTTCCAAACCTGAGAGCCTTCCTATAGCATGAGATCTGATATCCAAGTCCTTCCCATTCCAATCCTGATACCCTTCCTATTGCTTGAGATGTGATATCCAACTCCTTCCCATTCCAATTCTGAGACCCTTCCTATACTCTGAGACTTGATATCTCAATGCTTCTAATACCAAACCTGAGACCCGTAATATAACATGAGATGTGATATCCAAATCCTTCCCCTTCCAAACCTTAGACCCTTCCTTTATCATGAGATGTGATATCCAACTCCTTCCCATTCCAATCCTGAGACCCTTCCGATATCATGAGATGTGATATCTCAAAGCTTCTAATATCAAACTTGAGACCCTCCCTATAGCATGAGATGTGATATCCAAGTCCTTCCCATTCCAATCCTGAGACCCTTCCTATAGCATGAGATGTGATATCTCAATGCTTCTAATACCAAACCTGAGACCCTTCCTATTACATGAGATGGGAATATCCAACTCCTTCCCATTCCAATCCTGAGACCCTTCCGATAGCAGAGATGTGATATCTCAATGCTTATACCAAACCTGAGACCCTTCGTATGGCATGAGATGTGATATCCAACTCCTTGCCATTCAAATCCTGAGACCCTTCCTATAGCATGAGAAGGGATATCCAACTCCTTCCCAATCCAATCCTGAGACCCTTCCGATAGCAGAGACGTGATATCTCAATGCTTCTACCAAACCTGAGACCCTTCCTTTAGCATGAGATGTGATATCCAAATCCTTCACATTCCAATCCTGAGACCCTTCCTATAGCATGGGATGTGATATCTCAATGCTTCTAATACCAAACCTGAGATCCTTCCTATAACATGAGATGTGATATCCAATTCCTTCCCATTCCAAACCTGAGACCCTTCCTATAGCATGAGATGTGATGTCTCAATGATTCTAATACCAAACCTGAGATCCTTCCTATAACATGAGATGTGATATCCAACTCCTTCCATTCCAATCCTGAGACCCGTCCTATAGCATGAGATGTGATATCGCAATGCTTATACGAAACCTGAGACCCTTCCTATAGCATGAGATGTGATATCCAACTACTTCCCATTCCAATCCTGCGACCCTTCCTATAGCATGAGATGTGATATCTCAATGCTTCTAATACCAAACCTGAGATCCTTCCTCTAACATGAAATGTGATATCCAACTCCTTCCCTTTCCAAACCTAAGAGCCTATCTATAGCATGAGATGTGATATCCAGGTCCTTCCTATTCCAATCCTTAGACCCTTCCTACAGCATGCAATATGATATCTCAATGATTCTAATAACAAACCTGAGACCCGTCCTATAGCATGAGATATGATATCCAAGTCCTTCCCATTCCAATCCTGAGACCCTTCCTATAACATGAAATGTGATATCCAACTCCTTCCCATTCCAACCTGAGACCCTTCCTATAGCATGAGATGGGATATCCAACTTCTTCAAAATCCAATACTGATACCCTTCCGATAGCATGAGATGTGATATCCCAATGCTTCTACCAAACCTGAGACCCATACTATGGCATGAGATGTGATATCAAACTCCTTCCCATTCCAATCCTGAGACCCTTCCTATAGCTTGAGGTGTGATATCCAACTCCTTCCCATTCCAATTCTGAGACCCTTCTTATACCATGAGACTTGATATCTCAATGCTTCTAATACCAAACCTGAGACCCGTCCTATAACATGAGATGTGATATCCAAATCCTTCCCCTTCCAAACCTTAGACCCTTCCTTTATCATGAGATGTGGTATCCAACTCCTTCCCATTCCAATCCTGAGACCCTTCCGATATCATGAGATTTGTTATCTCAATGCTTCTAATATCAAACTTGAGACCCTTCCTATAGCATGAGATGTGATATCTCTATGCTTCTAATACCAAACCTGAGACCCTTCCTATAACATGAGATGGGATATCCAACTCCTTCCCATTCCAATCCTGAGACCCTTCCGATAGCAGAGATGTGATATCTCAATGCTTATACCAAACCTGAGACCCTTCCTATGGCCTGAGATGTCATACACAACTCCTTCCCATTCCAATCCTGAGACCCTTCCTTTAGCATGAGATGTGATATCTCAATGCTTATACCAAATCTGAGACCCTTCCTATAGCATGAGATGTGATATCCAAATCCTTCCCATTCCAATCCTGAGACCCTTCCTATAGCATGAGATGTGATATCTCAATGCTTATACCAAACCTGAGAGCCTACCTATAGCATGAGATGTGATATCCAAGTCCATCCCATTCCAATCCTTAGACCCTTCCTACAGCATGCGATGTGATATCTCAATGATTCTAATACCAAACCAGAGACTCTTACTATAACATGAGATGTGATATCCAACTCCTTCCCATTCCAATCCTGAGCCGCTTCCGATAGCAGAGATGTGATATCTCAATGCTTATACCAAACCTGAGACCCTTCCTATAACATGAGATGTGATATCCAACTCCTTCCCGTTCCAAACCTGAGACACTAACTATAGCATATGTGATATCCAACTCCTTCCCATTCCAAACATGAGACCCTTCCTATAGCAAGAAAGTAATAACCAACTCCTACCCATTCCAATCCTGAGACCCTTCCTATAGCAAGAGATGTGATATCCAAATCCTTCCCATTCCAATCCTGAGACCCTTCCTATAACATGAGATGTGATATCCAACTCCTTCCCATTCCAACCTGAGACACTTCCTATAGCATGAGAAGGGATATCCAACTCCTTCCCAATCCAATCCTGAGACCCTTCCGATAGCAGAGATGTGATATCTCAATGCTTATACCAAACCTGAGACCCTTCCTATGGCATGAGATGTGATATCCAACTCCTTGCCATTCAAATCCTGAGACCCTTCGTATAGCATGAGAAGGGATATCCAACTCCTTCCCAATCCAATCCTGCGACCCTTTCGATAGCAGAGACGTGATATCTCAATGCTTCTACCAAACCTGAGACCCTTCCTTTAGCATGAGATGTGATATCCAAATCCTTCACATTCCATTCCTGAGACCCTTCCTATAGCAAGAGATGTGATATCTCAATGCTTCTAATACCAAACCTGAGATCCTTCCTATAACATGAGATGTGATATCCAATTCCTTCCCATTCCAAACCTGAGACCCTTCCTATTGGATGAGATGTGATATCCAACTCCTTCCCATTCCAACCCTGAGACCCTTCCTATAGCATGAGATGTGATGTCTCAATGCTTCTAATACCAAACCTGAGATCCTTCCTATAACATGAGATGTGATATCCAACTCCTTCCATTCCAATCCTGAGACCCGTCCTATAGCATGAGATGTGATATCTCAATGCTTATACTAAACCTGAGACCCTTCCTATAGCATGAGATGTGATATCCAACTACTTCCCATTCCAATCCTGAGACCCTTCCTATAGCATGAGATGTGATATCTCAATGCTTCTAATACCAAACCTGAGATCCTTCCTCTAACATGAAATGTGATATCCAACTCCTTCCCTTTCCAAACCTAAGAGCCTATCTATAGCATGAGATGTGATATCCAAGTCCTTCCCATTCCAACCCTTAGACCCTTCCTACAGCATGCAATATGATATCTCAATGATTCTAATAACAAACCTGAGACCCGTCCTATAACATGAGATGTGATATCCAACTCCTTCCCATTCCAATCCTGAGACACTTCCGATAGCAGAGATGTGATATCTCAATGCTTATACCAAACCTGAGACCCTTCCTATAACATGAGATGTGATATCCAAATCCTTCCCGTTCCAAACCTGAGACCCTTCCTTTAGCATGAGATGTGATATCCAGCTCCTTCCCATTCCAATCCTGAGACACTTCCGATAGCATGAGATGTGATATCTCAATGCTTCTAATATCAAAACTGAGACCCTCCCTTTAGCATGATATGTGATATCTAAGTCCTTCCCATTCCAATCCTGAGACACTCCCTATAGCATGAGATGTGATATCCAACTCTTTCCCATTCCACTCCTGAGACCCTTCCTATAGCATGAGATATGATATCTCAATATTTCTAATACCAAACGTGAGATCCTTCCGATAACATGAGATGTGATATCCAAATCCTTCCCCTTCCAAACCTGAGACCCTCCCTTTAGCATGAGATGTGATATCCAACTCCTTCCCATTCCAATCCTGAGACCCTTCTGATAGCATGAGATGTGATATCTCAATGCTTCTAATACCAAACCTGAGATCCTTCCGATAGCATGAGATGTGATATCTCAATGCTTCTAATACCAAACCTGAGATCCTTCCTATAACATGAGATGTGATATCCAAATCATTCCCCTTCCAAACCTGAGACCCTCCCTTTAGCATGAGATGTGATATCCAACTCCTTCCCATTCCATTCCTGAGACCCTTCTGAAAGCATGAGATGTGATATCTCAATGCCTCTAATACCAAACCTGAGATCCTACCTCTAACATGAAATGTGATATCCAACTCTTTCCCCTTCCAAACCTGAGAGCCTTCCTATAGCATGAGATGTGATATCCAAGTCCTTCCCATTCCAATCCTGAGACCCTTCCTATAGCTTGAGATGTGATATCCAACTCCTTCCCATTCCAATTCTGAGACCCTTCCTATACTCTGAGACTTGATATCTCAATGCTTCTAATACCAAACCTGAGACCCGTAATATAACATGAGATGTGATATCCAAATCCTTCCCCTTCCAAACCTTAGACCCTTCCTTTATCATGAGATGTGATATCCAACTCCTTCCCATTCCAATCCTGAGACCCTTCCGATATCATGAGATGTGATATCTCAAAGCTTCTAATATCAAACTTGAGACCCTCCCTATAGCAGGGGATGTGATATCCAAGTCCTTCCCATTCCAATCCTGAGACCCTTCCGATAGCAGAGATGTGATATCTCAATGCTTATACCAAACCTGAGACCCTTCCTATGGCATGAGATGTGATATCCAACTCCTTGCCATTCAAATCCTGAGACCCTTCCTATAGCATGAGAAGGGATATCCAACTCCTTCCCAATCCAATCCTGAGACCCTTCCGATAGCAGAGACGTGATATCTCAATGCTTCTACCAAACCTGAGACCCTTCCTTTAGCATGAGATGTGATATCCAAATCCTCCACATTCCAATCCTGAGACCCTTCCTATAGCATGAGATGTGATATCTCAATGCTTCTAATACCAAACCTGAGATCTTTCCTATAACATGAGATGTGATATCCAATTCCTTCCCATTCCAAACCTGAGACCCTTCCTATTGGATGAGATGTGATATCCAACTCCTTCCCATTCCAACCCTGAGACCCTTCCTATAGCATGAGATGTGATGTCTCAATGCTTCCAATACCAAACCTGAGATCCTTCCTATAACATGATATGTGATATCCAACTCCTTCCATTCCAATCCTGAGACCTGTCCTATAGCATGAGATGTGATATCTCAATGCTTATACCAAACCTGAGACCCTTCCTATAGCATGAGATGTGATATCCAACTACTTCCCATTCCAATCCTGAGACCCTTCATATAGCATGAGATGTGATATCTCAATGCTTCTAATACCAAACCTGAGATCCTTCCTCTAACATGAAATGTGATATCCAACTCCTTCCCTTTCCAAACCTAAGAGCCTATCTATAGCATGAGATGTGATATCCAAGTCCTTCCCATTCCAATCCTTAGACCCTTCCTACAGCATGCAATATGATATCTCAATGATTCTAATAACAAACCTGAGACCCGTCCTATAGCATGAGATATGATATCCAAGTCCTTCCCATTCCAATCCTGAGACCCTTCCTATATCATGAAATGTGATATCCAACTCCTTCCCATTCCAACCTGAGACCCTTCCTATAGCATGAGATGGGATATCCAACTTCTTCCAAATCCAATACTGATACCCTTCCGATAGCATGAGATGTGATATCCCAATGCTTCTACCAAACCTGAGACCCATACTATGGCATGAGATGTGATATCAAACTCCTTCCCATTCCAATCCTGAGACCCTTCCTATAGCTTGAGGTGTGATATCCAACTCCTTCCCATTCCAATTCTGAGACCCTTCTTATACCATGAGACTTGATATCTCAATGCATCTAATACCAAACCTGAGACCCGTCCTATAACATGAGATGTGATATCCAAATCCTTCCCCTTCCAAACCTTAGACCCTTCCTTTATCATGAGATGTGATATCCAACTCCTTCCCATTCCAATCCTGAGACCCTTCCGATATCATGAGATTTGTTATCTCAATGCTTCTAATATCAAACTTGAGACCCTCCCTATAGCATGAGATGTGACATCCAAGTCCTTCCCATTCCAATCCTGAGACCCTTCCTATAACATGAGATGTGATATCCAACTCCTTCCCATTCCAACCTGAGACACTTCCTATAGCATGAGAAGGGATATCTAACTCCTTCCCAATCCAATCCCGAGACCCTTCCGATAGCAGAGATGTGATATCTCAATGCTTATACCAAACCTGAGACCCTTTCTATGGCATGAGATGTGATATCCAACTCCTTGCCATTCAAATCCTGAGATCCTTCCTATAGCATGAGATGTGATATCTCTATGCTTCTAATACCAAACCTGAGACCCTTCCTATAACATGAGATGGGATATCCAACTGCTTCCCATTCCAATCCTGAGACCCTTCCGATAGCAGAGATGTGATATCTCAATGCTTATACCAAACCTGAGAACCTTCCTATGGCCTGAGATGTCATATACAACTCCTTCCCATTCCAATCCTGAGACCCTTCCTTTAGCATGAGATGTGATATCTCAATGCTTATACCAAATCTGAGACCCTTCCTATAGCATGAGATGTGATATCCAATTCCTTCCCATTCCAATCCTGAGACCCTTCCTATAGCATGAGATGTGATATCTCAATGCTTATACCAAACCTGAGAGCCTACCTATAGCATGAGATGTGATATCCAAGTCCATCCCATTTCAATCGTTAGACCTTTCCTACAGCATGCGATGTGATATCTCAATGATTCTAATACCAAACCAGAGACCCTTCCTATAACATGAGATGTGATATCCAACTCCTTCCCGTTCCAAACCTGAGACACTAACTATAGCATATGTGATATCCAACACCTTCCCATTCCAAACATGAGACCCTTCCTATAGCAAGAAAGTAATATCCAACTCCTACCCATTCCAATCCTGAGACCCTTCCTATAGCAAGAGATGTGATATCCAAATCCTTCCCATTCCAATCCTGAGACCCTTCCTATAACATGAGATGTGATATCCAACTCCTTCCCATTCCAACCTGAGACACTTCCTATAGCATGAGAAGGGATATCCAACTCCTTCCCAATCCAATCCTGAGACCCTTCCGATAGCACAGATGTGATATCTCAATGCTTATACCAAACCTGAGACCCTTCCTATGGCATGAGATGTGATATCCAACTCCTTCCCAATCCAATCCTGAGACTCTTCCGATAGCAGAGACGTGATATCTCAATGCTTCTACCAAACCTGAGACCCTTCCTTTAGCATGAGATGTGATATCCAAATCCTTCACATTCCAATCCTGAGACCCTTCCTATAGCATGAGATGTGATATCTCAATGCTTTTAATACCAAACCTGAGATCCTTCCTATAACATGAGATGTGATATCCAATTCCTTCCCATTCCAAACCTGAGACCCTTCCTATTGGATGAGATGTGATATCCAACTCCTTCCCATTCCAACCCTGAGACCCTTCCTATAGCATGAGATGTGATGTCTCAATGCTTCTAATACCAAACCTGAGATCCTTCCTATAACATGAGATGTGATATCCAACTCCTTCCATTCCGATCCTGAGACCCGTCCTATAGCATGAGATGTGATATCTCAATGCTTATACCAAAGCTGAGACCCTTCCTATAGCATGAGATGTGATATCCAACTGCTTCCCATTCCAATCCTGAGACCCTTCCTATAGCATGAGATGTGATATCTCAATGCTTCTAATACCAAACCTGAGATCCTTCCTCTAACATGAAATGTGATATCCAACTCCTTCCCTTTCCAAACCTAAGAGCCTATCTATACCATGAGATGTGATATCCAAGTCCTTCCCATTCCAACCCTTAGACCCTTCCTACAGCATGCAATATGATATCTCAATGATTCTAATAACAAACCTGAGACCCGTCCTATAACATGAGATGGGATATCCAACTCCTTCCCATTCCAATCCTGAGACACTTCCGATAGCAGAGATGTGATATCTCAATGCTTATACCAAACCTGAGACCCTTCCTATAACATGAGATGTGATATCCAAATCCTTCCCGTTCCAAACCTGAGACCCTTCCTTTAGCATGAGATGTGATATCCAGCACCTTCCCATTCCAATCCTGAGACACTTCCTATAGCATGAGATGTGATATCTCAATGCTTATACCAAACCTGAGACCCTTCCTATAGCATGAGATGTGATATCCAACTACTTCCCATTCCAATCCTGAGACCCTTCCTATAGCATGAGATGTGATATCTCAGTGCTTCTAATACCAAACCTGAGATCCTTCCTCTAACATGAAATGTGATATCCAACTCCTTCCCTTTCCAAACCTAAGAGCCTATTTATAGCATGAGATGTGATATCCAGGTCCTTCGTATTCCAATCCTTAGACCCTTCCTACAGCATGCAATATGATATCTCAATGATTCTAATAACAAACCTGAGACCCGTCCTATAGCATGAGATATGATATCCAAGTCCTTCCCATTCCAATCCTGAGACCCTTCCTATAACATGAAATGTGATATCCAACTCCTTCCCATTCCAACCTGAGACCCTTCCTATAGCATGAGATGGGATATCCAACTTCTTCAAAATCCAATACTGATACCCTTCCGATAGCATGAGATGTGATATCCCAATGCTTCTACCAAACCTGAGACCCATACTATGGCATGAGATGTGATATCAAACTCCTTCCCATTCCAATCCTGAGACCCTTCCTATAGCTTGAGGTGTGATATCCAACTCCTTCCCATTCCAATTCTGAGACCCTTCTTATACCATGAGACTTGATATCTCAATGCTTCTAATACCAAACCTGAGACCCGTCCTATAACATGAGATGTGATATCCAAATCCTTCCCCTTCCAAACCTTAGACCCTTCCTTTATCATGAGATGTGATATCCAACTCCTTCCCATTCCAATCCTGAGACCCTTCCGATATCATGAGATTTGTTATCTCAATGCTTCTAATATCAAACTTGAGACCCTCCCTATAGCATGAGATGTGACATCCAAGTCCTTCCCATTCCAATCCTGAGACCCTTCCTATAGCATGAGATGTGATATCTCTATGCTTCTAATACCAAACCTGAGATCCTTCCTATAACATGAGATGGGATATCCAACTCCTTCCCATTCCAATCCTGAGACCTTTCCGATAGCAGAGATGTGATATCTCAATGCTTATACCAAACCTGAGAACCTTCCTATGGCCTGAGATGTCATATACAACTCCTTCCCATTCCAATCCTGAGACCCTTCCTTTAGCATGATATGTGATATCTCAATGCTTATACCAAATCTGAGACCCTTCCTATAGCATGAGATGTGATATCCAATTCCTTCCCATTCCAATCCTGAGACCCTTCCTATAGCATGAGATGTGATATCTCAATGCTTATACCAAACCTGAGAGCCTACCTATAGCATGAGATGTGATATCCAAGTCCATCCCATTCCAATCCTTAGACCCTTCCTACAACATGCAATGTGATATCTCAATTATTCTAATACCAAACCAGAGACTCTTCCTATAACATGAGATGGGATATCCAACTCCTTCCCATTCCAATCCTGAGCCGCTTCCGATAGCAGAGATGTGATATCTCAATGCTTATACCTAACCTGAGACCCTTCCTATAACATGAGATGTGATATCCAACTCCTTCCCGTTCCAAACCTGAGACACTAACTATAGCATATGTGATATCCAACTCCTTCCCATTCCAAACATGAGACCCTTCCTATAGCAAGAAAGTAATATCCAACTCCTTCCCATTCCAATCCTGAGACCCTTCCTATAACATGAGATGTGATATCCAACTCCTTCCCATTCCAACCTGAGACACTTCCTATAGCATGAGAAGGGATATCCAACTCATTCCCAATCCAATCCTGAGACCCTTCCGATAGCAGAGATGTGATATCTCAATGCTTATACCAAACCTGAGACCCTTCCTATGGCATGAGATGTGATATCCAACTCCTTGCCATTCAAATCCTGAGACCCTTCCTATAGCATGAGAAGGGATATCCAACTCCTTCCCAATCCAATCCTGAGACCCTTCCGATAGCAGCGACGTGATATCTCAATGCTTCTACCAAACCTGAGACCCTTCCTTTAGCATGAGATGTGATATCCAAATCCTTCACATTCCAATCCTGAGACCCTTCCTATAGCATGAGATGTGATATCTCAATGCTTCTAATACCAAACCTGAGATCCTTCCTATAACATGAGATCTGATATCCAACTCCTTCCATTCCAATCCTGAGACCCTTCCTATAGCATGAGATGTGATATCTCAATGCTTATACCAAACCTGAGACCCTTCCTATAGCATGAGATGGGATATCCAACTCCTTCCTATTCCAATCCTGAGACTCTTCTGATAGCATGAGATGTGATATCTCAATGCTTCTAATACCAAACCTGAGATCCTTCCGATAGCATGAGATGTGATATCTCAATGCTTCTAATACCAAACCTGAGATCCTTCCTATAACATGAGATGTGATATCCAAATCCTTCCCCTTCCAAACCTGAGACCCTCCCTTTAGCATGAGATGTGATATCCAACTGCTTCCCATTCCAATCCTGAGACCCTTCCTATAGCATGAGATGTGATATCTCAATGCTTCTAATACCAAACCTGAGATCCTTCCTCTAACATGAAATGTGATATCCAACTCCTTCCCTTTCCAAACCTAAGAGCCTATCTATACCATGAGATGTGATATCCAAGTCCTTCCCATTCCAACCCTTAGACCCTTCCTACAGCATGCAATATGATATCTCAATGATTCTAATAACAAACCTGAGACCCGTCCTATAACATGAGATGGGATATCCAACTCCTTCCCATTCCAATCCTGAGACACTTCCGATAGCAGAGATGTGATATCTCAATGCTTATACCAAACCTGAGACCCTTCCTATAACATGAGATGTGATATCCAAACCCTTCCCGTTCCAAACCTGAGACCCTTCCTTTAGCATGAGATGTGATATCCAGCACCTTCCCATTCCAATCCTGAGACACTTCCTATAGCATGAGATGTGATATCTCAATGCTTCTAATATCAAAACTGAGACCCTCCCTATAGCATGATATGTGATATCTAAGTCCTTCCCATTCCAATCCTGAGACCCTCCCTATAGCATGAGATGTGATATCCAACTCCTTCCCATTCCAATCCTGAGACCCTTCCTATAGCATGAGATATGATATCTCAATACTTCTAATACCAAACGTGAAATCCTTCCGATAACATGAGATGTGATATCCAAATCCTTCCCCTTCCAATCCTGAGACCCTCCCTTTAGCATGAGATGTGATATCCAACTCCTTCCTATTCCAATCCTGAGACTCTTCTGATAGCATGAGATGTGATATCTCAATGCTTCTAATACCAAACCTGAGATCCTTCCGATAGCATGAGATGTAATATCTCAATGCTTCTAATACCAAACCTGAGATCCTTCCTATAACATGAGATGTGATATCTAAATCCTTCCCCTTCCAAACCTGAGACCCTCCCTTTAGCATGAGATGTGATATCCAACTCCTTCCCATTCCATTCCTGAGACCCTTCTGATAGCATGAGATGTGATATCTCAATGCCTCTAATACCAAACCTGAGATCCTACCTCTAACATGAAATGTGATATCCAACTCTTTCCCCTTCCAAACCTGAGAGCCTTCCTATAGCATGAGATGTGATATCCAAGTCCTTCCCATTCCAATCCTGAGACCCTTCCTATAGCTTGAGATGTGATATCCAACTCCTTCCCATTCCAATTCTGAGACCCTTCCTATACTATGAGACTTGATATCTCAATGCTTCTAATACAAACGTGAGACCCGTAATATAACATGAGATGTGATATCCAAATCCTTCCCCTTCCAAACCTTAGACCCTTCCTTTATCATGAGATGTGATATCCAACTCCTTCCCATTCCAATCCTGAGACCCTTCCGATATCATGAGATGTGATATCTCAAAGCTTCTAATATCAAACTTGAGACCCTCCCTATAGCATGAGATGTGATATCCAAGTCCTTCCCATTCCAATCCTGAGACCCTTCCTATAGCATGAGATGTGATATCTCAATGCTTCTAATACCAAACCTGAGACCCTTCCTATAACATGAGATGGGAATATCCAACTCCTTCCCATTCCAATCCTGAGACCCTTCCGGTAGCAGAGATGTGATATCTCAATGCTTATACCAAACCTGAGATCCTTCCTATAACATGAGATGTGATATCCAACTCCTTCCCATTCCAATCCTGAGACACTTCCTATAGCATGAGATGTGATATCTCACTGCTTATACCAAACCTGAGACCCTTCCCATAGCATGAGATGTGATATCCAACTCCTTCCCATTCCAATCCTCAGACCCTTCCTATAGCATGAGATGTGATATCTCAATGCTTCTAATATCAAATTTGAGACCCTACCTATAGCATGAGATGTGATATCCAAGTCCTTCCCATTACAATCCTGAGACACTTCCTATAACATGAGATGTGATATCCAACTCCTTCCCATTCCAATCCTGAGACCCTTCCTATAGCATGAGATATGATATCTCAATACTTCTAATACCAAACGTGAGATCCTTCCGATAACATGAGATGTGATATCCAAATCCTTCCCCTTCCAAACCTGAGACCCTCCCTTTAGCATGAGATGTGATATCCAACTCCTTCCCATTCCAATCCTGAGACCCTTCTGATAGCATGAGATGTGATATCTCAATGCTTCTAATACCAAACCTGAGATCCTTCCTATAACATGAGATGTGATATCCAAATCCTTTCCCTTCCAAACCTGAGACCCTCCCTTTAGCATGAGATGTGATATCCAACTCCTTCCCATTCCATTCCCGAGACCCTTCTGATAGCATGAGATGTGATATCTCAATGCCTCTAATACCAAACCTGAGATCCTACCTCTAACATGAAATGTGATATCCAACTCTTTCCCCTTCCAAACCTGAGAGCCTTCCTATAGCATGAGATGTGATATCCAAGTCCTTCCCATTCCAATCCTGAGACCCTTCCTATAGCTTGAGATGTGATATCCAACTCCTTCCCATTCCAATTCTGAGACCCTTCCTATACTCTGAGACTTGATATCTCAATGCTTCTAATACCAAACCTGAGACCCGTAATATAACATGAGATGTGATATCCAAATCCTTCCCCTTCCAAACCTTAGACCCTTCCTTTATCATGAGATGTGATATCCAACTCCTTCCCATTCCAATCCTGAGACCCTTCCGATATCATGAGATGTGATATCTCAAAGCTTCTAATATCAAACTTGAGACCCTCCCTATAGCATGAGATGTGATATCCAAGTCCTTCCCATTCCAATCCTGAGACCCTTCCTATAGCATGAGATGTGATATCTCAATGCTTCTAATACCAAACCTGAGACCCTTCCTATTACATGAGATGGGAATATCCAACTCCTTCCCATTCCAATCCTGAGACCCTTCCGATAGCAGAGATGTGATATCTCAATGCTTATACCAAACCTGAGACCCTTCGTATGGCATGAGATGTGATATCCAACTCCTTGCCATTCAAATCCTGAGACCCTTCCTATAGCATGAGAAGGGATATCCAACTCCTTCCCAATCCAATCCTGAGACCCTTCCGATAGCAGAGACGTGATATCTCAATGCTTCTACCAAACCTGAGACCCTTCCTTTAGCATGAGATGTGATATCCAAATCCTTCACATTCCAATCCTGAGACCCTTCCTATAGCATGAGATGTGATATCTCAATGCTTCTAATACCAAACCTGAGATCCTTCCTATAACATGAGATGTGATATCCAATTCCTTCCCATTCCAAACCTGAGACCCTTCCTATTGGATGAGTTGTGATATCCAACTCCTTCCCATTCCAACCCTGAGACCCTTCCTATAGCATGAGATGTGATGTCTCAATGATTCTAATACCAAACCTGAGATCCTTCCTATAACATGAGATGTGATATCCAACTCCTTCCATTCCAATCCTGAGACCCGTCCTATAGCATGAGATGTGATATCTCAATGCTTATACCAAACCTGAGACCCTTCCTATAGCATGAGATGTGATATCCAACTACTTCCCATTCCAATCCTGAGACCCTTCCTATAGCATGAGATGTGATATCTCAGTGCTTCTAATACCAAACCTGAGATCCTTCCTCTAACATGAAATGTGATATCCAACTCCTTCCCTTTCCAAACCTAAGAGCCTATCTATAGCATGAGATGTGATATCCAGGTCCTTCCTATTCCAATCCTTAGACCCTTCCTACAGCATGCAATATGATATCTCAATGATTCTAATAACAAACCTGAGACCCGTCCTATAGCATGAGATATGATATCCAAGTCCTTCCCATTCCAATCCTGAGACCCTTCCTATAACATGAAATGTGATATCCAACTCCTTCCCATTCCAACCTGAGACCCTTCCTATAGCATGAGATGGGATATCCAACTTCTTCGAAATCCAATACTGATACCCTTCCGATAGCATGAGATGTGATATCCCAATGCTTCTACCAAACCTGAGACCCATACTATGGCATGAGATGTGATATCAAACTCCTTCCCATTCCAATCCTGAGACCCTTCCTATAGCTTGAGGTGTGATATCCAACTCCTTCCCATTCCAATTCTGAGACCCTTCTTATACCATGAGACTTGATATCTCAATGCTTCTAATACCAAACCTGAGACCCGTCCTATAACATGAGATGTGATATCCAAATCCTTCCCCTTCCAAACCTTAGACCCTTCCTTTATCATGAGATGTGATATCCAACTCCTTCCCATTCCAATCCTGAGACCCTTCCGATATCATGAGATTTGTTATCTCAATGCTTCTAATATCAAACTTGAGACCCTCCCTATAGCATGAGATGTGACATCCAAGTCCTTCCCATTCCAATCCTGAGACCCTTCCTATAGCATGAGATGTGATATCTCTATGCTTCTAATACCAAACCTGAGATCCTTCCTATAACATGAGATGGGATATCCAACTCCTTCCCATTCCAATCCTGAGACCTTTCCGATAGCAGAGATGTGATATCTCAATGCTTATACCAAACCTGAGAACCTTCCTATGGCCTGAGATGTCATATACAACTCCTTCCCATTCCAATCCTGAGACCCTTCCTTTAGCATGATATGTGATATCTCAATGCTTATACCAAATCTGAGACCCTTCCTATAGCATGAGATGTGATATCCAATTCCTTCCCATTCCAATCCTGAGACCCTTCCTATAGCATGAGATGTGATATCTCAATGCTTATACCAAACCTGAGAGCCTACCTATAGCATGAGATGTGATATCCAAGTCCATCCCATTCCAATCCTTAGACCCTTCCTACAACATGCAATGTGATATCTCAATTATTCTAATACCAAACCAGAGACTCTTCCTATAACATGAGATGGGATATCCAACTCCTTCCCATTCCAATCCTGAGCCGCTTCCGATAGCAGAGATGTGATATCTCAATGCTTATACCAAACCTGAGACCCTTCCTATAACATGAGATGTGATATCCAACTCCTTCCCGTTCCAAACCTGAGACACTAACTATAGCATATGTGATATCCAACTCCTTCCCATTCCAAACATGAGACCCTTCCTATAGCAAGAAAGTAATATCCAACTCCTACCCATTCCAATCCTGAGACCCTTCCTATAGCAAGAGATGTGATATCCAAATCCTTCCCATTCCAATCCTGAGACCCTTCCTATAACATGAGATGTGATATCCAACTCCTTCCCATTCCAACCTGAGACACTTCCTATAGCATGAGAAGGGATATCCAACTCCTTCCCAATCCAATCCTGAGACCCTTCCGATAGCAGAGATGTGATATCTCAATGCTTATACCAAACCTGAGACCCTTCCTATAGCATGAAAAGGGATATCCAACTCCTTCCCAATCCAATCCTGAGACCCTTCCGATAGCAGAGACGTGATATCTCAATGCTTCTACCAAACCTGAGACCCTTCCTTTAGCATGAGATGTGATATCCAAATCCTTCACATTCCAATCCTGAGACCCTTCCTATAGCATGAGATTTGATATCTCAATGCTTCTAATACCAAACCTGAGATCCTTCCTATAACATGAGATGTGATATCCAATTACTTCCCATTCCAAACCTGAGACCCTTCCTATTGGATGAGATGTGATATCCAACTCCTTCCCATTCCAACCCTGAGGCCCTTCCTATAGCATGAGATGTGATGTCTCAATGCTTCTAATACCAAACCTGAGATCCTTCCTATAACATGAGATGTGATATCCAACTCCTTCCATTCCAATCCTGAGACCCGTCCTATAGCATGAGATGTGATATCTCAATGCTTATACCAAACCTGAGACCATTCCTATAGCATGAGATGGGATATCCAACTCCTTCCCATTCCAATCCTGAGACCCTTCCTATAGCATGAGATGTGATATCTCAATGCTTCTAATACCAAACCTGAGATCCTTCCTCTAACATGAAATGTGATATCCAACTCCTTCCCTTTCCAAACCTAAGAGCCTATCTATAGCATGAGATGTGATATCCAAGTCCTTCACATTCCAACCCTTAGACCCTTCCTACAGCATGCAATATGATATCTCAATGATTCTAATAACAAACCTGAGACCCGTCCTATAACATGAGATGGGATATCCAACTCCTTCCCATGCCAATCCTGAGACACTTCCGATAGCAGAGATGTGATATCTCAATGTTTATACCAAACCTGAGACCCTTCCTATAACATGAGATGTGAAATTTAACTCCTTCCCGTTCCAAACCTGAGACCCTTCCTTTAGCATGAGATGTGATGTCCTTCCCATTCCAATCCTGAGACACTTCCGATAGCATGAGATGTGATATCTCAATGCTTCTAATATCAAAACTGAGACCCTCCCTATAGCATGATATGTGATATCTAAGTCCTTCCCATTCCAATCCTGAGACCCTTCCTATAGCATGAGATGTGATATCTCAATGCTTCTACCAAACCTGAGACCCTTCCTTTAGCATGAGATGTGATATCCAACTCCTTCCCATTCCAATCCTGAGACCCTTCCTATAGCATGAGATGTGATATCTCAATACTTCTAATACCAAACCTGAGATCCTTCCGATAACATGAGATGTGATATCTCAATACTTCTAATACCAAACCTGAGATCCATCCTATAACATGAGATGTGATATCCAACTCCTTCCCTTTCCAAACCTAAGAGCCTATCTATAGCATGAGATGTGATATCCAGGTCCTTCCCATTCCAATCCTTAGACCCTTCCTACAGCATGCAATATGATATCTCAATGATTCTAATAACAAACCTGAGACCCGTCCTATAGCATGAGATATGATATCCAAGTCCTTCCCATTCCAATCCTGAGACCCTTCCTATAACATGAAATGTGATATCCAACTCCTTCCCATTCCAACCTGAGACCCTTCCTATAGCATGAGATGGGATATCCAACTTCTTCCAAATCCAATACTGATACCCTTCCGATAGCATGAGATGTGATATCCCAATGCTTCTACCAAACCTGAGACCCATACTATGGCATGAGATGTGATATCAAACTCCTTCCCATTCCAATCCTGAGACCCTTCCTATAGCTTGAGGTGTGATATCCAACTCCTTCCCATTCCAATTCTGAGACCCTTCGTATACCATGAGACTTGATATCTCAATGCTTCTAATACCAAACCTGAGACCCGTCCTATAACATGAGATGTGATATCCAAATCCTTCCCCTTCCAAACCTTAGACCCTTCCTTTATCATGAGATGTGATATCCAACTCCTTCCCATTCCAATCCTGAGACCCTTCCGATATCATGAGATTTGTTATCTCAATGCTTCTAATATCAAACTTGAGACCCTCCCTATAGCATGAGATGTGACATCCAAGTCCTTCCCATTCCAATCCTGAGACCCTTCCTATAGCATGAGATGTGATATCTCTATGCTTCTAATACCAAACCTGAGACCCTTCCTATAACATGAGATGGGATATCCAACTCCTTCCCATTCCAATCCTGAGACCTTTCCGATAGCAGAGATGTGATATCTCAATGCTTATACCAAACCTGAGAACCTTCCTATGGCCTGAGATGTCATATACAACTCCTTCCCATTCCAATCCTGAGACCCTTCCTTTAGCATGAGATGTGATATCTCAATGCTTATACCAAATCTGAGACCCTTCCTATAGCATGAAATGTGATATCCAACTACTTCCCATTCCAATCCTGAGACCCTTCCTATAGCATGAGATGTGATATCTCAGTGCTTCTAATACCAAACCTGAGATCCTTCCTCTAACATGAAATGTGATATCCAACTCCTTCCCTTTCCAAACCTAAGAGCCTATCTATAGCATGAGATGTGATATCCAGGTCCTTCCTATTCCAATCCTTAGACCCTTCCTACAGCATGCAATATGATATCTCAATGATTCTAATAACAAACCTGAGACCCGTCCTATAGCATGAGATATGATATCCAAGTCCTTCCCATTCCAATCCTGAGACCCTTCCTATAACATGAAATGTGATATCCAACTCCTTCCCATTCCAACCTGAGACCCTTCCTATAGCATGAGATGGGATATCCAACTTCTTCGAAATCCAATACTGATACCCTTCCGATAGCATGAGATGTGATATCCCAATGCTTCTACCAAACCTGAGACCCATACTATGGCATGAGATGTGATATCAAACTCCTTCCCATTCCAATCCTGAGACCCTTCCTATAGCTTGAGGTGTGATATCCAACTCCTTCCCATTCCAATTCTGAGACCCTTCTTATACCATGAGACTTGATATCTCAATGCTTCTAATACCAAACCTGAGACCCGTCCTATAACATGAGATGTGATATCCAAATCCTTCCCCTTCCAAACCTTAGACCCTTCCTTTATCATGAGATGTGATATCCAACTCCTTCCCATTCCAATCCTGAGACCCTTCCGATATCATGAGATTTGTTATCTCAATGCTTCTAATATCAAACTTGAGACCCTCCCTATAGCATGAGATGTGACATCCAAGTCCTTCCCATTCCAATCCTGAGACCCTTCCTATAGCATGAGATGTGATATCTCTATGCTTCTAATACCAAACCTGAGATCCTTCCTATAACATGAGATGGGATATCCAACTCCTTCCCATTCCAATCCTGAGACCTTTCCGATAGCAGAGATGTGATATCTCAATGCTTATACCAAACCTGAGAACCTTCCTATGGCCTGAGATGTCATATACAACTCCTTCCCATTCCAATCCTGAGACCCTTCCTTTAGCATGATATGTGATATCTCAATGCTTATACCAAATCTGAGACCCTTCCTATAGCATGAGATGTGATATCCAATTCCTTCCCATTCCAATCCTGAGACCCTTCCTATAGCATGAGATGTGATATCTCAATGCTTATACCAAACCTGAGAGCCTACCTATAGCATGAGATGTGATATCCAAGTCCATCCCATTCCAATCCTTAGACCCTTCCTACAACATGCAATGTGATATCTCAATTATTCTAATACCAAACCAGAGACTCTTCCTATAACATGAGATGGGATATCCAACTCCTTCCCATTCCAATCCTGAGCCGCTTCCGATAGCAGAGATGTGATATCTCAATGCTTATACCAAACCTGAGACCCTTCCTATAACATGAGATGTGATATCCAACTCCTTCCCGTTCCAAACCTGAGACACTAACTATAGCATATGTGATATCCAACTCCTTCCCATTCCAAACATGAGACCCTTCCTATAGCAAGAAAGTAATATCCAACTCCTACCCATTCCAATCCTGAGACCCTTCCTATAGCAAGAGATGTGATATCCAAATCCTTCCCATTCCAATCCTGAGACCCTTCCTATAACATGAGATGTGATATCCAACTCCTTCCCATTCCAACCTGAGACACTTCCTATAGCATGAGAAGGGATATCCAACTCCTTCCCAATCCAATCCTGAGACCCTTCCGATAGCAGAGATGTGATATCTCAATGCTTATACCAAACCTGAGACCCTTCCTATAGCATGAAAAGGGATATCCAACTCCTTCCCAATCCAATCCTGAGACCCTTCCGATAGCAGAGACGTGATATCTCAATGCTTCTACCAAACCTGAGACCCTTCCTTTAGCATGAGATGTGATATCCAAATCCTTCACATTCCAATCCTGAGACCCTTCCTATAGCATGAGATTTGATATCTCAATGCTTCTAATACCAAACCTGAGATCCTTCCTATAACATGAGATGTGATATCCAATTACTTCCCATTCCAAACCTGAGACCCTTCCTATTGGATGAGATGTGATATCCAACTCCTTCCCATTCCAACCCTGAGGCCCTTCCTATAGCATGAGATGTGATGTCTCAATGCTTCTAATACCAAACCTGAGATCCTTCCTATAACATGAGATGTGATATCCAACTCCTTCCATTCCAATCCTGAGACCCGTCCTATAGCATGAGATGTGATATCTCAATGCTTATACCAAACCTGAGACCATTCCTATAGCATGAGATGGGATATCCAACTCCTTCCCATTCCAATCCTGAGACCCTTCCTATAGCATGAGATGTGATATCTCAATGCTTCTAATACCAAACCTGAGATCCTTCCTCTAACATGAAATGTGATATCCAACTCCTTCCCTTTCCAAACCTAAGAGCCTATCTATAGCATGAGATGTGATATCCAAGTCCTACACATTCCAACCCTTAGACCCTTCCTACAGCATGCAATATGATATCTCAATGATTCTAATAACAAACCTGAGACCCGTCCTATAACATGAGATGGGATATCCAACTCCTTCCCATGCCAATCCTGAGACACTTCCGATAGCAGAGATGTGATATCTCAATGTTTATACCAAACCTGAGACCCTTCCTATAACATGAGATGTGAAATTTAACTCCTTCCCGTTCCAAACCTGAGACCCTTCCTTTAGCATGAGATGTGATGTCCTTCCCATTCCAATCCTGAGACACTTCCGATAGCATGAGATGTGATATCTCAATGCTTCTAATATCAAAACTGAGACCCTCCCTATAGCATGATATGTGATATCTAAGTCCTTCCCATTCCAATCCTGAGACCCTTCCTATAGCATGAGATGTGATATCTCAATGCTTCTACCAAACCTGAGACCCTTCCTTTAGCATGAGATGTGATATCCAACTCCTTCCCATTCCAATCCTGAGACCCTTCCTATAGCATGAGATGTGATATCTCAATACTTCTAATACCAAACCTGAGATCCTTCCGATAACATGAGATGTGATATCTCAATACTTCTAATACCAAACCTGAGATCCATCCTATAACATGAGATGTGATATCCAACTCCTTCCCTTTCCAAACCTAAGAGCCTATCTATAGCATGAGATGTGATATCCAGGTCCTTCCCATTCCAATCCTTAGACCCTTCCTACAGCATGCAATATGATATCTCAATGATTCTAATAACAAACCTGAGACCCGTCCTATAGCATGAGATATGATATCCAAGTCCTTCCCATTCCAATCCTGAGACCCTTCCTATAACATGAAATGTGATATCCAACTCCTTCCCATTCCAACCTGAGACCCTTCCTATAGCATGAGATGGGATATCCAACTTCTTCCAAATCCAATACTGATACCCTTCCGATAGCATGAGATGTGATATCCCAATGCTTCTACCAAACCTGAGACCCATACTATGGCATGAGATGTGATATCAAACTCCTTCCCATTCCAATCCTGAGACCCTTCCTATAGCTTGAGGTGTGATATCCAACTCCTTCCCATTCCAATTCTGAGACCCTTCGTATACCATGAGACTTGATATCTCAATGCTTCTAATACCAAACCTGAGACCCGTCCTATAACATGAGATGTGATATCCAAATCCTTCCCCTTCCAAACCTTAGACCCTTCCTTTATCATGAGATGTGATATCCAACTCCTTCCCATTCCAATCCTGAGACCCTTCCGATATCATGAGATTTGTTATCTCAATGCTTCTAATATCAAACTTGAGACCCTCCCTATAGCATGAGATGTGACATCCAAGTCCTTCCCATTCCAATCCTG
Organism: Ambystoma mexicanum; assembly: GCF_040938575.1. NCBI lineage: Eukaryota > Metazoa > Chordata > Amphibia > Caudata > Ambystomatidae > Ambystoma > Ambystoma mexicanum. The sequence continues at coordinate 5,111,499 of NW_027182488.1, forward strand.
AGACCCTTCCTATAGCATGAGATGTGATATCTCTATGCTTCTAATACCAAACCTGAGACCCTTCCTATAACATGAGATGGGATATCCAACTCCTTCCCATTCCAATCCTGAGACCTTTCCGATAGCAGAGATGTGATATCTCAATGCTTATACCAAACCTGAGAACCTTCCTATGGCCTGAGATGTCATATACAACTCCTTCCCATTCCAATCCTGAGACCCTTCCTTTAGCATGAGATGTGATATCTCAATGCTTATACCAAATCTGAGACCCTTCCTATAGCATGAGATGTGATATCCAATTCCTTCCCATTCCAATCCTGAGACCCTTCCTATAGCATGAGATGTGATATCTCAATGCTTATACCAAAACTGAGAGCCTACCTATAGCATGAGATGTGATATCCAAGTCCACCCCATTACAATCCTTAGACCCTTCCTACAGCATGCGATGTGATATCTCAATGATTCTAATACCAAACCAGAGACTCTTCCTATAACATGAGATGGGATATCCAACTCCTTCCCATTCAAATCCTGAGCCGCTTCCGATAGCAGAGATGTGATATCTCAATGCTTATACCAAACCTGAGACCCTTCCTATAACATGAGATGTGATATCCAACTCCTTCCCGTTCCGAACCTGAGACACTAACTATAGCATATGTGATATCCAACTCCTTCCCATTCCAAACATGAGACCCTTCCTATAGCAAGAAAGTAATATCCAACTCCTACCCATTCCAATCCTGAGACCCTTCCTATAGCAAGAGATGTGATATCGAAATCCTTCCCATTCCAATCCTGAGACCCTTCGTATACCATGAGACTTGATATCTCAATGCTTCTAATACCAAACCTGAGACCCGTCCTATAACATGAGATGTGATATCCAAATCCTTCCCCTTCCAAACCTTAGACCCTTCCTTTATCATGAGATGTGATATCCAACTCCTTCCCATTCCAATCCTGAGACCCTTCCGATATCATGAGATTTGTTATCTCAATGCTTCTAATATCAAACTTGAGACCCTCCCTATAGCATGAGATGTGACATCCAAGTCCTTCCCATTCCAATCCTGAGACCCTTCCTATAGCATGAGATGTGATATCTCTATGCTTCTAATACCAAACCTGAGACCCTTCCTATAACATGAGATGGGATATCCAACTCCTTCCCATTCCAATCCTGAGACCTTTCCGATAGCAGAGATGTGATATCTCAATGCTTATACCAAACCTGAGAACCTTCCTATGGCCTGAGATGTCATATACAACTCCTTCCCATTCCAATCCTGAGACCCTTCCTCTAGCATGAGATGTGATATCTCAATGCTTATACCAAATCTGAGACCCTTCCTATAGCATGAGATGTGATATCCAATTCCTTCCCATTCCAATCCTGAGACCCTTCCTATAGCATGAGATGTGATATCTCAATGCTTATACCAAAACTGAGAGCCTACCTATAGCATGAGATGTGATATCCAAGTCCACCCCATTCCAATCCTTAGACCCTTCCTACAGCATGCGATGTGATATCTCAATGATTCTAATACCAAACCAGAGACTCTTCCTATAACATGAGATAGGATATCCAACTCCTTCCCATTCAAATCCTGAGCCGCTTCCGATAGCAGAGATGTGATATCTCAATGCTTATACCAAACCTGAGACCCTTCCTATAACATGAGATGTGATATCCAACTCCTTCCCGTTCCGAACCTGAGACACTAACTATAGCATATGTGATATCCAACTCCTTCCCATTCCAAACATGAGACCCTTCCTATAGCAAGAAAGTAATATCCAACTCCTACCCATTCCAATCCTGAGACCCTTCCTATAGCAAGAGATGTGATATCCAAATCCTTCCCATTCCAATCCTGAGACCCTTCCTATAACATGAGATGTGATATCCAACTCCTTCCCATTCCAACCTGAGACACTTCCTATAGCATGAGAAGGGATATCCAACTCCTTCCCAATCCAATCCTGAGACCCTTCCGATAGCAGAGATGTGATATCTCAATGCTTAAACCAAACCTGAGACCCTTCCTGTGGCATGAGATGTGATATCCAACTCCTTGCCATTCAAATCCTGAGACCCTTCCTATAGCATGAAAAGGGATATCCAACTCCTTCCCAATCCAATCCTGAGACCCTTCCGATAGCAGAGACGTGATATCTCAATGCTTCTACCAAACCTGAGACCCTTCCTTTAGCATGAGATGTGATATCCAAATCCTTCACATTCCAATCCTGAGACCCTTCCTATAGCATGAGATGTGATATCTCAATGCTTCTAATACCAAACCTGAGATCCTTCCTATAACATGAGATGTGATATCCAATTCCTTCCCATTCCAAACCTGAGACCCTTCCTATTGGATGAGTTGTGATATCCAACTCCTTCCCATTCCAACCCTGAGACCCTTCCTATAGCATGAGATGTGATGTCTCAATGATTCTAATACCAAACCTGAGATCCTTCCTATAACATGAGATGTGATATCCAACTCCTTCCATTACAATCCTGAGACCCGTCCTATAGCATGAGATGTGATATCTCAATGCTTATACCAAACCTGAGACCCTTCCTATAGCATGAGATGTGATATCCAACTCCTTCCCATTCCAACCTGAGACACTTCCTATAGCATGAGAAGGGATATCCAACTCCTTCCCAATCCAATCCTGAGACCCTTCCGATAGCAGAGATGTGATATCTCAATGCTTATACCAAACCTGAGACCCTTCCTATGGCATGAGATGTGATATCCAACTCCTTGCCATTCAAATCCTGAGACCCTTCCTATAGCATGAGAAGGGATATCCAACTCCTTCCCAATCCAATCCTGAGACCCTTCCGATAGCAGCGACGTGATATCTCAATGCTTCTACCAAACCTGAGACCCTTCCTTTAGCATGAGATGTGATATCCAAATCCTTCACATTCCAATCCTGAGACTCTTCCTTTAGCATGAGATGTGATATCTCAATGCTTATACCAAATCTGAGACCCTTCCTATAGCATGAGATGTGATATCCAATTCCTTCCCATTCCAATCCTGAGACCCTTCCTATAGCATGAGATGTGATATCTCAATGCTTATACCAAACCTGAGAGCCTACCTATAGCATGAGATGTGATATCCAAGTCCATCCCATTCCAATCCTTTGACCCTTCCTACAGCATGCGATGTGATATCTCAATGATTCTACCAAACCAGAGACTCTTCCTATAACATGAGATGGGATATCCAACTCCTTCCCATTCCAATCCTAAGCCGCTTCCGATAGCAGAGATGTGATATCTCAATGCTTATACCAAGCCTGAGACCCTTCCTATAACATGAGATGTGATATCCAACTCCTTCCCGTTCCAAACCTGAGACACTAACTATAGCATATGTGATATCCAACTCCTTCCCATTCCAAACATGAGACCCTTCCTATAGCAAGAAAGTAATATCCAACTCCTACCCATTCCAATCCTGAGACCCTTCCTATAGCAAGAGATGTGATATCCAAATCCTTCCCATTCCAATCCTGAGACCCTTCCTATAACATGAGATGTGATATCCAACTCCTTCCCATTCCAACCTGAGACACTTCCTATAGCATGAGAAGGGATATCCAACTCCTTCCCAATCCAATCCTGAGACCCTTCCGATAGCAGAGATGTGATATCTCAATGCTTATACCAAACCTGAGACCCTTCCTATGGCATGAGATGTGATATCCAACTCCTTCCCAATCCAATCCTGAGACCCTTCCGATAGCAGAGACGTGATATCTCAATGCTTCTACCAAACCTGAGACCCTTCCTTTAGCATGAGATGTGATATCCAAATCCTTCACATTCCAATCCTGAGACCCTTCCTATAGCATGAGATGTGATATCTCAATGCTTCTAATACCAAACCTGAGATCCTTCCTATAACATGAGATGTGATATCCAATTCCTTCCCATTCCAAACCTGAGACCCTTCCTATTGGATGAGATGTGATATCCAACTCCTTCCCATTCCAACCCTGAGACCCTTCCTATAGCATGAGATGTGATGTCTCAATGCTTCTAATACCAAACCTGAGATCCTTCCTATAACATGAGATGTGATATCCAACTCCTTCCATTCCAATCCTGAGACCCGTCCTATAGCATGAGATGTGATATCTCAATGCTTATACCAAACCTGAGACCCTTCCTATACCATGAGATGTGATATCCAACTGCTTCCCATTCCAATCCTGAGACCCGTCCTATAGCATGAGATGTGATATCTCAATGCTTATACCAAACCTGAGACCCTTCCTATAGCATGAGATGTGATATCCAACTCCTTCCCTTTCCAAACCTAAGAGCCTATCTATAGCATGAGATGTGATATCCAAGTCCTTCCCATTCCAACCCTTAGACCCTTCCTACAGCATGCAATATGATATCTCAATGATTCTAATAACAAACCTGAGACCCGTCCTATAACATGAGATGGGATATCCAACTCCTTCCCATTCCAATCCTGAGACACTTCCGATAGCAGAGATGTGATATCTCAATGCTTATACCAAACCTGAGACCCTTCCTATAACATGAGATGTGATATCCAAATCCTTCCCGTTCCAAACCTGAGACCCTTCCTTTAGCATGAGATGTGATATCCAGCACCTTCCCATTCCAATCCTGAGACACTTCCTATAGCATGAGATGTGATATCTCAATGCTTCTAATATCAAAACTGAGACCCTCCCTATAGCATGATATGTGATATCTAAGTCCTTCCCATTCCAATCCTGAGACCCTCCCTATAGCATGAGATGTGATATCCAACTCCTTCCCATTCCAATCCTGAGACCCTTCCTATAGCATGAGATATGATATCTCAATACTTCTAATACCAAACGTGAGATCCTTCCGATAACATGAGTTGTGATATCCAAATCCTTCCCCTTCCAATCCTGAGACCCTCCCTTTAGCATGAGATGTGATATCCAACTCCTTCCTATTCCAATCCTGAGACTCTTCTGATAGCATGAGATGTGATATCTCAATGCTTCTAATACCAAACCTGAGATCCTTCCGATAGCATGAGATGTGATATCTCAATGCTTCTAATACCAAACCTGAGATCCTTCCTATAACATGAGATGTGATATCCAAATCCTTCCCCTTCCAAACCTGAGACCCTCCCTTTAGCATGAGATGTGATATCCAACTCCTTCCCATTCCATTCCTAAGACCCTTCTGATAGCATGAGATGTGATATCTCAATGCCTCTAATACCAAACCTGAGATCCTACCTCTAACATGAAATGTGATATCCAACTATTTCCCCTTCCAAACCTGAGAGCCTTCCTATAGCATGAGATGTGATATCCAAGTCCTTCCCATTCCAATCCTGAGACCCTTCCTATAGCTTGAGATGTGATATCCAACTCCTTCCCATTCCAATTCTGAGACCCTTCCTATACTATGAGACTTGATATCTCAATGCTTCTAATACAAACGTGAGACCCGTAATATAACATGAGATGTGATATCCAAATCCTTCCCCTTCCAAACCTTAGACCCTTCCTTTATCATGAGATGTGATATCCAACTCCTTCCCATTCCAATCCTGAGACCCTTCCGATATCATGAGATGTGATATCTCAAAGCTTCTAATATCAAACTTGAGACCCTCCCTATAGCATGAGATGTGATATCCAAGTCCTTCCCATTCCAATCCTGAGACCCTTCCTATAGCTTGAGGTGTGATATCCAACTCCTTCCCATTCCAATTCTGAGACCCTTCTTATACCATGAGACTTGATATCTCAATGCTTCTAATACCAAACCTGAGACCCGTCCTATAACATGAGATGTGATATCCAAATCCTTCCCATTCCAATCCTGAGACCCTTCCTATAGCTTGAGATGTGATATCCAACTCCTTCCCATTCCAATCCTGAGACCCTTCCGATATCATGAGATTTGTTATCTCAATGCTTCTAATATCAAACTTGAGACCCTCCCTAAAGCATGAGATGTGACATCCAAGTCCTTCCCATTCCAATCCCGAGACCCTTCCTATAACATGAGATGTGATATCCAACTCCTTCCCATTCCAACCTGAGACACTTCCTATAGCATGAGAAGGGATATCTAACTCCTTCCCAATCCAATCCTGAGACCCTTCCGATAGCAGAGATGTGATATCTGAATGCTTATACCAAACCTGAGACCCTTCCTATGGCATGAGATGTGATATCCAACTCCTTGCCATTCAAATCCTGAGACCCTTCCTATAGCATGAGATGTGATATCTCTATGCTTCTAATACCAAACCTGAGACCCTTCCTATAACATGAGATGGGATATCCAACTCCTTCCCATTCCAATCCTGAGACCCTTCCGATAGCAGAGATGTGATATCTCAATGCTTATACCAAACCTGAGAACCTTCCTATGGCCTGAGATGTCATATACAACTCCTTCCCATTCCAATCCTGAGACCCTTCCTTTAGCATGAGATGTGATATCTCAATGCTTATACCAAATCTGAGACCCTTCCTATAGCATGAGATGTGATATCCAATTCCTTCCCATTCCAATCCTGAGACCCTTCCTATAGCATGAGATGTGATATCTCAATGCTTATACCAAACCTGAGAGCCTACCTATAGCATGAGATGTGATATCCAAGTCCATCCCATTCCAATCCTTAGACCCTTCCTACAGCATGCAATGTGATATCTCAATGATTCTAATACCAAACCAGAGACTCTTCCTATAACATGAGATGGGATATCCAACTCCTTCCCATTCCAATCCTGAGCCGCTTCCGATAGCAGAGATGTGATATCTCAATGCTTATACCAAACCCGAGACCCTTCCTATAACATGAGATGTGATATCCAACTCCTTCCGTTCCAAACCTGAGACACTAACTATAGCATATGTGATATCCAACTCCTTCCCATTCCAAACATGAGACCCTTCCTATAGCAAGAAAGTAATATCCAACTCCTACCCATTCCAATCCTGAGACCCTTCCTATAGCAAGAGATGTGATATCCAAATCCTTCCCATTCCAATCCTGAGACCCTTCGTATACCATGAGACTTGATATCTCAATGCTTCTAATACCAAACCTGAGACCCGTCCTATAACATGAGATGTGATATCCAAATCCTTCCCCTTCCAAACCTTAGACCCTTCCTTTATCATGAGATGTGATATCCAACTCCTTCCCATTCCAATCCTGAGACCCTTCCGATATCATGAGATTTGTTATCTCAATGCTTCTAATATCAAACTTGAGACCCTCCCTATAGCATGAGATGTGACATCCAAGTCCTTCCCATTCCAATCCTGAGACCCTTCCTATAGCATGAGATGTGATATCTCTATGCTTCTAATACCAAACCTGAGACCCTTCCTATAACATGAGATGGGATATCCAACTCCTTCCCATTCCAATCCTGAGACCTTTCCGATAGCAGAGATGTGATATCTCAATGCTTATACCAAACCTGAGAACCTTCCTATGGCCTGAGATGTCATATACAACTCCTTCCCATTCCAATCCTGAGACCCTTCCTCTAGCATGAGATGTGATATCCAATTCCTTCCCATTCCAATCCTGAGACCCTTCCTATAGCATGAGATGTGATATCTCAATGCTTATACCAAAACTGAGAGCCTACCTATAGCATGAGATGTGATATCCAAGTCCACCCCATTCCAATCCTTAGACCCTTCCTACAGCATGCGATGTGATATCTCAATGATTCTAATACCAAACCAGAGACTCTTCCTATAACATGAGATGGGATATCCAACTCCTTCCCATTCAAATCCTGAGCCGCTTCCGATAGCAGAGATGTGATATCTCAATGCTTATACCAAACCTGAGACCCTTCCTATAACATGAGATGTGATATCCAACTCCTTCCCGTTCCGAACCTGAGACACTAACTATAGCATATGTGATATCCAACTCCTTCCCATTCCAAACATGAGACCCTTCCTATAGCAAGAAAGTAATATCCAACTCCTACCCATTCCAATCCTGAGACCCTTCCTATAGCAAGAGATGTGATATCCAAATCCTTCCCATTCCAATCCTGAGACCCTTCCTATAACATGAGATGTGATATCCAACTCCTTCCCATTCCAACCTGAGACACTTCCTATAGCATGAGAAGGGATATCCAACTCCTTCCCAATCCAATCCTGTGACCCTTCCGATAGCAGAGATGTGATATCTCAATGCTTAAACCAAACCTGAGACCCTTCCTGTGGCATGAGATGTGATATCCAACTCCTTGCCATTCAAATCCTGAGACCCTTCCTATAGCATGAAAAGGGATATCCAACTCCTTCCCAATCCAATCCTGAGACCCTTCCGATAGCAGAGACGTGATATCTCAATGCTTCTACCAAACCTGAGACCCTTCCTTTAGCATGAGATGTGATATCCAAATCCTTCACATTCCAATCCTGAGACCCTTCCTATAGCATGAGATGTGATATCTCAATGCTTCTAATACCAAACCTGAGATCCTTCCTATAACATGAGATGTGATATCCAATTCCTTCCCATTCCAAACCTGAGACCCTTCCTATTGGATGAGTTGTGATATCCAACTCCTTCCCATTCCAACCCTGAGACCCTTCCTATAGCATGAGATGTGATGTCTCAATGATTCTAATACCAAACCTGAGATCCTTCCTATAACATGAGATGTGATATCCAACTCCTTCCATTACAATCCTGAGACCCGTCCTATAGCATGAGATGTGATATCTCAATGCTTATACCAAACCTGAGACCCTTCCTATAGCATGAGATGTGATATCCAACTCCTTCCCATTCCAACCTGAGACACTTCCTATAGCATGAGAAGGGATATCCAACTCCTTCCCAATCCAATCCTGAGACCCTTCCGATAGCAGAGATGTGATATCTCAATGCTTATACCAAACCTGAGACCCTTCCTATGGCATGAGATGTGATATCCAACTCCTTGCCATTCAAATCCTGAGACCCTTCCTATAGCATGAGAAGGGATATCCAACTCCTTCCCAATCCAATCCTGAGACCCTTCCGATAGCAGCGACGTGATATCTCAATGCTTCTACCAAACCTGAGACCCTTCCTTTAGCATGAGATGTGATATCCAAATCCTTCACATTCCAATCCTGAGACTCTTCCTTTAGCATGAGATGTGATATCTCAATGCTTATACCAAATCTGAGACCCTTCCTATAGCATGAGATGTGATATCCAATTCCTTCCCATTCCAATCCTGAGACCCTTCCTATAGCATGAGATGTGATATCTCAATGCTTATACCAAACCTGAGAGCCTACCTATAGCATGAGATGTGATATCCAAGTCCATCCCATTCCAATCCTTTGACCCTTCCTACAGCATGCGATGTGATATCTCAATGATTCTACCAAACCAGAGACTCTTCCTATAACATGAGATGGGATATCCAACTCCTTCCCATTCCAATCCTGAGCCGCTTCCGATAGCAGAGATGTGATATCTCAATGCTTATACCAAGCCTGAGACCCTTCCTATAACATGAGATGTGATATCCAACTCCTTCCCGTTCCAAACCTGAGACACTAACTATAGCATATGTGATATCCAACTCCTTCCCATTCCAAACATGAGACCCTTCCTATAGCAAGAAAGTAATATCCAACTCCTACCCATTCCAGTCCTGAGACCCTTCCTATAGCAAGAGATGTGATATCCAAATCCTTCCCATTCCAATCCTGAGACCCTTCCTATAACATGAGATGTGATATCCAACTCCTTCCCATTCCAACCTGAGACACTTCCTATAGCATGAGAAGGGATATCCAACTCCTTCCCAATCCAATCCTGAGACCCTTCCGATAGCAGAGATGTGATATCTCAATGCTTATACCAAACCTGAGACCCTTCCTATGGCATGAGATGTGATATCCAACTCCTTCCCAATCCAATCCTGAGACCCTTCCGATAGCAGAGACGTGATATCTCAATGCTTCTACCAAACCTGAGACCCTTCCTTTAGCATGAGATGTGATATCCAAATCCTTCACATTCCAATCCTGAGACCCTTCCTATAGCATGAGATGTGATATCTCAATGCTTCTAATACCAAACCTGAGATCCTTCCTATAACATGAGATGTGATATCCAATTCCTTCCCATTCCAAACCTGAGACCCTTCCTATTGGATGAGATGTGATATCCAACTCCTTCCCATTCCAACCCTGAGACCCTTCCTATAGCATGAGATGTGATGTCTCAATGCTTCTAATACCAAACCTGAGATCCTTCCTATAACATGAGATGTGATATCCAACTCCTTCCATTCCAATCCTGAGACCCGTCCTATAGCATGAGATGTGATATCTCAATGCTTATACCAAACCTGAGACCCTTCCTATAGCATGAGATGTGATATCCAACTGCTTCCCATTCCAATCCTGAGACCCTTCCTATAGCATGAGATGTGATATCTCAATGCTTCTAATACCAAACCTGAGATCCTTCCTCTAACATGAAATGTGATATCCAACTCCTTCCCTTTCCAAACCTAAGAGCCTATCTATAGCATGAGATGTGATATCCAAGTCCTTCCCATTCCAACCCTTAGACCCTTCCTACAGCATGCAATATGATATCTCAATGATTCTAATAACAAACCTGAGACCCGTCCTATAACATGAGATGGGATATCCAACTCCTTCCCATTCCAATCCTGAGACACTTCCGATAGCAGAGATGTGATATCTCAATGCTTATACCAAACCTGAGACCCTTCCTATAACATGAGATGTGATATCCAAATCCTTCCCGTTCCAAACCTGAGACCCTTCCTTTAGCATGAGATGTGATATCCAGCACCTTCCCATTCCAATCCTGAGACACTTCCTATAGCATGAGATGTGATATCTCAATGCTTCTAATATCAAAACTGAGACCCTCCCGATAGCATGATATGTGATATCTAAGTCCTTCCCATTCCAATCCTGAGACCCTCCCTATAGCATGAGATGTGATATCCAACTCCTTCCCATTCCAATCCTGAGACCCTTCCTATAGCATGAGATATGATATCTCAATACTTCTAATACCAAACGTGAGATCCTTCCGATAACATGAGATGTGATATCCAAATCCTTCCCCTTCCAATCCTGAGACCCTCCCTTTAGCATGAGATGTGATATCCAACTCCTTCCTATTCCAATCCTGAGACTCTTCTGATAGCATGAGATGTGATATCTCAATGCTTCTAATACCAAACCTGAGATCCTTCCGATAGCATGAGATGTGATATCTCAATGCTTCTAATACCAAACCTGAGATCCTTCCTATAACATGAGATGTGATATCCAAATCCTTCCCCTTCCAAACCTGAGACCCTCCCTTTAGCATGAGATGTGATATCCAACTCCTTCCCATTCCATTCCTAAGACCCTTCTGATAGCATGAGATGTGATATCTCAATGCCTCTAATACCAAACCTGAGATCCTACCTCTAACATGAAATGTGATATCCAACTATTTCCCCTTCCAAACCTGAGAGCCTTCCTATAGCATGAGATGTGATATCCAAGTCCTTCCCATTCCAATCCTGAGACCCTTCCTATAGCTTGAGATGTGATATCCAACTCCTTCCCATTCCAATTCTGAGACCCTTCCTATACTATGAGACTTGATATCTCAATGCTTCTAATACAAACGTGAGACCCGTAATATAACATGAGATGTGATATCCAAATCCTTCCCCTTCCAAACCTTAGACCCTTCCTTTATCATGAGATGTGATATCCAACTCCTTCCCATTCCAATCCTGAGACCCTTCCGATATCATGAGATGTGATATCTCAAAGCTTCTAATATCAAACTTGAGACCCTCCCTATAGCATGAGATGTGATATCCAAGTCCTTCCCATTCCAATCCTGAGACCCTTCCTATAGCTTGAGGTGTGATATCCAACTCCTTCCCATTCCAATTCTGAGACCCTTCTTATACCATGAGACTTGATATCTCAATGCTTCTAATACCAAACCTGAGACCCGTCCTATAACATGAGATGTGATATCCAAATCCTTCCCATTCCAATCCTGAGACCCTTCCTATAGCTTGAGATGTGATATCCAACTCCTTCCCATTCCAATCCTGAGACCCTTCCGATATCATGAGATTTGTTATCTCAATGCTTCTAATATCAAACTTGAGACCCTCCCTAAAGCATAAGATGTGACATCCAAGTCCTTCCCATTCCAATCCCGAGACCCTTCCTATAACATGAGATGTGATATCCAACTCCTTCCCATTCCAACCTGAGACACTTCCTATAGCATGAGAAGGGATATCTAACTCCTTCCCAATCCAATCCTGAGACCCTTCCGATAGCAGAGATGTGATATCTGAATGCTTATACCAAACCTGAGACCCTTCCTATGGCATGAGATGTGATATCCAACTCCTTGCCATTCAAATCCTGAGACCCTTCCTATAGCATGAGATGTGATATCTCTATGCTTCTAATACCAAACCTGAGACCCTTCCTATAACATGAGATGGGATATCCAACTCCTTCCCATTCCAATCCTGAGACCCTTCCGATAGCAGAGATGTGATATCTCAATGCTTATACCAAACCTGAGAACCTTCCTATGGCCTGAGATGTCATATACAACTCCTTCCCATTCCAATCCTGAGACCCTTCCTTTAGCATGAGATGTGATATCTCAATGCTTATACCAAATCTGAGACCCTTCCTATAGCATGAGATGTGATATCCAATTCCTTCCCATTCCAATCCTGAGACCCTTCCTATAGCATGAGATGTGATATCTCAATGCTTATACCAAACCTGAGAGCCTACCTATAGCATGAGATGTGATATCCAAGTCCATCCCATTCCAATCCTTAGACCCTTCCTACAGCATGCAATGTGATATCTCAATGATTCTAATACCAAACCAGAGACTCTTCCTATAACATGAGATGGGATATCCAACTCATTCCCATTCCAATCCTGAGCCGCTTCCGATAGCAGAGATGTGATATCTCAATGCTTATACCAAACCCGAGACCCTTCCTATAACATGAGATGTGATATCCAACTCCTTCCGTTCCAAACCTGAGACACTAACTATAGCATATGTGATATCCAACTCCTTCCCATTCCAAACATGAGACCCTTCCTATAGCAAGAAAGTAATATCCAACTCCTACCCATTCCAATCCTGAGACCCTTCCTATAGCAAGAGATGTGATATCCAAATCCTTCCCATTCCAATCCTGAGACCCTTCCTATAACATGAGATGTGATATCCAACTCCTTCCCATTCCAACCTGAGACACTTCCTATAGCATGAGAAGGGATATCCAACTCCTTCCCAATCCAATCCTGAGACCCTCCCGATAGCAGAGATGTGATATCTCAATGCTTATACCAAACCTGAGACCCTTCCTATGGCATGAGATGTGATATCCAACTCCTTCCCAATCCAATCCTGAGACCCTTCCGATAGCAGAGACGTGATATCTCAATGCTTCTACCAAACCTGAGACCCTTCCTTTAGCATGAGATGTGATATCCAAATCCTTCACATTCCAATCCTGAGACCCTTCCTATAGCATGAGATGTGATATCTCAATGCTTCTAATACCAAACCTGAGATCCTTCCTATAACATGAGATGTGATATCCAATTCCTTCCCATTCCAAACCTGAGACCCTTCCTATTGGATGCGATGTGATATCCAACTCCTTCCCATTCCAACCCTGAGACCCTTCCTATAGCATGAGATGTGATGTCTCAATGCTTCTAATACCAAACCTGAGATCCTTCCTATAACATGAGATGTGATATCCAACTCCTTCCATTCAAATCCCGAGACCCGTCCTATAGCATGAGATGTGATATCTCAATGCTTATACCAAACCTGAGACCCTTCCTATAGCATGAGATGTGATATCCAACTGCTTCCCATTCCAATCCTGAGACCCTTCCTATAGCATGAGATGTGATATCTCAATGCTTCTAATACCAAACCTGAGATCCTTCCTCTAACATGAAATGTGATATCCAACTCCTTCCCTTTCCAAACCTAAGAGCCTATCTATAGCATGAGATGTGATATCCAAGTCCTTCCCATTCCAACCCTTAGACCCTTCCTACAGCATGCAATATGATATCTCAATGATTCTAATAACAAACCTGAGACCCGTCCTATAACATGAGATGGGATATCCAACTCCTTCCCATTCCAATCCTGAGACACTTCCGATAGCAGAGATGTGATATCTCAATGCTTATACCAAACCTGAGACCCTTCCTATAACATGAGATGTGATATCCAAATCCTTCCCGTTCCAAACCTGAGACCCTTCCTTTAGCATGAGATGTGATATCCAGCACCTTCCCATTCCAATCCTGAGACACTTCCTATAGCATGAGATGTGATATCTCAATGCTTCTAATATCAAAACTGAGACCCTCCCTATAGCATGATATGTGATATCTAAGTCCTTCCCATTCCAATCCTGAGACCCTCCCTATAGCATGAGATGTGATATCCAACTCCTTCCCATTCCAATCCTGAGACCCTTCCTATAGCATGAGATATGATATCTCAATACTTCTAATACCAAACGTGAGATCCTTCCGATAACATGAGATGTGATATCCAAATCCTTCCCCTTCCAATCCTGAGACCCTCCCTTTAGCATGAGATGTGATATCCAACTCCTTCCTATTCCAATCCTGAGACTCTTCTGATAGCATGAGATGTGATATCTCAATGCTTCTAATACCAAACCTGAGATCCTTCCGATAGCATGAGATGTGATATCTCAATGCTTCTAATACCAAACCTGAGATCCTTCCTATAACATGAGATGTGATATCCAAATCCTTCCCCTTCCAAACCTGAGACCCTCCCTTTAGCATGAGATGTGATATCCAACTCCTTCCCATTCCATTCCTGAGACCCTTCTGATAGCATGAGATGTGATATCTCAATGCCTCTAATACCAAACCTGAGATTCTACCTCTAACATGAAATGTGATATCCAACTCTTTCCCCTTCCAAACCTGAGAGCCTTCCTATAGCATGAGATGTGATATCCAAGTCCTTCCCATTCCAATCCTGAGACCCTTCCTATAACTTGAGATGTGATATCCAACTCCTTCCCATTCCAATTCTGAGACCCTTCCTATACTATGAGACTTGATATCTCAATGCTTCTAATACAGACGTGAGACCCGTAATATAACATGAGATGTGATATCCAAATCCTTCCCCTTCCAAACCTTAGACCCTTCCTTTATCATGAGATGTGATATCCAACTCCTTCCCATTCCAATCCTGAGACCCTTCCGATATCATGAGATGTGATATCTCAAAGCTTCTAATATCAAACTTGAGACCCTCCCTATAGCATGAGATGTGATATCCAAGTCCTTCCCATTCCAATCCTGAGACCCTTCCTATAGCATGAGATGTGATATCTCAATGCTTCTAATACCAAACCTGAGACCCTTCCTATAACATGAGATGGGAATATCCAACTCCTTCCCATTCCAATCCTGAGACCCTTCCGATAGCAGAGATGTGATATCTCAATGCTTATACCAAACCTGAGATCCTTCCTATAACATGAGATGTGATATCCAACTCCTTCCCATTCCAATCCTGAGACACTTCCTATAGCATGAGATGTGATATCTCACTGCTTATACCAAACCTGAGACCCTTCCCATAGCATGAGATGTGATATCCAACTCCTTCCCATTCCAATCCTCAGACCCTTCCTATAGCATGAGATGTGATATCTCAATGCTTCTAATATCAAACTTGAGACCCTACCTATAGCATGAGATGTGATATCCAAGTCCTTCCCATTACAATCCTGAGACACTTCCTATAGCATGAGATGTGATATCCAACTCCTTCCCATTCCAATCCTGAGACCCTTCCTATAGCATGAGATATGATATCTCAATACTTCTAATACCAAACGTGAGATCCTTCCGATAACATGAGATGTGATATCCAAATCCTTCC